>NW_027328721.1:19389328-19734328 GCF_048564905.1 Vicugna pacos
TGTCTGCTGTGCCGTATAGAGTCTCATGTTAACGGGATTACTGGAGTACTGGATTGTATGCTTAAAGGTTTGCTTAGAGGACAAATCTTAAATTGTGTTCTTGTGCCAAAAATATATGTAAATAATAGGGTGAGAGGGAAGTTTGGAGGTGATGTCTGTTTCCTGGGTGTCTATGTACCTCCAAAATCATCAAGTTGTATACATTAATTATGTACAGCTTTTTGTATGTCAAAAATAAAAATCAAACTGGCCCATCTTTCCCAAAATGGAATTCTTCACTTCTTTTTCAATTCTAGTAATAAGGAGAGTTATGGTTGCTCCAAAGATGCTGATCAGTGTGCACTTCCAGCAGCAGAAATTAGAGGGATGGGATGTGTTTCTCTAAACAGATACATGTGTGTCTCTTGCCTTGTGTTCTACTTACATGGGCCATGCATGCATTACTCTGTGGTCATCGTCTGTTAAATAATGTGCTATTAATATTTTGCTTCCAAGATTTTGGTAACTTCATAACATACCCTATTATTTCTTAAAATCTTTTAAAAATTGAAGTATAGTTGATTTATAATGTTGTGTTAGTTTCTGGTGTACAGCCTAGTGAGTCAGTTATACATGCATGTACACACATTCTTTGTCATATTCTTTTTCATTATTGGTTATTATGAGGTATTTAATACAGTTCCCTGTGGCAAATGAACTTAATTACAAAAGAGAAACAGACTCACAGACATTGAAAACAAACTTATGGTTACCAAAAGGGAAAGGGGATGGAAGAGGGATAAATTAGAAGTTTGGGATTAGCAGATATACACTGCTATATATAAGACAGATAAACAACAAGATCCTACTATATAGCATAGGGAACTATATGCAATACCCTATTATTTTTAATTATGAATTTTTAGACATGTCTTTAGACATAAAATCTTTAGAGATAAGAGTACAGAGAATAGTGTAATGAACTGCCATCTACCTATCACTGAGATTTAATACATATTTGCTTCATTTCTCAAAGTATTTGAAAGTCAATCACAGACCTATACCATTCCACTCCTAATATTTTCTTGTATGTGCATCTCTAATAGAATTTTTCTATAAAAACACTAGTGTCACCACACCTATAAAAATTAATAATTTTTATTAGTAAACATAAGTAGTAAAGTTTTTTTAACTTTATGTAACAGAGAATGTATTTTACGTGCTAAGTTTTTAAGTTTATACTCAGAATCTTCTTGAAATTTATATCATTATCAACAGACAATAGTTTTGTTTTTTATATTTGGAAGAACCTTGACAGAACATAATGGAATGAAATATTTCTGGTGTTCCATCCTAGAGGTTTTATTGAAAAGCTCGCAGAATAAATCTACATCATTTTTCTCTCACATTCTTTAACATAATGTTTTCTTTTTCAAAATATATGTGCTCTTATCATGAATAATCATTTATTCCTTTATGATTTTTTTTGGTAGGAATTGATGGCTTACTCTGAGAAGAGCTGAATCTCCTCTCAAGCCCTACTTCTGGTGTACATGAGAACAGATGACATATTAAACTGTTTCCATTCTATGGGGTTTAAGTCACTGATATGTTGGATGGTCAGGTGTAAGAATTACCACATTAGACCAACAAAGTTCTCTCTAAGGACCTTATTAGAAACCGTGTATTTTCACAATGTCCATGGATGCTTTATAAGAACAGCTACTAAAAGGTGACCAATACAAAAGCTCATCCTGAACACTAGGAAAGAGCTCTAGAATCCCAATAAAAGTCATGTGTTGAGTTCCAGCTTGCATCTTACCTGCTGCATGAACTTGGATCAGCCAACTGACTTCTCTGAGCCTCAGTTACCTAATTTGTTAAATGGAACAAATCACAAAGTTATGGGGATTAAATGATATATTTTAAAAAAACCAATACTCCATTGATGTAAAATGATAGGGGCTGAGCTATGGACAGACTTCCAACTTCCAGAACCATGAGAACATAGGCCTCTGTTAAGACATAAAACCTGTGGTCTCTTGCCATGGTCACCCAAACTGCCTGATATAGGGTGAAAGGAAAGAATATGTCCTGTGGGTGGTGATCTCCTATTTTAGCTAAAAGATCAGGAAAGTGGGTGTACTTAGTAGTAGCAGGAAAGTAGGTGAAACATCATGTAGAGGAGGAACTCTGGCCTAGAATGACAGCTGGAACTTCTAATCTTGCCTTGGGCCTTGCCTGTCTGAGTGATCCTGGGCAAGTAATAAAAGATGAGAGCTTTTGGGATCTTAGGTTCCTAATTTCCAAAATGAAGACATTTTAACAACATATCTTTCAAGGTCTTTCTCCCTCTTAGAAGTTGGTTCAAGTTCCATGATCTTTTCTGCCTTCATCTGATGAAACAGTGAGACACTTGAGAGCTGTCTGGGAGAATTATGGAGGCATGCACCGTATAAGTGAGACTGAACCTCACCTGTCTTGAATAATACCTGCTGTTTACCTGTGAGTAAACATGCTAGTTTCTCTCTGGCATTCTCTCTGGTCACCAAGTTTTCTGGTACCTGGTCTTTGCTTTAAATAGTCTGTAGATAGAAATCATAGATTTTTTTTTAAATTGAAGTATATTTGATTTACAACATTGTGTTAGTTTCTGGTGTACAGCATAGTGGTTCAGTTATGCATATATATATACACGTTCTTTTTCATTATGGGTTATTACAAAGTACTGTATATAGTTCCCTGTGCTATGTAGTAGGACGTTGTTGTTTGTCTTTTATATATATAGTAGTTTTTATCTGCTAATCCCAAACTCCTACTTTATTCTCCCTTCCCCTTTGGTAACCATAAATTTGTTTTCTATGTCTATGAATCTGTTTCTGTTTTGTAAATAAGTTAATTTGTTTCAATTTTTAGATTTCACATATAAGTGATATCATATGACACTTGCCCTTCTCTGTCACATTTACTTCACTTTGGATGACAATCTCCAGGTCTATCCATGTTGCTGTAAATGACATTATTTCATTCTTTTTTGTGACCGAGTAGTATTCTACCATGTATATATACCACAACTTCTTTATCCAGTCATCTGTTGATGGACATTTAAGTTGCATCCATGTCTTGGCTATTGTAAATAGTGCTGCTATGAACATTGTGGTGCATGTATCTTTTTGAACTAGAGTTCCCTCCAGATATATGCCCAGGAGTTGGATGGCTTGAACATATGGTAAGTCTGTTTTTAGTTTTTAAGGTGTCTCCTTACTGTTTTCCATAATGACTGCACTAAATTTCATTCCTACCAACAGTGTAGGAGGGTCCCCTTCTCTCCACAGCCTCTCCAGCATTTCTCCTTTGTGGGCTTTCAAATGATAGTCATTCTGACCAGTGTGAGATGAAACCTCATTGTAGTTTTCATTTGCAAGAAATGATACATTTTTTAATTCAATAGACAGAAGCTGTGGTAGGGTTACTAATCCAGGTAAATGTATGTTAAACCTTACTTTATACCTTGAGAAAGTGTTTCACTTGTTTTGAGCCTGGCCTTGTCACAGCGATTTTAAATACACACACACACAGACATTAAATGGTGGCCCCTCTAAAGCTCTATCACCTCGAACCTGTGAATATGACCTTACTTAGTAAGGACCATGGTATTTGCTGTAATTCATGAAGGATCTTGCAATAACCCTGAATTTCCCAGGTGGGCCTTGAATCCAATGACAAGTGTCTTATAACAGGCAGAAGAGGAGAAGCCACAGAAGAGCAGAAGGCTGGTGGAGACAGAGGCAGAGATTTCAGTGGTGCAGCCACAAGCCAAGGAAAGGATGCCTGGACCCACCAGAAGCTGGAAGATGTGAGAAGGATTCTCCCCTGATGCCTTCAGAGGGAGCAGGGCCCTGATAACACCAATTTCAGACTTCTGGCCTCCAGAACTGTGAGAGAATAAATTTCTGTTGTTTTAAGCCTCCTAGCTAATTCATGGTGAGTTGTTGTGGCAACTCTAGGAAACTAATATACATACCTTTTTCTTGTCTACACTTTCATTTTATACCACTTCCCAATAGATCCACTAACTAGATTGAAACAATTTTGCATCTTACGGAAGACAGGCATGTTTCTGGAGTTAAGCTGTGGATGATTATGGCGCTGAAGGGTGAGTCATTATCAGCACACCAATATGCTTCTGGTTGAATATTGAGGGGGATCTTCCTGGTGATTACTGTCGGCTCAGTTCTGAAAGGCAGAAGGACAGTGGTAATGTTGAGTAAGATGAGGTTTTTAGCATGAACAGAATTTTTCAGCCTCAGTCCCAGTGATGTTTGGGGCCTGGTAATTCTTTATTGTCGGGGGCTGTTCCATGCATTGTAGGGGGTTTAACAGCATCTCTGGACTCCATGCAGTAGATGCCAGTAGTCCTCCCTGCCAAGTCCCCAGCTGTGACAACTGAAATTTTCTCCACACGTTGTCAAATGTTCCCTGGGGGCAGAATCTTCACACCTCCCCCATTAAGAACTGCTGTTTTAAAAGATGACAGATGTATAGGCTCTGGGATAAGGACAACAGTACAGCAAAAATGGCAGAGGATTTTCAAAGCAGAACCGTTTTCTTAACAATCATAAATGACCCTGTAACTTAAAAGTGGATGTACATGAGAAAATATCTGCCATTGCTATGATTATCACCCTGACAGTTTTTAATGTGAAAGAGGATCATCCTGTGACAGAAGAGAGATCTTTTCTCAGAGTGGAAAGTTATATATATATGTCTTTTTATATACATATATATTATACACGTACACACGTATACATATATACACATATTTCTGTACACATACGTATGAATGTATGTATGTGTTTTATACACATATGTAGATATGTGTGTGCACACATGAGTACATGTGTATGGCATGTATATGTGCGTGCATATGTGCAAATGCTTTGTTAATGAAGAGGCCTGCAGGGGTTTCATGGTCTTCATTGTCCTGCTCGGGAATTCTGAAGATATGGAGCATAATGAGTCATTTCTAATGATGACGGAGTAAATGAAAAGCCTTTGAGAAAACTCTTCTTTCAGAGCAGGTACAGGGCACATTAGTATAAGCAGGTTGAACTGGAATAATAGTGGTGCTAGTGTTTTCCAAAAGCCTTCATGTCTCTCATGGATCTAAGACTCGTCCAACTAATATGAAAGCAGAATTTTGTTCTTTCATTGTGTTCCCTGCAAAGTGCTTGTTCCCTATTTGGAGTGTTGTAGTCCTCCCCATGCAGTGCTGTGAGCCACCCAGCTGGGAACCGCTCTGCCTGCTCACACACACAGTTGCCCAATGTGTCTCATAAGCCACATATAATTACAGTGAATACATCCTTCTAAGGATACTCTTGTGGTGAGCCCGGGTCCTTCTGGAAGAATGTTCACTTGCGGAGAAAAATGCTCCTTTGACAGTATCTAAAATCTTCTTTTAGTAGAGAAGTGTCTATTTATCTTTACCTTTAAAATACATTTCACAGGGTGCAGGTAGAGGCTGAAATGTGCTAAGGGCTGTTTCCTGGCTTGGCAGTTGGACCGAACTGGCTGATGTAATGGTTCTCTGAGATCTTGTTAGAATGACACCCCTTTCCAGAGACAACAAGAACCATGAGATAAGCTCTGGAAACAAATCAAGGATTTTGTGAGAAAACTCCTGGGGTCCCAGGGAGCAAGGAAAACTGTAGGGAGTGTCTTCTTAAAATTGACTTTTGAAATTGAGTTTCATGAGTCACAAGTGTTCCTCAGATTGTCTACAGATATTTCAGATACTCCAGATGGTAACTGAGACACAGGTAAATTAGCTTAGAAATGAAGGAGAACATCAGGCCGGCAGACAGCTATGGGGTTTTCTTGCACAGGGTTATTGGGGGCAGTTTGAGAATTCTTTTCCTGCTTGCAGCTCATTCTCATGTTTGGAATGACTAGCAGTCTACTGGTGGTGGGAGCAGTGCAGTGCCCTGAGGCTGTAGCCCAGTTTGGAGCCATGTTCCAGGTGCATGTCATCTGGGAAATAGCTTTGTGCCTGAAATAATTAGTAAGATGCCCAGTTCTGGTTATAGAACACACTAGCAGGTTTTTTTTTTAATTGAAGTATAGTTGATTTACAATGTTGTGTTAATTTCTGGTGCACAGCATAGTGATTCAGTTATACATATGTATATATTCTTTTTCATTATAGGTTATTACAAGCTATTGAATATAGTTCCCTATACTATATGGTAAGACCTTGTTGTTTATCTATTTTATATACAGTAGTTTCTGTCTGCTGATCCCAAACACCTAATGTATCCCTCTCCCCTCTTGCCCCTTTGGTAACCATCAGTTGGTTTTCCGTGCCTGTGTGTCTTAGAGATGATCACGCTAGCAGACTTTTGAAGAGAACGGCACCTGCTCTCAGCCTGCGGTCCCAGGCCACAGGGTGCGGCCGTTTCAGTGCCAGTGTGTCAACCGCTGTGTGGATGTCGCTGGCGTAGGCTGGGTTTTTCCACCGTTAACTGGACAAGAACTTGTTCCTTACACTTTTGTTTGTAGAAGTGCTGGCTTCTGCCCACACAAGCAACTCCAAACTCCAAACTGTAAGTCTCATTTGTGGTTACTGGTATGGGACCTGATGGAAAATTTGACCATAAAGACAAAAAAAGTCATGTGAAAAAAAAAGTCCTCTCGTACAGAAATCAGGAAAGGATTCAAATAATATATTTGTGTAACCAGCACTTGCTTCCCTAACATTCACAGCAGCCTTCCGGCTACATGAGCCGGGTGGTGACAACACTGCCACCACCAACACTTTATGATCTGAATCCCCACAGCAGGGTCACCGGTCTCTCAAAACTAGCCTTTCCCTGCCAGAGTCTGAGGGTCTCCGCCTCTCTCTTTCCCACCTTGGATGCTCTCCTGGCGCTGCTCTGCCTCAGAAGTGGGTCTCTGCAGCCTCACCTCAGCTCCAGAAGTGGAGCGCCCCTCGCACCACAGTGTTATAAGTTCTTCTGTCTCTAAAGCAGGAATGACTCGCTCCTGCCTGGTGGATGCATCGTGTTAGGCCCCGCAAAACTCTCCTGCTGCCTCCAAGATATACAGTAATAACAGTAGCCGTCATATTTATATCTGATATAGGAAATGACTGTTTCTCTTATAGATAAGTTATAATATGACCTTACAATAAGATACTGTATCTTAATATTAAAAAAAACTGTGCATGGACTCATCTTTAGAGAACTTCACTCTTTTTATCAAACAAACAAAGTCTAAAGTAAAAACATATTTTTATTTTTTTTTAATTGAAGTATAGTCCGTTTACAATGTCATGTTAATTTCTGGTGTACAGCATAGTGATTCAGTTATACATGTATATATATATATTTCTTTTTATATTCTTTTTCATTATAGGCTATTGCAAAGTATTGAATATAGTTGCCTGTGCTATACACTAGGATCTTGTTGTTTATCTATTTTATATATTATAGTTAGTATCTGCAAATTCTGACCTCCAAGTTTATCCTTCCAGATCCCCTTCCTCCTTTGGTAACCATAAATTTGTTTTCTGTGTCTGTGAATCTATTTCTGTTTTGTAAATAAGTTTATTTGTCTCATTTTTTCAGATTCCATGTGTAAGCAATATCATATGGTATTTTTCTTTCTCTTTCTGGCTTGCTTCACTTAGTATGATAGTCTCTACATCCATCCATGTTGATGCAAATAACAGTATTCCATTCTTTTTTATGGCTGAGTCATATTCCATTGTGTATATATACCATATCTTCTTTCCAGTCATCTGTTGATGAACACTTAGGTTGTTTCCATGTCTTGGCTATTGTGAATAGTGCTGCTGTGAACACTGAGGTGCATGTATTTTTTCAAATTAGAATTCTTTCCAGATATAGAAAGTATGTCTTTAGAATACAAACTCCACATGCCTCAACCCCCCAACCAGGAGGCTTTTCTGGAAAATCCACAACATTTTCTTTCAGGGGGCTAGGTTTGTGTTTGTGTTTTCAGCGTCCTGGAAGCCATTCTTTAAGGAACCTTGTGACTGCTTTCCTAGGACCTGGGTCATTGGACAATTAGGGTGTCCCCACCACCTCTACTCTCAATTGATCCTGGGTCTGTCACGCCAAAATTTGCTTCAAAAGTCACTCTCCATCTACGCTGCATATGCCACTGCTCTCCATTTTGAGAATAAAAGCTAGCAAAGTGTTGCTTCTCTTCTTTTTTTCTTCTTTTCTTTCATACTCTGAAATGGAAATCTCATCCATGGGAGACACAGTGGAGGCACTAAGAGGCTGTAGGGTGAAGCCACGTGGATCTTGAGTGCTGGGGGCTGACTTACTGCTTTGCAAATCTCCATGTTGCACTATAACCACCTTCCACCTGACTTTCCACTGGATCTCTGAGTCTCAGAGTGGGGAGGAATGTGTCACCTTGTGGTTATGTGGCTAAATCGTTTATTCTCATAAAACATTGAGCGCAGTCAATGTTTGACAGACAGCCCGCCATTGCACCTCACTATCATCATCTCCATGAGAGAGCTGAATTGGCTTTTTGTGCCAAGATGGATAAAGGGCTTTTTAAGTGGCTGGGGTGGGAAGAGGGGGACCAAGTCAGGAAGCTGCCTCTCTCCCATCCCAGCACATCTTCCCTCTGCTTCTCGGTCTTCCTTGAACTGGAAGGTCTTCCTGAAGTTGTCTGTCAGGGGCTAAAGTAATGGTTGTAGAGCAGAGTCAATCAGAGGAGAGCAGTTTGCTATTTATGTTTGGAACTAACAGATCCCATAAGATCCCAGAACTGCGCATTGGAGCTGCTTTCATTTTTTTTTTTCTTATTTCTAGGGATACGTGACTTTCAAAATGGAAACTTGAGGAGTTAAAAAAAAAGTCATCAAATCACTTTATAAAGACTTCTTTTTTCCTTCTAATTTCTTTTATCTCATACAAGTCTTCATGGAAATTCACAAAGCTTTAAAATATGCCTAAAAATCCCAACAAGAATTGTGTCTATTTGTCTTCTGTCTTACCCACTGCAGAATGGCTCTCTAGGGTTGGCAGTTCTCACAGTAAATTCTTCAGTTTGGGGTCTCCACAGCTATTTTTGAGTACAATTTTAATTTTTTCTCTGAATGTGATTATAATCGAGGTAGAACTATTCAAAAGACTTAGAGTCTTAATTAATTGATTTTCTTAAAACATCAGGTGAATTTTTGAGCAATAATTATAAAAATTAGTGGAAATTTGAGTGGTGGTCAGCTAACGTGCATGCCCCCAGCATGGCACCTCACCTCAACCTGGTCTCACTGGGGAATGACCCTCACGGCACTTTTAAAATTAACATTCTCATTCCTTCCATTGGATAAATGGTTAACTTCAGGAGAAAAGGAATCAGATAGCATTTACTACTAGGTACTTTATATATTCTGCCAGGGAACTTTACGTTTTAAATATTTGAACTTGGTAGACTAAAGAAGAGGAGAATGGGACAGAAAATGTCAAATATGCACCTTGTACTTTGTGCATGTGAGAAGTCACCTTGCTGTACTAGGAACCCCGCACCCCTCTCTCTCCCCCTCAAAAACCCAGTGGCTGGAATGAATCAGGGGTCATTTTTATCTCATGCAAAGGCAGGATGGAGATAGATAGTTTGGGACCGGCATGGTGACTTCATGATTCATCAAGGATTTGGGCTTTGCCTTTGCCATCCTTGAGGAATGTGTCTCTTGTCCTCACGCTCCCAAGATGACATCTGAGCCCAAGCCAACTTGTACACATATCAGGGAGAAGAAGGGAAAGGGGAAAGGACAAAAAAAAAGTCCCACCGGCATCAGTAGCCTTTAAAGAGTTTTCAAAACCCTGTCCGGTCTCTCTGCTTATACGTCACTGTCTATAGCTTGTGACCACCCCTCTCTATAAAGGAGGCTGGAAAACACAGTCATTTATTTGGTTCTTTGTAACTGAACACTTGCAACCCTGGAAAAAATTGGGTTCTGCTGGACAAGGAGAGAATGAGTTGACTCTTGAAGAGGCGTCAGCAGCTCTGCACTCTTCTTATCATACAGCGTATAAACATCCCAGTTAGAGAAACACTTTATCGACTAGAGTCAACCCCTGAATCTTGACCAGGACTTTTTAGTTTGTCTTCTGTCTCTCCCCACTGAGGAACATGGCTCTATGGGGTTAGGAGCTCTCACAGAGAACTCTTCAGCTGTGTACATCCACAACCTGTTCTGAAGCATTTTCCACTGTTAGAGCCATTTATATTTAAACCCATTTCTACTGGTAGAACAACCCATCTAACAACCCTGAGCATTAAACACCTTAAAACTACTCATAATTCACTGACCGAGCGGCGGGCGGAGAGAGCGCGTCAGTCCGCCGGAGCGGGGAGCTGTGTGCAACTCCGCTTGGGACTCGTCGCTCCCGGGAGCCGCGCAGCTCCCTTCGCGGTAGCAGAAGCGACAGAGAGCGCCATCCGCGGACCCTGGCGGCGCCCAGGCCTCGTTGCGCGCGCCCCGCTCGCTCTCGGAGTCGGCCCAGCCCGCCGCCGGTGGAGGCTGAGGCGACGACGGGCGACCGCCGCGAGCCGCCTTAGCCGCTGCGGCCTTCGATCCTCCCTCCGCCTCCTTCTTTGCCCCCCCCGCTTCCCTCCTCCCACTTCCCGAGCTCCAGCGTGTCCCGGCCACGCTCGGTGTCGCTGCGGGAACAAAGGAGGAACCCGCGGCGGCGACACCACCTCCGCCTGCGGCTACGACCTGCTGCCGGCCGGCCGCGGCGGCTCCAGGGCGGCCGGCTTACCTATCCCGGAGGCCTCGGCCCGGCTCTACTGCGCCGGCGTCGCGCGCGAGCCCGGCTCCTGCCCCCGCAGGGAGAACAATGGCTCAGGAGACTAACCAGACCCCAGGGCCCATGCTGTGTAGTACAGGATGTGGCTTTTATGGGAATCCTAGGACAAATGGAATGTGTTCTGTTTGCTTCAAAGAACATCTTCAGAGACAGCAGAAGAGTGGCAGAATGAGCCCAATGGGAACAGCTAGTGGTTCCAACAGTCCTACCTCAGATTCTGCATCTGTACAAAGGGCAGATACTAGTTTAAACAACTGTGAAGGTGCTGCTGTCAGCACAACTGAAAAATCAAGAAATGTGCCTGTGGCTGCCTTGCCTGTAACGCAGCAAATGACAGAAATGAGCATTTCAAGAGAAGACAAAATAACTACCCCGAAAACAGAGGTGTCAGAGCCAGTTGTCACTCAGCCCAGTCCATCAGTTTCTCAGCCCAGTACTTCTCAAAGTGAAGAAAAATCTCCTGAGTTGCCCAAACCAAAGAAGAACAGATGTTTCATGTGCAGAAAGAAAGTTGGCCTTACAGGGTTTGACTGCCAATGTGGAAATTTGTTTTGTGGACTTCACCGTTACTCTGACAAGCACAACTGTCCTTATGATTACAAAGCAGAAGCTGCAGCAAAAAGCAGAAAAGAGAATCCAGTTGTTGTGGCTGAAAAAATCCAGAGAATATAAATTACTACTTGTGAAGAGACTGAAACATTGTTTTTATTTTAATGTATCGTAGGAAAACATTAAAGAGCAGATGCATGGCCATTTTTCTTTGATGTTCTCCAGAGTTTTACTTCACACTTGTCTGTCTTATAGTTGATATTTTAGGTTGTTTGGGTGTTTGTTACAGGCAGAATTGGATAGATACAGCCCTACAAAATGTATATGCCCTCCCTTGAATAAAATTGGATGAAAATCTGCACAGCAAACTGAAATACACAGATAACAGGGACAAAATTTAGTTCCCTCGTGCCAAACAATATATGTGAAATATCTGCATGTTTGCAGCATATCTGCCTTTGGGAATGTAATCAAGGTGTAATCTTTGGCTAGTGTTATGTGCCTGTATTTTTTTTTTTAAATGGTACACCAGAAAAGGACTGGCAGAAGTTTAACTTCTACCATAGTTAAACTTCACGCTGTTAATTTCTACATGTTCTTTGGAAGCAGGAAGAAAGCTATAAAGTGGATCAGACCTTTCCGTGAAACCAGTATTCGGTGCCATATGTGAGCCTAGTTAATTAGTCTTCTAAAAGCTGTCAAATAAGACATTCTGTGAGAGGTATACATCGCAACTGGTTACAAAGAGTAAACATCAAGCCAACAGGGTCTTGAGCTATCTTTGAAACTTACTGTGCTGGCCTGCACCAGAAGATATCTGCATTATTCTCATTGCTAAAAATGCATAGCACAGAACTGCACTAGGATTAACTTGTTTACAAGAAGAAATTAAAACTCTACGTTTGGTTTTCACATACAGTAGCTCTGTTGAATAACATGCATCTGAATTTTAAGTTGCAAAGGTATCTCAATAATTTTTCATGTGCATATTTTGTTGAGTGTTTTGGTTCAAGAAAGAATGTTTAAAGCTTTTTTAAAGACTTCAGTTCTTAATGTAACTGTACCCTTCTGCATGGAAAATCATAACCAAAATGGCTGCAGTAGACTTCTTAGTGGTATCCAGCACCACTTGCAGAGGGCTGCTTTATCATATTAATTGTACTTGGGTGTAGGACTCTAGTGTTCTTGGGTGTATTGCATGGGCTGCATTATCTACAGCATTGTACAATAAAAACTAGAAGAGGCAGTATACTTCACTGATGCTTGTCTGGTAATATCACTTCTGTGTTATAATGGAAGGTTTTTTGTGATGTATGAAACGTGTTTTTTTATATATAAATGAGTATAGTTAGATTAGTGTCGTGGTAATGCCTGTTTTCATCTGTAAATAGTTAAGTATGTACACGAGGCAATACTGATTTACTGCAGTGTTCAGTCTTAGTTTTTACTTTTATTCTTAAAGCATTCAGTTTTGCTTTCAATTTTCTGTATCTTAGTTTCAGTTAGATCTGCAGATGTGTATGGATAGTTCATATTTATGTATTGCACATAATCATGCTATTCAGCATTGATGCTATATTGTATTATGTAAATAATAAAAGCCATGTACAGAGGGAAACTTCCACTTGTTCATTGGGTTTTTAAGCCATAGTTAGAAATCCTAAAGGGGGATAATTAGAAAATGTTACATATTCAACTTTTTAGTTGCATATGTAGGCTTTGCATGGTTATATTGTAAACTTTTCCATTGCCATCCCTGAACATGATATATTCAAGTGAGAACCATGAGATGAGTGTTGTGAAACATCTTAAGTATGGTATGTAGTAGACAATTTAATTTTGAAGAAATGTATAGGCAACTTTTAGGATCAAAACAGTCTTAGAACTTGGGCCATATTTGTTCAGTCTTCACATCTCTTCTTTAATTTTTTTATTTCATTTTTTGCTTTATAAGTAACACTTCATGCATGACAATTTGTGTACAAAAACCGGCAAAGTTTTACCTGTTAGGGGTTTGGTTCTAATGTTGAGATGGACCCATGGGCTTGGTCTTTGCAGGTCACAGGTGTCATGTGAGATAAGAAAGAATAAGGAATAACAGTGACATGCTGACTTTGCCAATGCAGTTGCTGAAGTGAGATAGCAGAACCGTGGCTTCTCAGTGATGGAATTTGAAATGGAAATGCCTGATGCACTACCATCTGTCACAGTTCTTTGAATGCTGCTACTTTTGCTTCAGGTGGGAGGAAATATATACTGTATTTAGGATGAGCTAAAGGATAGTTATCTCCTAAAATACGAAGGATATTGAAGTCACAGTTGAGCTGAAGTTCTGGTATTTGGAAGACAAACTTAATTTTTATTCAAAGTTTCAAGATGTATTTTCCCTCTTAATGCTATCTCTGTCATCAAACATTTGATAGATTTTTAAATCTTAAGGTTTTGAAATCAGAGTAGTGGGTATACAGAAGACTTAGATGGGAAGATGATGGACCCTTCAACTTCATTGGTCTGTAATGATCTTTGAAATAAGTAGCATGAAATTGTAATAATTTCCATAATCATTTCTTATGAGAAACATTAATTTAGAACATTTGGCTTTGTGGATTTGATTGGTCAGGAAAATCAGTTGTGGAGAAGAATCAAATGTGTAAAGTAAGGCAGCTAGGAAGATTCAATTTCACCTAGACTCCTGTACTCAAACCTAAATTTTTCTCAGGCAGGACTATAAATGGGCTTTAACTTTGTAATGATGTACACTGAGATAGAAAACATTTCAAGAATATACCACTTTTCACCTTACAGATTCACTTCACATCCCCACTCCAAAACTGTTTTGGGAGGACAGTGATAGGAATTAGCTGTATGGCCTAGAGCTAGTCCTTTTGTCAAATCTATTCTTCAGTGGACTTCATCTGCAAAACTAGAGCCTCTGGTTTGAGCTGGTGTTTCCCACAGCATGAATTTGGAAAGGAAACAATTTTGAGTGGGATGGCATAGTGGTTAAGATTATTGTCCCTGGAGCCCTGCTTCTCTATCTGTAAATAAGTATAGTAACAATGCCCAGCACATAGTAAGTGTTCCCTGTTAAATTTTTTAAGAACTTGGGTTTTTTTAGAGCAATTTTAGGTTCACAGCAAAATTGAAAGAGGTAAGTGCAGACTTCCCATGTACCCTCTCCTGCCACACGTACACAGCTCCTCCGTTACCAACACCTACCACAAGAGTGGTACATTTGTTAAAATTAATGAAAGTACATTGACACATCATAATGACCCAAAGTCCATAGTTTGTAATTCACCATTGTTTTCTATGGGTTTGGACTAATCTATAATGACATATCAATCATTATAATACAGAGTATTTTCACTGCCCTAAAAAATCTGCTCCGCCTACTCCTCCGCTCCACCCCAGCCCCTGACAACTACTGATCTTTTTACTGCCCCCATAATTTTGCCTTTTCCAGAATGTCATATGGGATCAAAAAGTATGTATGTAACCTTTTCAGATTGGCTTTAGTTAATGTTACTCATTTAAGTTTCCTCCATGTCTTTTCATGGTTTGATAACATTTCTTTTTAGTGTTGAATAATCCATTTTCCAGATGTCCCTCAGTTTATCCATATACCTACTGAAGTACAACTTGAAGCTTCAAAGTTTGGGCAATTACGAATAAAGCTGTCATCAACAGCAGTGTGCAGGTTTTGTGTGGAAAAACTTTTCAACTCCTATGAGTAAATGCCAAATGTGATTGCTGGATTGTATGGTAAGAATATATTTGATTTTGTAAGAAACCACCAAACTGGCTTCCAAAATGGTTGTACCATTTTGCATTCCTGCCAGCAGTGAATGAGAGTTTCTATTGTTCCACATCTTCACCAGTATTTAGTGGTGTCAGTGTTCTGGGGTTTTGGCCATTCTAATAGATGTGCAGTTAAATTTCATTGTTTGAATTTGTATTTCCCTGATGACATGATGTTGAGCATCTTACAGGATTCTTAATTTGCCATCTGTGTATCTTTGATGAAGTGTCTAGTAAGGTCTTTGGACCATTTTTTAGTTGAGGCTGTTTTCTTACTGAATTTTAAGAGTTCTATATTTTGGATAAGAGTTCTTTATCAGATGTGTCTTTTGCAAGTATTTTCTCCTAGTCTGTAACTTGTTCTCTTGGGGTATTGTTGATTTTAATGTCCTAGAGTAATGATTTCTAGAACTTGGAAAGAGAATTGTTTGATAACAAGATTGGTTGCAGTAAGTCTTACATAGTGAAAAGGTAAAGGTCTGTAACTTTTAAAAACTTTAATGTGATTAGAATCATTTTTTTCAGCTGCATTAAATGAAGTTATTTGCAAGAAAACTAAAAATGAGCAAATGTCTACTAAGTAATCTGATAGCAACATGTTAAGCATGCTGTTATAATTGTATTTTTTAATTGGTACTACATTCACAGGGTTCAAAAATGGATTTATTGATATACACTGAAAAATAGCTTCTCTCATCCTGTCACATGTGTCCCACTCCAAAGACACATTTTAGGTACCTGTCATAAGTTGGAAGGTTTCTCTCTTCCACATCATGTAAACATCTGACTGTGTACAGAGACTTAATTTGACTCTTGTTTGCCTAATTGTTTGCAAAGTTCTTACAGCGATTTTTGTTCATAAATTTAGCTTATAATTTTGGAGAGAATGATGGGTGTGGTTTCTGGTTGATGAGCAATAGATTATACAGCCTTAATAGAAGGGTTTCTGTGGGTAAAGTAGCACATTGTTAATGAAAGTAATTTGAAATTTGAAAAAAAAAATAAAATAAATAAAAATAAAATAAAACTACTCATATAGTTTACTCTTTAGCTTACAACGTGATTTACACCATCCTCCCAAAGAGGCAGTCAACTGAGCATAGCCACCTGTTCCCCCCAGCCTCACCCCTACCTGGCCTTTAGGTAGAAACAGCATCAGCCTCTCAACCACTGCAGGGCTTGCTTTGAAGTCACAATTTGCTAAGCTGTCCTGGTCAAAGCAGCAACAGTTAAGTCTGCCTTTTTAACTGGAATATTTGTCTGTGAATTTCTAAGTTAATGCATTTTGACACTAACCTGGTTTTTTGATCTTGATTTTCTTCAAGTCCAATTTATGTTCTTAGTGCCTCAGAACTTCCCTGAAGTAGTCTTCCACCTAAATGATGCTACTTTTTCATGTAAACCCTGGGCTGTCGTCTTTACTACCCCATTACCTGAAGAAAAAGGTACTTTACAGTGTTTTTCCTGCCACATCATCTATAAGGTAAATCACTCCTTTACTCTTACCATTGCTAAATTATCTGCCTATGGCAAGAGATCACAGAGAAACTACTAACAGGGGTCTATCCACACTGCCTGCAGTCTCACGGGTCTGGCAAGAAACTCTTTCTATTCCAGACTTCTCCCTGTTCACGGCGCTCTCTTCTTTAGCAAGTTCCCTCTCATGATGCTTGCATCCTGAATGTCTCCTTTCTCTCTGCACCCGTAACTACATCACTAGCTCTGAACCCCTTCACCCATATCATGACAGTGAAATTATCTTAAATAATGAAGTAAAAGAAAAATGATGAGCAGAGTGTGAGAATGACTTTCCAAAGAAAACCCTGGAATGTTTCTGATGTATTTTAGCCATGTACACCTTTTTTTTTTAAGCTCTTTATTCATGAATTTGTGGTAGTTCCCCAAATTATATCTTTTTTTACCAAGTAAATTTAAAGTTCACTAAATTGCCTCAGATTTGATGAAGGACCAAGCTCTGAAATGTGATTGTTTAAGTGAGGCATAGATTAGCAAAATGATTTCCTTTTCTCTACGCATGGAAAAGATTATGCCACATTTAGTGAGGACATACTGGAATTCTTGACTGCAGTTAAACCAAGTTAGTATTTTCCTTTAGGTAGATGCAGAGTGGTTGAGTCTGGTGAATGATTCCATATAGGTGAAAACTTGGCGAGGAGCCTTATAACCTCAGACTGTGAATCTGAGCTGAGCCATAATTTCCACACATCCCTCCACATCTCTTAGAATACATATGGGGACTAAGTTTTAAAGAGATACTGGAATTATTTCCATTTACTCAAGAACTGAACAGAGCTATTAGGAAGAAATCTTCAAGTCTTCTGTGGGATGAAAATAATTCTTACACTGCTGCAAGACAGTGATGGAAGTTTTGTGAGCCAAGAGGAAGGCAGCTGAAAAGGAAAAGAAATGTCATTACGAGCATTTTCCACTCCTTCAAGTCGTTAAAATTGGCTAAAACTATTGAGAATGATTTTTCATTGCAATAGCTCCTCCTACTGTAACCTGTCAAAATAATGGTTCCCTTTCTTTCTTGATTTTTAAGTGTTACACTGAAGTAAGGTAAGTTTATTCAGAATCATGACTGTGCTGATGTTTCTAGAAGCATTCACGCTCTCAGGTGTCCCTTTCTTTCTTAATGAGCATAGGTTTTTTTTAAAAAACAAATTTTTAGAGCAGTTTTAAGTTTACAATAAAATTGAGAGGGAGGTACAGAGATTAGAGTTTGGACATCCACACACAAGAATAGCCTCCTCGTTAACAGCATCACTCGCCAGTATGGTCCATTTTTTACTAACGATGAGGCTACACTGACACATCACAATCATCCAAGTCCACAGTTCACCTAAGGGCTCACTCTTGGTGTCGTATATTCAGTGGATTTAGACAAATGTGCACGATTGGTTCTTAGTAGTGATAATACTGAGTCAACAAGAAAGTATACTTTTTATTTGATAATTATTAGCAAATTTCTCTCCAAAAAGGCTGCCCCAATTTTGACTCCCCAGTAAAGGCGTCTGAGAGTGCTCAAAACTCCAAGCCCTGACCAGAGCTTGATATTTTAAAAGTTTTAACTTGGTGGCCCTCTGAGAGGTAAGATCACCTATTATATTGGCAAATCATTAGTACAGGATTTAAATCTTAAAGTCCCGGGCAGTTTCCAGGAGCCTCATTCATGAAGTGCTATCTATATTTGAAAAACATGACCTAATTTCTTCCTTCATTTGGCTTGCCTTTCTTTCCACTGTTTAATTTCCAGGTGAAAATACCCTCCTCCTCCTCCCCTCTACGTCCTTCCAGGCTTCTGCTGAGTCCTGTTTGTTAGCCCAAAGTCAAACAAACAAGGGATGATCTTGTCATCACAGTCCCTTATTGCCAGAGAAACTTCTCTAGGCTAGTCCTGTCTCAAATCAGCAGAGACTGCGATGTTCAAATTGGAGTGTGTATAAAAGTCAGAGCATTGTGAAAAAGATTTGTGGGGTCTCCTCAGTAGGGTCTCATCCTGTAGATCTAAGATGGAGCCTTTAGGCTGTAATGAGGCTTTGGGAGGGGCAGCTAAAAAGCCAATACCTGATGGCAGTTAAGAAAGGATTTTATTCACCTGGTGACCACTCAGTCACCTGTAAACAACTCCACTGAAGCTCCTTGGTGCAGCCGCATCACATGCCCTTCCAACTGCTCTCTTCACTTCATACCATCTGGACCACTGTAACCTCAATGGAATTGGCAGAACTGTCAGGGGCATCACCATAACTGCGGTATGTAATTGTGTCTTGGGAAGGGAAGGAGGGAAAGGAGGCATCCAGAAGTAGCTCTTGTTTGTCTCAGAGTTTTTCAGCTCTCTCATCAAGTTTGTAGATGTTGCTATTAATTGGTTCAGCTGGCCTGGCTCTGCTGGCTTCTGATTCCTTTTGCTGGCTTGATCTGCACTTAGCAGGGTTCCCAGCTCATGTATGTAGTCAATACATGTTTATTGAAGGTTCATATGTGCCTGCAGCAGATGTCTTTGGAGAGTCTGACTCTGGGTGGGCATTTGGGTCCTAGAGGTATGAAGGCAACCAAGGTGGACGTGGTCCTTGCCCCAGGAGGGTTCACATTCTAATTGTCAAGTCCACTGCAAACTGTAGTTCTATCAAGTGCTACAAAGAAGAACATACAAGCTATTGTGGGAATGAGTAATCTAACTGGGGGATCAAGCTCAGAAAAGTGTTCCTTTGGAGCATTCAAGACCAAAAAGAAATAAAGTGAATCTTTAAGTCAATATTATCATCTGTTTTGGAGTACTTTAAGTCATTCTAATGGAGAGCTTTACAGGACTGATGGGTTTGTCTTCTAGAGTAGATGTATAATGTATAGGGCTTCTTAGTCTGGCTCCCTGGTTCATTCTTAAAGTAGGCATCTTTTGCCTCTTTTTGCCCAATATCCAGGCATGTGCTAAGTTCCCTGTGATCTTTCAAATATCAGAGCTAATTTTAGGCCCCAGATGTGGCTTCCAGCCAGAGCGGTCATGTGACCAGCTCCTGATGTGCTCCTGGAAGCACAATGACTACTCTCTGGAATGCTGATCAGACTTCTCTGAGCAGTGTGTTTTGTAGACAGATGACCCCATGGATGGATGAATGGTGAACAGCTTGAACATCCTTATGCACTTGTTTTTCAGATATCTCTTCATCACTGTATATAGGGACATCTGCCATTGGGATTCTGTGAAATAAATTAACTTATTATGATTTGACCAGTCTGCACAGATGACCTGGATACTCTGGTTTTCTTTGCTCCTACTATGCAAATAAGTAGTTACTAATACCTATTAAAGTAATCCAAAAAAAGTATGTGCTGTGGACACAGTGACATAATTAAGAATGCTCTCTGATCCACAGGGAGAAAGCTTTTAATGTGCTTATCACTGATACAATTGTAAGCACGTGAATCCAGAAGTGGCTGTGGAGTTGCAGAGTGAAACCTCTCTGAGCTAATTTCATATAGAATCTGAAACTCCAGCAGTACTCAAATTTGAGAATGCATAAACATTAGAGTGTCTGTAAGGGATTGATGCCCTCTGGCATCATAAGATGAAATATTAAGAAGCAATGGTTTGTGCTTATCAAAATCTGATGATACCCGTTTACCCTTCTGGAGAGTGACCTTGGACTGACTTAGAATTCCTGAAGTGACTCAGCGATTGTCCAGGTCAACTCGACATAACTGATTAAAGACCTAAACTGTTCCAGGGACACTGTGCTGGATGCTGGGAGGTGATAAGAATGAACAAAGTAAGGTTTCCACCCTCAATATTCAATTAACCCCAGGGAATTTGTGGTATAGAAATCACAGTGCAGTTGACCAATATCAAGACAGTTTACTGTAATACCCCTTGTAACATAGGACAAGGTGCAGTAGGTGTGGTTAGTGACCAGGGGGTGAATAACACAGTAACGCCAGCCTTGATGGAGTGACCAGAGAGCATCTCATTTTTACATCTTTCCTAAAATTTTCACATCTAATATAACAGAGCAGTTCCAAACTAAATGAAATCTCTCTGGAAATTATTTTATTGGTCTACTGTTCACTTTTTAACATTTAGTGCAGTTGTTGCCTCTCTTGTGTGGCCACCCTGCCTGCCCTCTCACTTTGATTCACACTATGCCCTCTATCTTCCCACGGCTGAGGCGGCTCAAGCCGCAATGAACACTGCCTTCTGAGAATCAGAACTTTGGAGTATTAGAGAACAACTAAAAAAATCAATCAACTAAAAAAAAAATTCTCTGCATAGCCCATTTGGATCCAGTCAGCTATTGCACTCATTCTGTTAAAAACAGGAATGTACTTTTTGCACCAGGGAAAGGTGGGTGGGGGAGGGGAGTAGGAAGCAGGCATCTCAGTCTTAAATAAGCTGTCCTGGCAGTGGAGGTTGCTGACACCGTGTTGGTCTGCACTGAAGGCCCATGCTGAAGTGGAATGAGGGTGACTTCTTGCAGGGAAGGAGACAGAGCAGCCTGAACCTGTACTCCTACAAGTGTCAAAACCATTGCTCTGGCTGAACTGTAGCTCTTGACCAACTTATCCCAGAAGGCTGTCAATGGTACTCCTGCAGATGCCCAAACACAGCCATGTCCGGAAGGGAGGAAGGCAGGAGGGGTGATTGAGCTCCTCCGCTGAGAAGTTGATGGAGTTAGAATGTTGGGATGGACAAAGATGGAAGGTTGTTCCAAGTGCTTTTTTGGTGCACTTGGAGAGTTAATAAACGGTTCTGTGATTTGAGCTGGGCCTGCCTGGGACTTCAAATTCCTACTCCCTACATTACATAGCCGGCTAGCATTTGGGGGCTTCTCTGCCTAGAAACCATCATGATCATTCAGTGTCAGGTAGTGTGAATGCTTACATTTTCTGGTTTTAATGAATGAGTATCATAGTTTCTCAAGATGACTTTTCCTGTTTTAGAGTCTGTATTTCATAAAGGGAGTTTGATGTAATGTAAAGGGTGTGGGCTTTGGGGTCAAGTGGACTCCAAAGTGGGATTTGTCTTCAAATCCTGGCTAGGGCCTCTGGTAGTGCTATGACTCTGGGGCAAGTTACTGAAACTCCCTGAGCCTTAGTTTCCTCATCTATCGGGTTGTGAGGAAAATGCTCACCTTGTAGGATATAGTGAGTAGCAGTGATGTATATAAGGCATTTAACATAATATCTGGCCAAGAGTAGGTGCTGAATAAATTACTGAATCATTTATTTCCTTGAATCTGCCAGCAGGGCTTTGGTATAATCTTCTATAGTCATGGTCAGGGCTCAGCTGTCTAAAATGAGTTATGTATGTGGCAAAGAGTACCTTTCTCTTCTTTCCATGATCCTCTGGGTGAGCCTGGGCAGAATGGATTTCAGAAGTTGCTCTCTTTAGAATCTCCCAAACGGGGGGGGGGGCGGGGTAGAGGGTGGGAAGGGATAGACTGGGATTTCAAAATTGTAGAACAGATAAACAAGATTACACTGTATAGCACAGGGAAATATACACAAAATGTTATGATAAATCACAGAGAAAAAAATGTGACAATGAGTGTGTATATGTCCATGAATGATTGACAAATTGTGCTGAACACTGGAATTTGACACAACACTGTAAAATGATTATGAATCAATAAAAATGTAAAAAAAAAAAAAAGAATCTCCCAAACAGGGCTGCATTTGGTTGCCTTAGAGGTGGAAAATCACTCTAAGGTTGTGGTCCTATCTGTGAAATGTCAGTCTCCAAACTGTGCCTGAGGATGGTGAAAAGACTTCCTTCCATAACTGTGCAAGCTGGTCAGATATCTTGGCACCACATGAAGCATGGTTTTATGGGAGCTCACTACTGTACATGTTTTGGCTGTAGAGATGGGAACTCTAGATCTTTTTGTTCAGGATTTTCTATTTTGTTTTTGGAAAAACAGGCAGAAAAGTTATTGGAGTTTGACTGGCAGCAAGTATTAGCACACTGCTTGTCTACCCCTGAGATGCTATTTCCTGTGCGAGATGGCCCCAATTCCGGAGTAAAGGGCACACCCAGTTGCCTGCAAATTATATTGATGCTGAATTCATGCTGGCTGCTTGATTCCTTTCTTCATCTTGTCACCTCGGTATGGATTGGTTACAAAGGGGCCAGATGCTGCAGGGGAGGCAGAGGTGACCACAGGCTCCTCACCTGTGTACGCAGCTTCTGTGGGAGGGCACAAGGGGCATACACCCCAAGTGTGGAAAGAACTACTGTACAAAGTACTGGATGAGAAATGTCTTAGGAGGTGTAACAGCCGAGTGCCATGGAGATTCCAAGGAAGGCAATGCTAAATCCAGGGGTGGAGAGTTGGGACATTTTTGGAGAGGAAAACTCCTTCCTTGTGGTTAGAATATCACGTGTTGGGTAGCAGTAAACCAGGTAAGAGGCAAGTTGGTCTTAAATAAAACCATGCTCTGTTATTGAAAAAGCAGCATTGGACTAATATGACTCTTAGTCACTTTAACATATAAGAACAGAAAAGGGAACCACTAGTGAACTAGGGCTCCCCAAGACACACACTGCAGACTCTTCCAGGAGACAAAAATGGGATTTCTTTTTAGTGCAAGAGATTATAGCTTATTAATTGAAGCTTAAATACATAAATCTAAATAGAATGAGTGCACAGATTTCTGAAGGCCAGTATCTCTCTGGAGGGTAAGTAAATTTTTTTTAGAAATGTTACCAGTGTTAACAGTGTCAAGGATCCATAAATCCACCATTCTGTGTTTAGTTCATAACACCTTCAATCCTAAAATAAAGCAAGCCTGGGTGTATGACATATTGATAGGGTCTTAACTGGCTTAAAATAAATAAAATTTTTTTTCTTTAAGAAAAGGTCTACTTTTTCTTTCTCAAAACATTGATGGCAGAAACATGGAGAGATGTACCAAATTAAAGGGGGACCCACGTCCCCATTTTATCTGAGTTTTATTGTGGGCCTGGAGTGGCCTTTGTATTTCTCCTCAGGGCTTTGTGTTCTTCTGGCAGGGATGGGATTTTATAATTGAAGATTTTTCCATCTGACTTTGGCCCTTCAAGTAAATACTGTATAAGCTTTTCATTTTAAATCATGCTGAGTTTGAAGGGAGTCAAAGCAGATGTGCAGTTCCTGTCTCCACCAGGAGACTCCCCTGCAAGCAATCTCAGCTGCTCCTGGTCTTTATCTGCAGGGGATGAAGATAGACAAAAAAGGGATTTTGTGACTGTGCCATTCAGTGCCTTTTCATGCTGCCCCAGTTACTCACCGTCCACCAGGAACATCCCCCAAAGGATCAGTGCTTAACGCACCTTTCAGCATAAACCCCGAACGGCCCCAGCTCCACGCCTCCCTGCTTTCTCCTCTCTCCTGTGCTGTCTTTGTGCTCTGTCTCCTCCCCACTCCTCCCCACCATCCTCTCTGAAACCTGAGTTGTTGCTCACTTGCTGCCTGGGACGCCCTTTATCCCACTCTCCATGGTAACTTTCCAATTGTCTTCCATTCCACAGCCCCATTAAACACCTCTTTTCTCTCTTGTATCCACAACCTTTCCCTCCCCACTGGCTTATCTTTTCCTTCTGCTCATAAACATCTTGTTTTTTTCATGTCTTAACAAACAAAGATTAAAAACAAAGAAACAGCGACAATGAAAAACCTTCCTAGACACGTAATGGTCATTTCTGATTTCTTTGATATCCAGACTTCTGATGAGACGAGGCTGTATTTCTAAGCTGTTACTTATTCCACTAAATGTTGCTTTCCTCTCCAAGCTCTTCAGACAAACTGCTCTTCCGAAGGTTACCTGAGGCTCCCTGAGATCAGATGCATTGCAGTCTCTCCACGCCCATGTGAGCTGACTTTGTACAAACTCTGACATTGTCAACCCTTCCTCCAGCCCCCTCATCCTCCATCCTTTAGATCTTCTCCACTGCTGGCTCCTTGTCTCCCATCTGTTCCTCAGAGGCATGTGTTTCCCAGGGTTCCGTGCTGACCTCCTGTTTGCCAGGCTACGTTTTCCCCCGAGGGGGGAAACGTTTCCTCCAAGGCTACGTTTGTCTCATTTAGGCCCAAAGCTTTGACTGTCATGTCAACACAGATGACTCCTAAATCTGGCTTTCTAACCCCAATTTCTCTCCTAATTACAAAGTCTTTCCTGAGACTGTTGAAAAAATCTGTGGATATGCATCCAGGCTTTTTAAACTCAAAGCATATACGTCCAGTTCATCTCCAGTTTATTTTCCCATCTAACCCTGCCTCTCCCCTGGCAGCCCTCATCTTTGGTAGTAGTGTCCATCTCAAAGACAGGCAGGCTGGGCCCCTTTGACCTGGTTGACATGTTCTCCACCTTCACTCTTGCTGTCTGGTCAATCCAAAGTACCCCCAGTCCAGTAGTGGTGGGGTCAGAGAGTTCTGTGTCACTAAAGGGGGCTGGGGTCTGAGGAATATATTTTGGACATCAGACTGTACGTTTTCCCAGAGAAATGTACAATGAGCAGAGATTGCGGGCACCACGATCCACAGAGGGGCTGTGGGAAAGGGACTCAGATCAGGTTCGGGAGGTGCTTGGAAGACAGTGATTCTCTGATGCCCTCACATGGACTTCTAGAACAGTCTCAGAAAGGCTCTATCCCCTTTCTTATTGTGGTCATTCATTCACCTGCTTGTGCTTTACTTAGGATGACCTGTAATTCTATTAGAAATCTATTTGGCCCTGAGAAGTGACTTTGCATTTTCATTGGTAAGTAATTTTTTTTAATTAAAATTATCTAGTACAGGCTACTTTCAAGCTGTGATCAGCGCAGTGTTCTTTCAGTGAATGGAGGTGATTCCCATTCTGTAATGTGTGCCCTTCAGTGTTTAATAAAGCTTGTAATAAAAGATGTTTCTAACATCAGCAACAAAAAGTCCTCAAGTGCTAGGGAAGCTATAATTTTTCTGCCTTGTGATATATTGAAAAGCATCCAACATCTGCAGGTTAGTGGTCTTCAGGGTATGTTAGAAGGAAATGTAAAAGATTGTGGTGATTTTGAGTTCATTTGGGAAGTCTTTAACTGTTGGTGAGTTAAAAAATAGACCAAAGAAACAAATGAAATGCTCAAAAGATTATTTTATCCTCAAACTCTTTGAACATCCTAGGTACTAGATTTCTCACGAGATTTTAAAAGTCTGGTAAGATTTGAAATTTTACAAGGGTACAAATTTGAATTAGATATATGATTGAAAAGTTTTAACTTAAAAACACTAAAAATCTTTGTTTCTATGATTTATAAATTCAAATCAATTTATAAAATAATTCCTTTTCAATTTTGTCTTAGTAGAACAACAATGTTTTCCAAACTAAAGAAATTAAATATAGGATGTTGGGAAGTCATAGGATGAATTAAGAATGGGTTAAAATTCAAAATTCTATGACTAACTGAATCAAATCAATGACTACTCTAAATATGGATCATAATTTTATATCTCTATATAAATATGGATGAGAATTTTAAAATAATTTTAACATGTACCATATATAAAATCTGAATGGTAAATTCTTTCTTTATAAGAACAAATTCAAGTTTTTGTTTTCATGATGGCATGTGGCTAGAAGCTTGGTCTCTGGGATCATACTGCTAGAATTCAAATTCTAGATCTGCTGCTCACTAGCTGTGTGGCCTTTGCAAGTTTCTGAACTTCTCAGCCTCAGTTTAGCTATCTTTAAAACAGGGATAATCATAATAGTTATCATCTTTTGAGCATTTTAATGTCTATCAGCACTATTTCAAACGTTTTACATATATATTTTAGTAATTAATTTTCATTAATATTCCTATTTTGTTGATGAAAGACACAAAAACACAGAGAGGTTAAGTAACTTGCTTAAGGTCATGCAGCTAGTTAAGGGTGTAACCAGCACCAGCCCTATCTCACTCCAGTATCCATGCTATGCTCTTAAATGCTTAACTACTAGGCTAAACTCTCTGGAAATACATCTTAGGGAATCTGCTTGTTGGATTTATTATTATAATTAAATACAAAGTCCATATAAATGGAATTGTCTCGTTAAGTTAGATGAGCACTTTTGTGTTCAGTTAATGTTAGCAGATGAATTATTATTATTATCATCACCATTATCATTAATTGGCTTTTCACTTGGTTGCTGAGATACATTTACCATAAATGGACTCCCAGTTGTCTTTCACATTAACTATCATCATAAGATCTATTCAAAAGTATGCAGCTGTTTCTAAAATAAAAATTTCTGGCATTTCCAACCACAGTGTTTTGCAGTAACAGGTATTTTGAGGTATATAGTTTCTAAGCTGTGTCAGCAGAAAGCCGTTCTGGTCAATTTTTTAACATTTGACATCTAGCACGATTTGTTTTTCCATCTTGCAAGGTCCAAAAATGTATTAGGAATGACCAGATCTTAAGAAGCTATGAATTCAGTTTTTAAAATTAATTTGAAGTAGTGTTGATAATAAAAATGTGCATAAATGTAATAGTGTATAAAAGTCTTGTATCCACCGTAAAGACTGACACATTGAAATTTTTATGTCAATGCTGAATCCTTATTCGGCAACAGCAGTGTCTCATTTAATACATCAGGAACATGAAACTCCACAGAGGTGAATGTTCCGATACTTTATGTTGTCTCCTCTGCATATCTTTTTCATGTTAGCCCCATGCTGCATAGCAGCCTCCTGTTCAATCTGTCTTAAGAGCCTCAGTTGCTTAAATCAAGATCTCCATTCACATAAAGTTGATTTTGCCTTATCACATGCTTTACTAAGACCTTTGCTTGTGAGATTTTGGTAGACTGAGCTTCCCTGTAATATGAAAAACAGCTTTCAAGTTTGGCTGTTTTCCTGTTTCCAAATCCACAGCTCCATTCTGAAATATGAGTTTCTTCCTTAGAAAAGCTTTTAATTTTTTTCTTTATAGCTGACTTTCTCTTTTCCACTATCACCACACCTGTGTCATATTATTCTGTAAATGCATATTGAGTGCAAATGTATTTTTCTCTTTGAGGGATATAAAGTAACATGTATTCAGAAATATGAATCCATTTCTACAGAGTATATGCAATCAATCATTGCATGAATGAATGAAACTTTGGTACTAATCTGGTACTTTCAAATAGCTTCTTAATAATTTTAGATATTGATAAATTAGTGTGCCATTAACTTGTATGTATATGGCTCCCTTTTGTAACAAGGATGTGTTTTAGAATAGTTTTTCCCCAAAAGATTTTAAATGCAATTAGAGAATGAAGTAGGTATGAGTGGATAAATAAATAGCTTAGAATAGATGGCTACTATGAATAAAAATCAGAAGTGAATTCTTCAACTGATAAATATGTTTCCTAAAAGCTGTTCATTCTAGGGACTTAAGAATTTGCCTTCCAAAGATGAACCAGCTGTTTCTCACCTCGATGAGCAACTAGAAGCATATGGTGAAACTTAATAACTTTAGTATATAGCACCTTTCACTCAGGCATCTCCAAATACTTAATAGATACTAAGCTTCTGCTAGACACCAACTCAATGGCACTTTTCAGAAAACAAGCCATTCTCTCAACCAACTAAAACTGAAGTAAGATTTTGGTGGTGATAGGTCTGCCAAGGTAGTCTTGGCAATTATTCATTAGCTATTGTCTAGGGAGGAAGGAGGGTGGGAATGAGCTAAATGCTGCACAAACAGGATCTGGAAGACTGCTACAACATCCCTCAATGTTAGGGGCATGTATATCCCATAGTCAGTTCACTATTGGAAAACCAAAATCCTCTGTCTACATCTGGGCTTAAAAAATTGAGTCATAACCCCACACTCCAAATTCCACCTTAGTTTCCCATTTAAACATAATTAGAGCTTTTTCTGTTTTGTTTTGTTTTTTTTCCTTAACTGGCTAAACAGTGCTGCTCCCTGCTATTGAAACCCTTTCTCCCTATTCCTGTTTGCAAGCTATTGTTTAACCACAATTGCTCATTCTTCTCTTGGGAAGTCTACACTGTGCAATTTTTCCACACTTTTTCCATATTTCTCAGCTACCAAAGACTCAATAGTGCCCATTTCTCAAGGACTTCAGCACCTTCCTTCATTTAATGAATATTTATTGTCTGCCTACCATAACAGAGCCAGAGAAAAGCTGGTAATTTTGTTCCCTGCTCTATTGAAGTGTAGATTGGCAGGCTTGATTGTTCACTCATCCATATCTGTGTTTCTCACGGATTCAGCTGGATATAATTTTCACATGCTCACCCAGCCTATGTACAGGCAACTGTTCCATGTATCATTAAAAAATGAATTTAATTTATAAATGTTGACAGGTCTTGAGTGTTAATAAGAATTGCTTTGGATTTTTAAGTCTGTAACAGGGGCACACATTCGAGAATCTGCTTTTACCTTCTGAAAAGCTATATTAGGTGTCGGCAGCCTTGAGTGAGTAGGCCGTGGGGCCCAGGCCAAAGTTCACAATAGCTTGCACCTGGTAACAGGTAAATGTATGCGTGTGCTAGTAGCATGAGTCAGCATTATGAATAATATGCATGTGCCAGTGCATGAGTCAGCGTTATAAACACTACACATGTGCCACTAGCATTATAAAAGTATAAGTGTGTGCACCTGAGGCATGCATGCCACCTGCTTGTACTGCAATAAAGTGCTGTTTTGCTCCATGTCGGCTCCTTGTGCCTTCTTCCAGCTGGGCAGCT
Source organism: Vicugna pacos (assembly GCF_048564905.1). NCBI lineage: Eukaryota > Metazoa > Chordata > Mammalia > Artiodactyla > Camelidae > Vicugna > Vicugna pacos. The sequence continues at coordinate 19,418,732 of NW_027328721.1, forward strand.
CACCTCCTCGAATCCCTCTTCAGCCACCCTCGGCTGACATTAGGTTAATGATTTGTTGCTCTTTCAGTCTTTGGACTTTGAAGGATAGTGTTTCAAAAGACATTGCTAATCATGTATTCAATAACGTATAGAAATAAACTAGATGTGTGACTACTTTATTAACTACAAAGATCTTCCAGGGTTGTGTGTGCATTTGTGTGTTTGTCACTGAAAGCATGTCAATAAGTGTTTTCCTGCAAACATCAAGGGCTGTCAAGGAAAACCTCAGGGATCAAGAACATGTGCAGGACACCTGACCTAGCCTGAGGATCAGCCCTGGTCCCTGTGGGAGGGAGACTGTAATGGAGATTGGATGGATCTTGATTAGCAGGTCAGATGCAAGCAAGAGTGATTCCGCTGGAGGGAGCAGCACGTCAAGGGGACAGAGGTTGTACTGCAAGAAGGTCAGTGAGAGGTGGCTTCAGAGACCAAGATGGATGGTTTGAGATGAGTCTGAAGAGGTGGGCAGGAGTAGGGTCATCAGGCCTTTAGAGCCACCTTAAGGATTTTGGCCTTTATCATATTGGGTCACCATTTTCCAGTCTCTACCATCTCCCACCATTACTCGTCAGAACCTCAACCTCTCTTTTGTTGATTGTTCTCAATCACTGGCCTCATGATTCCTCAGCACCTCTCACTATTCCTTCACAGCTGGTGTAGGTATAGCAGATAGCACAAAAATTGTTAACCTCAGTGCTGGGTGGAGAGTACTAAGGAAGGGACCAACAAGGAAAGGCTCACAGAAAATATGATGTTTGATCATCAGCATTTCTACAGGTAGACATGGGCATTAAAAATCACACCCGGATGCTGCTGTCATTCTGTGAAGACTTAGCATTCAGAGGCTTTAACACAGGGTGAGGGTGTGATCAGTTTGATCTCTTAGGAAGATACCTCTTAGGGGTAATTTGGAGAAAGGACAGAGCAGGCAGGGACCAGAGACAGCTTCCAGTTAGGAATAGGTCTTGATAGTTTAAATCAGACATAAGGAGGACGCAAAACTCAGGAACTATTTTGGCAAAAAGAGTGCTAGATGAAAGAGATTTTCAAAGAGAAAGATCTATAGGATTTGAGGACCAAGGAAAGCCAAGATTGACTTACAAGAGTTCTTTCTTTTGGCTAAGAATATGAATAATGAAGACAATATAAGAAGTGGTAATGACAGAGGGTAGGATATATTTGGTGGTGAAAAAGGATAACTGAATGGGGATGAGGAGGAAGAAAGAATGCGGTGATATTTGAGATAGGTTGGGTTCAGCATCTGTGATTAATAGGAATTTCAGACTATCTTTACTTTCCCAACTTCCATCTCCCCCTCTAATATCTCACCAGTGACTCATGTCAGTTAATTCAAGGACTTCAGTTGGCAAGGCTTCCAGATTCACATTTCTCATTTCAGCCTCTCTTCTGAGCTCCAGGTATGCATGTCTAGGTTCCTGGCACAAATCTATGCCAGATCTGGTGCTCTCAGGGACCTCAGATTCAACATATTTAATTGGCTCTCCACGGCTCTTTCAAAGACCCCTGTCTCAGTTAAAGTGAGATGATGCTTTGAGGCATTATTTTCAATACCTCCTCTATCATGCCTACATCCAAAATCATTGCCAAGTTCAGATGATTACATGTCTCAGACTTGCTAAATCTTGTTTCCCTTCTTCCCTATTTACACTACCCTTGTCTTAGTTTGTGCCTTCAATATGACTCAGCTGTCCTCTCCACCACATGTCTCTCCTACTTCTGTTCCATCCTGCACATGGACGCCCAACTCATTCTCTCAAAGCTCAGATCATCTAATCATGTTTTTTCTAGGCAAGCAATAACAACACCAACCAACTGACCAAAGACAACAACAAAACCACACACACACAACTTTGATAATTCTCCTTTGCCTAACAAAATGTCCATTTTATTTTCAAAGAAGATGTGTTCTTCATGCTTTGTTTCCAGCCTACTTTTTTCCATTTCCTTCCAGCAGGCAGTTTCCTGCACCCAATGCTCCATTCAATGTAATCCACTTGCTGTTTTTCTCCCTAATTAAACCGCTCACCTCTGTAACCTTTGCAGTGCCTGAAACACTGCTCAGAGCATGGCAGGTACTCAACAGATGCATTTGTATTTGGAAATGAGGTAATGATAACTGTGTCTGAGTGAAGGGAGGATTCCTGTATTTTAGGGGATGGAGCAAAACAGTAACAAAAAAGGTATAAGATTTACTTCCTTTTAAAGATTCATTAACATTTAAAAATAAGTTAAAAAGATACTATTATACATGTGTCCCTCATCAGAGTGAAGGAATGTTTTTACCCTGAAACTTGGGTTGAAGTAAAGTAGAGCCCTCAGGTTCTAGACTTCTTCTTGGTTTATAAATAGTTTTATAGATTTGTGCACTTTGTTTGTAGGGGTGATATGGGCAGCTGATGGAATGTATCACTCTGGAATTTACTGTTTGTTAGTCCATTCTTTTTTTTTTAATTGAAGTACAGTCAATTATAATGTGTCAATTTCTTGTGTACAGCACAATGTCCCAGTAGTTTTTTTCTTCTTCTCCCCTCTTCCTTCTTCTTCCTTCTCCCTCTCCCTGCCTCCTCTCCCCCTCCTCTCTGCCTCCCTTCTTTTTCTTCTTCTTCCTACATTATGTAGCAATTCATTCCTTTTCTTTCCTGAGAAAGTTAAAATTGTTAATTAGATTATGCCCAATATGTGCTTTGATCACTTCAGAAATGCCATAATTACAATTAAATTTTAAATGTCCCCAAATACACAAGGTAATGATACAGATAAGTGGAGTACTAAATCCCCAAGCCCTATTTTAGGACATTTAGCTTCAACATTCCCCCATACTAAACCTTTCAGGAGTTCTGTTATAAACAGTGGAATGATATGCTTTATGTCTTAAACCCTTCTTTCCTTAGTGTCAGGAAAATATGTAACTATAAAAGAAACTAGAAACAATACCCACAAGAAAAGCCATCAGTGTTCTAAAAACTGGAAATTCAGATACTGATCAAGTTGACTATAAGTACTAGATTATGTAGAAAAGATGTTCAGACTAATTTTCCTAATTTCCATTGAGCAACACCTGCTTAGAATTCAGGAATATTTAGGGGTCTTCATTTCATGGCTGCAAGAGTGACCCAGAAAATAGGGTGATTTGTCTAAAACCCCATGTTTACCTGATGGCTTTGGTGGGGTATCATGTGGGTGAGCAGTAATTTCTAGCTTACAGTTGGGGTGACCATTTCTACGACATTTCCTGGAATGTGGAGGAAGCTCATCAAAGGTCACAATGTGTATAATAATGCTGCATAATTGAGATTGCCCTGAAGGCCACGTTTGTACTTTCTTCTCTGGGCCGAGGAGCTGGTGATGGGGGCAAGGATGGTAACAATGGCCATCAGAACTCACTCTCTCCCTGAACTTTCAGAGAACCACTTTTCATATGTTATATGTTTCAGATTATATTTGAAAACTGAAGTTGGCTGAATATATAAATAGAAGTCTAGGGAGCTTTTGTCTTTTTCTGTCTTCTTAGTGTGGTCAGGTCTTCTCAGTGATCTTATGAACAATAAATAGTTTAATTTTTTTCTTTTTCTAAGAGTCAGTCTGAGGTGTAGATGAACTTCTTATGTGGCTAAAGCTTGTATATCATTGTAATAAGAGACTGTCATTAAAAACTTTCTAGAAACAAGTTCTTACTGTATACTTGCTGAGGAAAGTAAATTAATCATACATGCCAGCTATTTAATATTGTAATTGGGTGTATTTATAGATGCATCATCGATGTGACACCAACAATTATTGGCAATGGATACATCATTAATGATCATTTATACTCTGAGGATCTTGCTTCAGTCTTATTAATGCTTTATTGTGGAAAGGTGGCAAGTTCATTAGACCGTATGTATATGCATGTGTGTATATACAATATATGTATTTTTAGGCTAAGATAAATGTTTCTACATTTTCTTTCTTAGCTGTTTTCACAACATAAAATGATGCTCTTTTAGAGCTTTAGAGAGAATAAAGGATGCCATTGGGGAAGAAGTGCATTGTAAGAAGGGAGATGGGGGTCATGTGAGGGAAAGGGGCAGAGGGACAGTGAGAAGGAGAGATCAGTGGAGCTGTGTGTGAGAGACCTGAGTGTGACCTGAGGGGCGTTTGAGGCCCTTGCCTCACCAGTTACCTCTGATCGCTTCTTCGGTATCACTACACAAAGTTCAAAATTAAGTAGAAGCCAAGGTCAGACAGGACTAGCAGGAGGCTGTTTTCTTTCCATTACAGTAAGATCTTCTTTCTTCATTCAGCCCTTTATTGCTTTGTTTCATCTTTCCACTGCTTGAAGCTGTTGCTGTGTTATCTGTGGAGTAGAAACAGTATCTCTGATTTTAGAACTAGAACCCTGGTCATATACGAATGAGCACAAAGGTGGTGCTATCCATGCTTTCAAGGGCAATTCATCTATTAGGCTAACACCCATGGACTCATCTTTCCAAAGAAGCAAAGGAAAAAAAAAAACACATTCTCTACCATTCTGTAACTCCAGGGTTATTTTACTAACTAGATAAAGCTCTTTAAAATTAGACTTTAAATAAATCTTATTTCATTCCGATTAATTTGAAGAAAAAGCACTGGTTTCTACAGAACTTCTTTCTCCAATAGATTATTTGTGTGCAAAATTTAGAAGAACATATTAGATTATTTAGGAGCGTGAGTACTTGGTGGGGGATGGGCAGTGTAGCTTCTATTTTGTTATGCTGTTTAGTTTTAATGCCAAATTGTTTTATGAAAATCACATTGTCATGAATCACTCATGCAGAATCTATTTGGTTGTAGGCCATGTAGGTTTATATTAATATTATTTTCATTATTGAATAAATCAGGATATTTTCAGAGGTTTAATAGTCTGTTTTAAGGAAGCTTTTTTCCCAAACATGTCTCAAAGGGCTCATAGGACTGTTTTTTTCATGTGTGATAAATTTATTTGTGTTGGTTTGCATGGATATAGCAATGATGCGCATGGGGAAATGAGGAGATGTGTTAAAGCAGCCATCTCTGTTAAGCATGGTAATAAATGTTTTCTTAGATATTTTCCCCCTTAGTTAACATAGATTCTTAACGAAAAACTCAGTGGATAGTCATTACCTTAAATTCTGGGTATGATAATTTCCTGCCATTTTTTTCTCCAAAATCTGTCTGACTGTTAAATTCTCTTCTTCCCAAATTATTCTTATAGAGAGAATCTTCTTGAATATATAAAGGCAAATATAAGATGTCTTTTCTTTGAAGCATAAGGGTAAAGCAGCTCAAATAAGGAATCTGTAAGAATAGAAAATGAATCTTTAAAATTATCTAGGAACAGGAGATAGATCAAATGTTTCCAATTTATCCTGGAATTTGGCATATGGCCTATTTAAAATAAAAGATAATTGGGGTCAAACCCAATGGCCTTGGGGATTCTTTTGACCACCCACCTCACCTCATGATGTGTGTGTGTGAGGGGATAGATGTAATTATATATCTTCTGATCTTACTGGAACTACTACTGGCTATGAAGGCAAGAAGAAGTCCCATAGTGATTTGAGGCTGATTAACTTTAGCCCATTTGTTCACATGTTTTGCCCTTGAACCAGCCTCAGTGTGTACACTTCTGTTCATCTATATTTAGCTCTGAGAATCGTTGGCTTTGTCATTTTCTAGATACAGGGCTTTTTTTTTTCCTGAGCTTTGGGGGAATTTATTGAGAGCAGCTTTCTTGTACCAAGACGATGCTGAGCTTTTCCCCATCACTGGCAAGTGTCAAAGCAGGTGGCCTCTTGATTGCCACTAGTGTGGGGTGTGAAGATTTCAAGTGAATTAGTTTTGAATAAAGAATCTGAAAGAACAGATCTGATATGATCACAAAGTATCTCATGATTTTGTAAGCTAGTTGCTTTTCCTTTATATTTCAAAGTTTATTGATTCCATGCCTAATAATGAACTTACATGCAGTGTGATTTTTATCAAATGTGGATAAAGATGAAACTCAATGGGAAAATTTACCTGATGTCATTCTTTTCTCCTGTGTACATTTTTATTCATTTAACAAGTATGAAATGAATGTCTGCAAGTGAGATGGAAAAATAGGTGGCATGCATGCTGTACTTTCTCCTCTTGAGCTCAGAGCAGACATCACTAATCAATCATCTGCAGTCTTGCTTGGTGTAGTCTAGTCATGAATTCACAATCTTTCTCTGTGTACTTCTCCCTAGACAGACACTGCCACTAAAGTGGAAATGGGAAATAAGACATTTGTTATTCCTACTTTACTCAGCTCCATTCTAGGCATTGCAGGGAAACATAAGTGTGAGACCTAAATCTTTAAAGAGCTTATAGTCTATTTAAAGAAAAACAAAAACAAATAAAACAATTAGAGAGCAGCATAAGGCTTTAAATTTCAATTTAAAATGAATTGTAATTAGAAGAGGGAAATATTTCAATCATCTGTCATATATTTAATCAACACAACAATAATGTTTCATTTATTCTGATCCAGTCATTTGAAATTTTATCTGTTCATTTCTTCAATTTATCAATAATTCATGACCTTTGAATAGCTCTTGAAGAACATCTCTGTGTCCTTGAACACAATTTCCTAGATATTTTGAAGACAATTTTGTTTCCTTTGTTCCTCTGTGTTAGCTTCATTTCAGGATTAACTTGGCTAAAGATCAGAAGATAGACAGCCTAGTCAAAAGTTACAATGTATTAATAAATTTCAAGGGCTTCCAATGTTTATGTTCAGAGATGTCTGTGAAGAGCTAATGAAAATCTGAACTTAAAATAAAATATCCTTAAATTGGATTAATTTGGAACTTATGATAATCTGGTCAGGGCCTGGGTAGATGGTGACCAGTCTGTTAAGTATTTGAAAGGACTTAGAAAATGTTAATGCTGCAAATAAAGTTATAAGACAAAGTCCTTAATGATGTTAGAGTATTGTTTTTAACAACTTTAGAAGCATCTGCTTTAGTTTTTACAGTATAAGTGCATGTAATCAGAGGTTTGCCTTTTGAATTCTATTTTGATATAGTAATTATAAAGCCTACTAAATTATGACCTTTTCTAGGCATTGTTTCTTGACCTCGTTCAAATTCCATTGTGTACTTAGAATTAATCATAACATTTCATTAAAGAATTTATAATTCAGAAATTAGGCAAATGTATTGACTTCCCCTTATGTAGTATGAGACACTATCTTGATGCTGGTGGTCTTCTTTACCTTATTTCATTCAAAAAAAATTATTTCCCCAATCATATTTTAAACTCCAAAAAGAGGCATTGGATCTTAAAGGTCCTGGGAACCAGATGGCTTAAAATTAGATGTCTAGATGGCATTAGGGTCCTAGCTCCACCTCCTTCAGGAGTGAGGGAGGCAGTAGAAAAACTAAGAACTTTGATGTCCATCAGACCCAAGGCCAGGTCTCAGGTTGGCCTTGCTCTCTAGGTGTGTAAATGCAGGAACTAAACTCATTTCTTCATTTATGAAATGAGGATAATTCCTGTCATCAAGGGGCTAGTCAGTCATGATTTAGTATAATAATTTTTGTAGAGAATTTGGCATAGGACCTGTATGTTAGATAATATACTTTTGGTTATAAGAAAAGTAAACCGATTGCAGCTAACTTCACATAAAATCAACTTATTACAGTTTCTCTCTCTCTGTCTCTCTGTTTCTCTCAAATCTAAAGTTATTGCTACGTCTTGGGCAGAGGACATATCAGGGCAGTGTTGGGGTTCTCAGCAGTAGGATTGCATGATTATTTTCTACAAGGGTTTATGTTAATAAAGCTCAGGTTTAGCCAGCCTCTGTTTACATTTCTGAGGGAGAGAATCCCATGAGCTCATCTAGGTCTGATATAGATCAATCAGCTATGGCTGGGAAGTGTGGAAACACTGATGACATAGCTCCTGGGGCCCCACTCTGTGTAAAGTGTGCCTCCCTCAGAGGGGGAGTCAGGCAGCGAACTGTTTACTGTGTTCCACCACATAGCTCCTGATGCTCCTGCTCTTGCTCGTGCATTTGTATTCACACAAGCCCACCCTACTTTCTCCTATTTTCAGATATAAACTGCTATTTGGTTAGAATTAAACTGATTAATCTAACTTCCCTCTGAAATCTTCCATGGAGTCCAAGCAGAACCTAACTGCTCAAAGGAAAGGAAAACTGGTGGGCCAGCCAGAATCATAGATTAAATTTGAGTCTTAGAACTGATTTTCTGGACCTTCCCATTCAGTTAGTAATCTAGAGTCTGGCCTCTGTAGTGGTACAGTGGAGATTTCTGAATTCCTTTATCTCCCTTTAGTCTATCAACAGTGTGGCCACCTCTGAGTGATAGACTTTCTTCTGTAACATAGAGCAAAAGCCCAAGAGAGTTGGAGGATTTAACTCAAGTCCACCCTTTCAGGCCACAGGTATTGTGAGGAGACAGACACTTTTAAGGGAAGCTTGGAATGGAACACAAGTTGCCCAATTTCTCTCTCAGACCGAAGTTCAGAATAAAGGAGACCATCATTTCAGTTGATGGGAATTTGAGGGTAGAGTGGATTTTATCATGTTCATATCTGGGAGTCTAGGAAGAAGTGGCCCTAAGCAGTGGTTCTCAAAGTGTGGTCCCAGGATTACCAGTAATCAGTATCACCTGGGAACTTGGTGGAAATGAAGATTATCATGCCCAACTCTAGACCTACTGAATCTGAAACTCTGTGATGAGGCTCGGCAGTCTGTGTTTTAACAACCCCTACAGATGTTCTGATGATTGCCTAAGTCTGAGAACTACAACCCCTCTCCTCCTTCCCTGCCCCATCTCTGCTGCCCCTATTTAGGGAAGAGGAGACTGGAACCAGAGACAAGTTTGTTCCCCAAAGGCCCTTGAGATTCTGCATGTAAAAGATAATTGTGGTCTTCTGACTCTTTACCGCTAGCATCACAGTACACAGAGGTGCCGTATGGAGGCTCCTCAGGTTTCAACTGTATTCCTCTTACATCCTGTGGGGAAGTAGCAACCATATTTTCCCCATGCTATGAGAAATACTCTAGCAAAACAAAGATCTGTGCCCCCCCTTACCCACAACTCTTGAAACGGCATATGGAAGAATTGCCTTCTAATGCAGTGAAATCATTATTTGTCCCTAGGAAGAAAAATTCCTCTTTTGGGCACTAAATTCTTCAGTCAATAGAGTTTAAAATCTTGGCCATGAAGCAGTTACTTTGCAAATGAATCATTAGGTATGTTGACGAGAAACACCAGCTCCACCTAGCCAGACAGCTCCCCAGATTTCTTATATTCTGACCATTAAAGAAATGGCAATATATTTGGGCTGTAGGCCTACAGTATACATTGCATCCCTCAAGACAGTATCCCAGAATCATCACTATAGCTGAGTCATAAGGTCAGTGTCATCTTTCTAAAAAGTCATCTACCTCTGGATGACACTGAAAGTAAGAGGACTATAAATGTCATAGGGATGAGCCCATTACCACACTATGTAAGAAGTCAAAGCAGTGTGTAAGGGATTCAGTAAATCCATGTGCAGAAATGATGGTGGTTTATCAGCCACGCAGCCTACAGCATTCTGTTATAGCAGCCTAAGACAGTAAATAACAAGCAGTGAACCGAGGGGTACAAGTTGGGGACACCAGGGATGACTGTGGAGGAATTCCTCAACCACAAGGCTTCTTATAAGTAAATAGGGGGTTAAGAGGGTCAGTATTATCAGGTGTGGCATTCTCTGGCTTGGGGACCTGGTACCAGACATCAGCAAGAATGTAGAACTGAACTCTACTTTGAATAGCATGAACCTAGAAAACCAAAATTATTTGTCCAAGGTTACACAAGTGACTACTGTCAGATTGAGAGCTAGTATTCCTCTCAAACTAGCCATTCATTAGGACATATTCAGCACAGGGAAATATAACCATTATTTTGTAATGGTTTTAAGGGGATATAATCTATAAAATATTGAATCACTATGCTGTACACCTAAAACTGACATAATATTATAAATCAAGTATGTTTCAATTTTTAAAAAAATAGGCAGCTGGTTTTCACTGATGACCAACATGTTCACAAAAGTCATTCCAAGGAGCAACACAAAAGCAGTGATATCAGCATATAGCAAAATGAAATTCTTTCTGGGATAATTAATTACAGAAATTGTAGTCACACAATGGCTCAAACTTCAGTGATCCCAAAATCTAATTTTCATAATCTCATCAGCAATATCACTTTACATTTCCAGTGACCAGTTTAATAGTAAGGAAAGATAGTCAACTATAAAATTACCAAGATTTCATTGCTTTTACAAAAAGCAGTAGAAAGCAGTTCCTGGCATGTTACAAAATATCATAATTAAAATATGTCTACTTATTACAATAGCAAGATAGTGATGCCATAGCCTAGTTCTTTATTTCCTTTAGTAACAGTCATTTGTAAAATTCAATAACTTCCAGAAGTTACCTGTTATTAGTACATAATGGAATACCATATATGATTAATGACAAAAGAGAAAATGGGGCAATGACTATATATTTTACTGAAAGACAAAAATTAAAGTTTTCATGTGGGAAAAAACATTTCAGAAATGAATCAATATTTTGCTAGCACTCAGTTGAAGTTTTGGAGACAATTACTGAAGTTCTACTTATGAGTAAATTAGTTATATTCAACATCGAAATGTTGGTTGAATCTGTCTCTATTATTGAAGATATCAATATGAAATTCAAACAACAAAATTCAAAAACCTTCTCACTTGTTTTAATAGTAGTAGCTTCATTTGAGCAGAGAACATGTAATCCAACCTCGACAAATTGTGTACCAAGAAACTATGATGAATTTGCAGATTATTTTTCCCAACTATGGACAATATCCAGCACTAGATTTTTTTTTTTAAAGATCACTTGATTTTGGAATTGAATTTGGAATCAGCTTTCCTGGGTTCTTCAGGGTGGTGAAAGAGTTAATGGCACCTTACTGTTTTTCATTGTCTCCTGATGGGAGTGTCTTCCAACAACTAATTGCTCCTATTTTGCCTTCTCCAAGCCACCTAATTTTTATCCATGTCCTTAATTGCTTCGGCCATTGCCACCATATGTGTCAGCCCACAAGTAACAATCTCAGTATCATTTGCTGCAAGATGATCCTCGTTCCAGGTGGTTTCATAGCAAGATGAACAAAGGTGAATGAGAAAGTAATTTATTTTTTAAAAACAAGAATGCCAGTTTACTAATGGACAGTTAGAATTGTAACTGTCACACAGACTAAAATATGCATCAGTAAGAGTTGGGCTGATAGGAATATTCTGGTCTGTGTGACAGTCATGAATTTTATTGTAGCTTACACATTTGTTAGCATGTAGGCTGGTGTATAAGGAAAGCCAACTTTCATCCAAAGAGTGAGTAAAGGAAAATTTTCTATTTGAACATTAGTAGTACCAGGCTGATAAAACCTGGGGCCATAGCCATTTCCAAATGGGGTGAGCCTATTATAATTTTAGAATAGAGTCCTATTGTGCACCTGAAAGTTAAGAGATTGTTATTTAATCACATTATGTCAAAAATAATCCAAATTTTACATGTAGGGGACTATAGCAATAATATTTTGGCATATCTAATTATTTTTTCAAGGATGTAGTTCCTGAAACATAGGATCATTAAAGATTAAAATTAATACCTTGAATCTTGGAAAAGAATATTCAGCCAACATAGTGTGCAAAGCACTGAATAATCTCAATTCAAGTCATATTTGATGATACATCTCAGAATAAAGAATTTATATTTCACTTAAGTGTTGAAAGCAGATATTAGCACTTTGGCATGACAATTGTAGTGCATCCATTTTTGTTTTATTATTTTAATTAAGTCAGCAAATTATTATTTATTTTATAACAAAATCCAGTCTAAACAAATAGTATTTATTAAAATTAACCCAGTATTTACAATAACATTTTATTGTGTACCTGAAAGACCACATGCAAACATATATTAGTAATTTGAATCCATTTGTGAAAATGATTTATATGCTTGACTATATCTAAATAGCCAGCATTTTATCTATGATATTGGTAATGTCTTATTTTCCTAGGTGTTGTGCAACATTCATAAGTGCTGAGAAGTTTGAGGTTACATTTTGAACATGGATGTAATTTTTTGGGAAGCTGATAGAAAGTATTATTGCCCTCCTGTAAAAAACACACACAGACACAGATAAATACACGTAGTTTTTCTGACCATTTTTAAAGACACAGAGAAAGAGTTGATGAGTAAACAAGATGGTAAAATGATTTTGAGTGATACCATGTCCTTTAAAACAAATCACATAAGTTGTGTTAACAAGCAGGAAGTTAGTCCAGTTGACCCTTAAACAACACGGGGGAGGTTAAAGGGGCTGACCCTCTGCATGGTGGAAAATCTGCATATAACTTTTATCGCCCCTCCTTACCTGTGATTCCACATCTGCAGATTAAACTGACCAGCAGATCCTATAGTACTATGATATTGACTACTGAAAAAAATCCATGTATTAGGGGACCTGTGCAGTTTAAATCTGTGTTGTTCAGGGGTCAACTGTGTATTGAAACAGCAGTGCAACTGACTTCAGATCATCTATCTTAATTCATCCATTTGTTCATGCCTCCACTCATCTACCAACATACCCTTTCAGGGTCCATTCAGAGAAAATGAAAATTGGTCCTTTCTGTTGACAAGTGCACAGTCAAGACAGGAAGATTATTTAATCCTTTAAGCAGTGAATATTACTTTAGGTCATTGGTCTTAGCTTGTTCTTATATTACTGTGTAGTGTGATCCTTCCCCCTTTCAACTTAGGTTTCTATTCACTATAGCTCTAATTTTCTGTTTTAATGCTTTGCCTTCCTTCGCTGCATTCATCACTTCTCACTGAATTTCTCTGGATACATTTTCTGATAGGTAATCTGCCCTCTTCTTGGTTTTACTCTTTGATGCTTGTTAATTGTTCTCTTCTGGACCTCATGGCCATCCATTGCTTGGTTACCCACCCTCTCCTAAACTTTCTGCCTCTGATGGGTCTGGCTTCTGTTTTACTGGAAGGTAAACCATGAACCAGAAGGATAGGGACCTGGGTCCAGATAAAGATGGTGACCATGGTTGCAATAACCATCACCATAGGCTGATGTTTCCCTTAGGGGAAGGGCTTTCAGAAGTCATAGTTTTAAAAGATGAGTGGATTAGTTAGTCCCTGCCAAAAACTGTCAAAATGCAGAAAGAGAGGGAGAGGGGTTTGGAGGAGATTGAGATTACTTTGGCAGTTTTCCAGAATGTAACTTTAGGATAAAAATGCTTATAAATTTTCTAAATTTAGTTTTCCTGTATACGATGAGATGTAACATTTTCCTCAGTAAAACTTAAGGCATTCCAGTAGTCTCTGGGACTTTGGAGTTGGTTTTGTTTGGATGGAGCAATGTACTGAGACCAGCCTTAAAGAGAGAAAAGGAGTCTGGTTGTATTCAGGATGACTGTACTGTGGTGCCATCCTGGTCAACTTCAACTTACTCCCTGACGCTGTTCCTGACATGATAAATCATAGTTGCTATTAATACTTCAAGGAATGACACATTTTTTTCTTGAACATTGGGATCCTTCAGGGTAGATGTTGCTAAACTTCTGATCATGATGTTTAGCAGGGACTTGAAACTGGTGCGCATCACAATTATCTACACACCTTTAACAAGATACAGCCTCTAGACAGGGCCACAGACCAGACCCACACAGTCAGCTTCTGCCAGAGGGACCTGCATGTGTGCATTTTCAATAAGTTTCTTAAGTATTTCTGAAGTTCAGGATGGTTTGAAAGCTTTCATGCCTTCCTTTGTCATGACCTCAGGGGCAAGGAATTCTGACCATGTGCTCTGCTTTTGAAAGTAGGAAAAGTGGATGTGGAACTTAGAAGCCTGGATGTATAAGGCGTTGAGGTCATTTTGCTGAGGGTGCAATAGAAAAGGGAAGAAAAGGAAAGCCTAGGAGGAAGTGCTGAAGAGTGCATTTAGTGGAGGACCTTGGAGGAGGAGTTTTGTTGGGGAAGAAGACAAAGGCAGACCGTCAAAGATGTCAAGAGCTCTGTCTTACTTCAGGAGGGTGGAATTATTCATCAGGGCTGATGCTCCAGGACGGTGAGAATGCCGCAAAGGCAGGTGGACTTGGTGATCCAGAGGTTTTCAGGGATGTTCAAGGGAGAAAATAGTGTTGGAGGTAGAAATCAGGTCGCAAAAGTTGAAGGCTAGTCCTATCAATCCTGACTGTGCCTCATAATCACTTGTGAAGAATTAAAACCAAAAGAATTTCCGATTTCTAGCCCAGATGTGCTAAACTGGGATTTCCAGAAGAGAGGCCTGAACATTTGTTATCCGGATTTTCAGAAAGCTACACAGGGCATTTGGTACAGAAGCTGAGCCCAGGGGTTGGGGAGGAAGTGGAACATAAGGAGGGCGGCAGGAATATAGACCACTCTCTGAAAACAGAGGCAGGGAGGAAGAAAAAGCAGATTGCAGAGAATGAGAGGTAGGTAGAGCAGGTGGAAGGAAACTTCTGTGCTTTTGTATTTTCTCTGGAAGGAAATGAACATGTTTGAAGGGAAAGAATGGTTGAGACCAAGAGGTTACAACAGCAACTAAGAAAGAGTAGTTGAAGTAAAGTCCTTGAGAAAATTGCATTAAAACCTACCTTGGTGTAAGGGGAAGGTTAGGTCAACAATCAGCTCTCATTTCATTGTTAAAATAGCTGAAGGTCACCCTGAAGAGCCAGAAAAGTAATTGGTTCTTATCTGTGGCTACTGAGGGTTCACCTGTTTGAATGTTGCTTTTCAGTGTAAACCCTTCAACCCACTTCCCAGCTTTGACAATGATGGGCCAATGTCAGGCTTGAACAAGCTAGAATGGGCCTGTGGGGGTGATCCTGAAGAAGTTCAGGAAGGCCTGAGAAAGGTGGCTGAATGCTAGGTGTTTCCATAGGTTTATGGAAATGGTAATTAGGCAGAGTTTAAGCTTCTGTAGACTTTCAGGTATATTAACCTGTAACTTGTCTATTAACAAGTTATAAATCTTCTGTATTTCTCCACAAAGATAGCCATTGATTCCGAACAATGATTTTTTCATCACATTTGAGTGCTGAGCAGCACTTATTTCTGCTCTCAAAGAAAGTTACCTTTTGCTCTAAGATGATTGATTTTTTATTTTAGGGGACTTCCTTTCTCCTGCCTTAAACAGTAGGAAATGTGGGGGCGATGGGTATTCAGCACGTATTGCAAGTAAATCATTAGAACTCTTGCAAACACACCTTATAGCTGTCAGCCAGCTTATTCTCAGTGAATGGCTCTTTGGCAAAATGTGTTTAAGCTGGTGACAATGAATACAAAACACGGGGTCGAATTTTAACACATGTCATGCCCAGGCAATAGCTTAGTTCACCCAGCTACTACTTATTTTCCTTTTCTAGGTGCAGCAAACAAAATTTCAAAGAAAATAACCTAACTATTAAATTGTTTTCAATAAAGTCTAGGGCAATGTGGCTGCTGCTTGTCATTGTGTTTATCTATTCCCTTACTTGTTGTGGGGGACAGTCATGCCTACCTCCCCTTTTATTGTATCATGCCCTCTGTTTAGGGATTAAGAAATGCAGGTGAGCTTATTTAAGCTAATGATTTCAGAGTTAGACCTAAGCAGTAAATTTTGTTAGATTCTCTTTTTCATTCAGCTGTTGCATTTTGTAAGATAAAGTTAAAATCCACTGGGCCCTTGAAAAATATGTCAAAGGGATGCATAATCTACTTGTTAACTTTACAGTCTTTTTGAAGCAAGGGCCCAGGATCGAGAACTCACAGAATTTCTCCTGGGTGTTTATATTGCCTGGTGAGAAAGAGGTGAGACTTGTTCCTGGGGCCTCTTGGAGGAGGATTTTCTGTCTAAACTCTAGCAGATGCATATGTTCTATAGTAATGCCACGTGGACCATTTGTGGTTATTTTAGATGTTACTCTAGTAAGAAATTACTGTTCCCCCAAATTTTGAAGACTTTATTGCTAAATTCTAAATAATTTTTACAAGATCATTTATTTATTCTGCCAGCAAATGGAGTACCTTCTGCTGTGTGCTAGGCACTGAGAGTGGTGTTGAAGTCACAGAAATGGATAAAATGGATCCTGACTGCAAGAAAATCACAATCTGATAGAGCAAGCTGGCTTGTCTGTTACTAATGGTTAGTACTTTAGAAATATTTTAATATTATGCATATTTGAATGAAAACCTGTACTTTCCATGCTGATGTGACCATTTAAGAGTGGATTGCTAATCCCCGAGAATCAATTAGGAAGCCTGAAATAGTCTTTGAAAGGAAATGCCTTCACCTGCGAAGCAATTGAAAGCCCCACCTCCCCCTCGCCCAAACCAGAGGGCAACCAGGAGGTGCAAGAACGTCAGTCCTCCTTAAGAAGTTACCTCACCTTACTTGACCATCACTTCAGTTCTCTCCCTGTGATAAGTCACTTCAGTTTAAATGGAAGAGGATTTCTGTTGTCAAAAGCCCATGGTAGGATGAGTTCCTTCGGTAAAAACCCAAGCCCCACAAATATTGAAAGTGAAAAGGAAATATACTAAGAGGAGAAATCTATCCAAAGATTGATTTTGTTTCCTTCAACAGCCAAAGTGGGTTTTGAAGATCAATAAGTCCTTTGCAGTGCTGCCAAAAGCCAGCAAACGTGCCAAGTCATAAGCTGTCCGAGGAGTAACTACAGGAAGGCTGCCGGGTCTGAGGCAGCTGCTTCACCGTCTGGCTGCCACTGGCCTCGCCACGGCATGGAGCCAGAGCTGGAGCCGTAAATCTTCACCTTGTCGCCGCCGCGGGGTGACTTAGGCTTACGGGCAGCACGTGGATGTGAGTACTTCAGATCTGGGGAGCCTCTCTGACCTGGTGACTGAGTTCACACACTCATGTAAGAACCTAAATATGAGGAAAAGCAAGTCCCATTCTTCCTTTTAATCTCATTTCCCCAGGAAGAGATGGGCCCCAAACTGTGCCATCCTTTCCAGAAATGCTGGAGCTGGTGTGATGGCTTTTCGGGGTTTTGGAGCATGTGCGAGGGGTCCCGGCTAACTGGCAGAGATGTCAAATCCATGGGAGTGATTTGAAGCTTATTTTGCAAGTAGCTCAATATGGGCTTCTATGAAGCAAATGCCATTATTAAAATAAGTTTTCCATGGGTGTTCAGGTGGGGAGGAGAGAAACAAGTGGCTCTCCTGAAAAGACAGTCAACTGTTTCAGTTGTCAGAATGTTCTCTCAAGAAACCAGGATTATTTGCTGGATTTTGATAGAAATCTTAGGAAAGTAGTGGATAACTTATGTTGAAGTAACTGAAACAAATTTTAAAATCGGTTAAGTAACTTCTATGAACAACCACAAAGAACTATTTTGCAACCAAAAAGGTTGTGTGATGCATGAGTGAAGTGTCTCTGAAACGACATCACTAGATGTGCAGTCGCTGTTCTCGGTTGCATCGCTGCTGGACTAAGGGGAAGTGGTGCAGAATGTGGCAGAATGTGACTTGGGCCCATCTCTCAGCTCTGTTAAATGAACCTTATGGACTGGCACATCAGTGAAATAGATAGGGTCTCATTTGCATGATAAAGAATTTGTTTCACTTGCTATGTATTTATTTATTTATTCATTCATTTATACAGTACCTAATTAACTCACCCAGCAAGGGGCTGGGTGAATAAGTCACCATGAAAAATATCGCAGTCTACAACCTTAAGGCACGTAGCACTGAGTTAGTGGGAGAGAGACCTGCAGGTGCCGTTAATGAGGAAGCCAAGCAGAACAAAACTGAAAGCTTACATTTTGTCAGAAGTTATTTACTGAAAGTGAGGTGGAAATGGTTGGCCATTTAAGCAGTGCTGGAAAGATTTGGAAAGGCTAGCAGGTAGCACTAATTTGCCTTGATGAAGCTGAACCATCCTCAAAAGTTGCCCTGTGGCAGATAATGAGGACCAGGAACACATAAGAAAGTCCTGCGGGCTGGAGGCCACTGAGGGTGGTTGTCTCAAAACAGGACACTTCTGTCTTCTTAAGAGATGATAACTCAGGAAGCATGGAGTGGGAAATAATTTCCAGCCTTGCCAAAGGCACATAAGAGGGAAAGGTTAACAGGCAAAAAGTCACTAGTAATGAGTCAACATCATGGGGATCGGGGTGAGAACACAATCTTGCAGTGCACCACTGAGGCGGTGGGGTGTAGCGGAATTACTGTGGCTTTTTGTAACTCTGTTTAACCTTTAGAGGAGCTGCCGAAATGTTTCCAAAGTGACTGTTATCCCATTTGATATTTCCACAAGCAATGTATGAGGGATCAAATTTTACCTCATTCTCGTCAACCCTTTTTAATTCTAGCCATTCCAGTGGGTAGGGAGTGGTGTTTTATTGTGCTTTCGATTTGCATTTCCATTACGGCTACTGATGTTGAGCATCTTTTCGTGTTGTTTTTAGCCATTTGTATGTTTTCTTTAAAGAAATGTCTGGATACTCTACCTGGCTTGTCTTTTACTATTGAGCTGTTAGGTGTTCTTTAAGTGGTCTAGGACAGTTCCACATCAGGTAAATGCTTTGCAAATATTTCCTCCCATTCTCAGGTGTTTTTTTTTTTTTTCATTTTCGTGCTTTCCTTTGAAGCACAGATTTAAAATTTTTGATTAGATCCACTTTATTTTTTTTATTATTTGTTTTTGCTTTTGTATCTAAGAAATCCTTGTCTAACCCAAGGTCATGTAAATACTCCTATAGTATGACTTTTGAAATAGGAACTCTTGGATATGGATAGCTGAAATGTGATACATCCAAACAGTGGAATATTAATCTTAAACATAAAGGAATAAAGTACTAATACATACTACAAACTGGTTGAACTTGGAAAACAGTATTTTAAGGGCAAGTAGCCAGCCACAAAACAGCAAGTGTTATACAAGTCTATTTACATGAAAGGTCCAGCACAGGCAAATCTATAGAGACAGAAAGTAGGTTAGTGGTTGCCTATGGTTGCAAGGTTGGGGATGGGAGGGTGGGGGATGGAAAGGATTGTGGGGAAAAAAGGAGTAATTGCTAATGGAGACAGATTTTTTTTTGTTTTTGGTGAAGATCTAAAATTTACTGATGGTTGCATAAGTTTGAATATACGAATATACTAAAGGACATGAATTTTATACCTTAAGGGGGGTAAATTGTATGGTATGTGAATTAGCTCAAATTGTTATGTGTATTCTTAAAAAAAAAAAGATTCTGTGAGCAAGACCTCTGCCAAGTCTTTCATATTAATTATATTGTTTAATGATTACAGCAGCCCTGTTAGGGGGGATTATTATTACCATTTTACATATGAAAAAAACTGAGGCTTAGAGAGGTTAAGTAACTTGTCCCAGGTCATATACTTTGTAAATAACAGATTAAGGCAGGCAATGTGTTTGCAAAGCCCAAAGCTAACCACGGACCTCTTCTAGCTAAGGAGACTTTTTATTTCAGCTCAGCTGACCTCTGCGGGTCATTTTTTCCATCGTTGGTCATAATTTTTGTATCAGTATAGGGAAAGAAAAATGGAGGCTAAAAGCTATCTAAATAATGTGAGTAGCCTTATAAATTTGTACCTACTAAAGAAGAAGCAGAATGATGGATGCCAGCTACTTAAGATGACAGCTCAACTCTCCATGTGTTTTTTTCTGCATAGACACATTCTTCAAGAGAATTTATGTCTATGAACATTTTTTAAAAAGACTGTTGGAGAGAATGGCTTGTTTATAACACTGATTTGTGCTGCAATGAATTAAGGCAGGGGCATAAGGCTCTATTTTGCTCTTTTAAAACTCTTTTGCCATCTGGTTCTCAGCGTCCCCTCAACATAGTTTTCAGGCTGTGAAATTCTGTACATCTTTGTGAAGCCCAAGACTTGACCTTTGAGAGGGAGAAGTCTTAATTTATTATGCTGACACAACATAGCATAACTCTTATTTTGCTTGGAGATCTCATTCAATGTCATCACCAACATGTGCAACAAGAGATATGTCATGTTTATCGCTAGAATATTCCTTTTATTTCCAGTTACAGTTTTCCCATAAAATTTCTACTGAAAATAATCTCCATGCAGTCATTGAATATTATTGCTTGGAACAGAAATGCTAAAACAATTTGCTTATTTAGGATCCTGAGTATTTCCCAACATTTTGAAGCATCTCAATCCTCCACAAAATATCTTTCCAGCCAGAGCAGTAGTAATATAAGTCTGTGGCTTTTCTTGTCATGTATTTTATGGGACTATTACCTCTCACGTGTATTTTGTATTCCTCCCACGTGTATTGGAGTACAACGGGGAAATAATTCTATTTGGACTCTTCTAGATATTTTATAGCTATGATTGACATTCTCTCAAGAATTGTTCATTAAAAAATAAAATTTCCCAATGAGATTCTTGGATGGTGAACGGCAGAGTCTGCACATCATACTGAAATACATCTTCAAAGTTAGACCTTGTTTTCTCCCTATCTTTTTCTATATGTACAAGTTCCCTCTTGACCTGGGTAAGCAAGCTGGGAGGGTGACCTTGCCCCAGGAGGCCAAGGGCAAGAGAAGCAGGGTCCCTGGAGAACCCTGAAGGTCAAGTCCTGGGAACAAAATTCAAAGGGTTGATGAGGGGGGAAGGTTGCATTGGAAGAAGCTGAAAACAAAGGTCAGAGAGGAAGAGCCTGGCAGAACTAGCAGGACACGGGCAGAGGAAGCAGTGATTTGGGTGATTTCCATAAATGGAGACGAATGTGTAAAACTTGGTACTTGTGATCTGATGCAGTGAAATGACTGTGGTTTTGGAGTTGGATCTGAGTTCAAATCTTGCTTAGTAAACTAGCTCCAAGAAGTGATATTCCCCTCTGCACCTGACCTTATCTATTTGATGAGCGTCTTCATCATCACATCAACATCATTACAACAGCTGTCACTTTTCAAATACCCGTTATATGCTAGTTATATGCTACATAGAAAATTGTGTTTAACCACTCATACAATCCAATGAGGTATTTCTTTTTTATCCTCACTTTGCAGATGGGGGAAATCAAAGCTCAGGGAAATTTTAATTTGCTCAAGGTCCTTTCCAACAGCTGGAAAGTAATAGAACCAGGATTTTAATCCAAGTCTGTTGGACTCTGTAGTCCACTGGACCACTGGCTCAGAATGATCTGGAATACATGTTACCAGAGGCTCCAAGACTCCCCCATGAAACTTCTGTGCTTGCATGTCTGTGGTGGGTCCCAGAAGTGTGCATTTGAACTCAGCTCTCAGGTGACTCTTATGCTCTACATAAAAGTACTTGCTCCTCAAGGTGGGGTCTGTGGTCTAGGGGCAGCAGCCTCAGCACCCACTGGGAGCTTGTTAAAAATGTAAATTCTCAGCCCCTACCCCAGTCCTGCTGAATTAGAGTCTGCATTAGAGCTAACCAGGTCCCAAGGTGATTCATGTGCCCTTAAGTTTTAGGGAGACCTGTTCTACAGCGCTGTTGTGAGGATGAGAGTTACCAAATGTAAAGTATCTACCATACCAAAAGTACCCTTTGTTACCATTCCCTTTTTGATCAAGTAGAAAACGGTGTTCTGGGAGAGCCCACAAGCATAGAGTTAAGGGTAAACACCTGTTCTGCTCTCCCCTTCCTCTGGGATCTATGTCAAGTGCTGTTTTGGGATTTCCCAGTGTATGCCACACCCCCTTCCTTTCCTGAAGGCAGGTTGTGATGTCCTTACTCCACCAGCACTGGAGTCAGAAGATATGGCTTTGACTCTTGGCTTGGCTAATTATTGTCTGTGTCTTTGGGAAAATTAATTAGCATTTTAATGGCCCTCAGGTTTATCAATTATAGAGAGAAAATGATGATGAAAGTAATACATTTTATCACACTAAAACTGAGTTAGTCCTCTCTGCCTATAGCATTCTTGGGGGTATCAATTGGAGAAGTAAGCAAGAAACAGAAAATTCTTAGAATGTCTTTTCTTCTAAATTTTTAACACTTCAGTCCTTTGAATACATTTATTTAAAACAAAGGCCATAAAGAAGGACATTTTATAATGATTAAAGGAGTGATACAAGATGAGGATATTACACTCATTAATATCTATGCATCCAATATAGGAGCACCTAAGTACATAAAACAATTACTAACACAGATAAAGGGGGACATTGATGGGAATACAATCATAGCTGGAGATTTTAACACCACATTAACATCACTAGACAGATCTTCCAGACAGAAAAGAAATAATGCAACAGAGAAGTAATACAATAGGAAAATTAGATTTGGTGAATATTTTCAGAGCATTATACATTCTTTTCAAGTGCACATGGAACATTTTCCAGGACTGATCATGTACTTGGGCACAAAAGAAACCTCAGAAATTTTAAGAAGATAGAAAATATCTCAAGGATCTTTACTGACCACAATACCATGAAACTACAAATCAACAACAGAGAAACAAAGGAGAACAAAAGGAAAGCATGGAGATTAAACAATATGTTATTAAGAAACCAATGGGTCAATGAAGAAATCAAAGCTGAAATTAAAAAATACCTTGAGACAAATGCAAACGAAAGCACAACCACAAAATTTATGGGACACAGCAAAGGCAGTGCTAAGAGGGAAGTTTATAGTGATACAGGCCTTTCTCAAAAAAGAAGAACAATCTCAAACAATTTAACCCACCAGCTGAATGAACTAGAAAAAGAAGAGCAAAAAAACCACAAAAGGCAGCAGAAGGAAGGAAATTATAAAGATCAGGGAGGAAATAAATAAAATACAGATTAAAAAGACCATAGAAAAAATAAATTAAACCAAAAACTTTTTTTTGAAAAAGTAAATAAAATTGACAAACTTCTGGCCAAACTCACAAAGAAGAAAAAGGAGGGAGCACAAATAAGCAAAATAAGAAAGGATAATGGAGAAATTACAACAAATAAAATAGAAATACAGAAAATCATACAAGAATATTATGAAAAACTATATGGAACCAAACTAGACAACCTAGACGAGACAGACAAGTTTCTGGAAACATACTGTCCACCAAGACTGAATCAAGAAGAAACTGGCCACTTGAACAAACTGATCACTAGAGATGAAATAGAAATAGCAATAAAAAACCTCCCCACAAATAAAATTCCTGGACCAGATGGCTTCACTGGGGAATTCTACAAAATGTACAAAGAAGAACTCATACCAGTCCTTCTCAAACTCTTCCAGAAGATTGAAAAGGAGGGAATACTCCCAAACTCATTCTATGAAGCTACCAACACCCTGATACCAAAACCAGGCAAAGACATTACCAAAAAGAATTATAGGCCAATATCACTGATGAACATAGACGCCAAAATCCTCACCAAAATATTAGCAAATAGAATCCAACAACACATAAAAAAGATTATACATCATGATCAGGTGGGGTTCATCCCAGGACACAAGGGTGGTTCAACATATGCAAATCAATCAATGTAATACGTCACATCAACGAGAGAAAGGACAAAAAACACATAATCATATCAATAGATGCAGAAAAAGCACTTGATAAAATTCAACACCCATTTATGATAAAAACTCTTGACAAAGTGGGTATAGAGGGGACGTATCTCAATATCATAAAAGCTATATATGACAAGCCTACAGCCAAAATAGCACTCAACGGTGAAAAACTCAGAAGCTTCCCACTAAAATCTGGGACAAGACAAGGATGCCCACTATCATCACTGCTATTCAACATAGTCCTGGAAGTCCTAGCCACAGCAATCAGGCAAGAGAGAGAAATAAAAGGGATCCAAATTGGAAAAGAAGAGGTGAAAGTGTCACCATATGCCAATGACATGTTACTATATCTAGAAAACCCTAAAAGGTCCACACAAAAACTACTAGAGCTGATTGAAGAATTCAGCAAGGTAGCACATTACAAGATTAACGTTCAAAAATCAGTGGCATTTCTTTACACTAACAATGAATCAACAGAAGAAGAAAGTAAAGAAACAATCCCCTTTAAAATAGCACCCAAAGTAATAAAATACCTAGGAATAAATCTAACCAAGGAGGTGAAAGAATTATACACGCAAAACTATAAACCACTGATGAGAGAAATTAAAGAAGACTTTTAAAAAATGGAAAGATATCCCATGCTCTTGGATTGGAAGAATCAATATTGTTAAAATGGTCACACTGCCCACGGCAATCTACTGATTTAATGCAATCCCTATCAAATTACCCAGGCTATATTTTACAGAACTAAAACAAATCATAATGAAATTTATATGGAACCATCAAAGACCTAGAATTGCCAAAACATTAGTGAAGAAAAAGAAAGAGCCTGGGGGAATAACTCTCCCAGACTTCAGGAAATACTATAGACCTACAGTCATCAGGACAGCATGGTGTTGGTACAAAAACAGACATATAGACCAATGGAACAAAATAGAGAGCCCAGAAATGAACGCACAAACTTTTACTCAACTAATCTTCGACAAAGGAGGCAAGAATATACAATGGAAAAAAGACAGTCTCTTCAGCAAATGGTGTTGGGAAAACTGCACAGCAGCATGTAAAGCAATGAAGCTAGAACACTCCCTTACACCATACACAAAAAATAAACTCAAAATGGATCAAAGACTTAAACACAAGACAAGATACAATAAACCTCCTAGAGGAAATTATAGGCAAAACATTATCTGACATACATCTCAAAAATGTTCTCCTAGAACAGTCTACTCAAACAATAGAAATAAAAGCAAGAATAAACAAATGGGATGTAATGAAACTTAACAAGCTTCTGTACAGCAAAGGAAACCATAAATAAAACAAAAAGACAACCTACGGAATGGGAAAAAAAAATTTTGCAAATGAAACGGACAAAGGCTTGATCTCCATAATATATAAGCAGCTCATACAACTTAATAAGAAACAACCAAACAACCCAATCCAAAAATGGGCAAAAGACCTAAACAAGCAATTCTCCAAGGAAGGCATACCAATGATCAATAGGCACATGAAAAAATGCTCAGTATCACTAATTATCAGAGAAATGCAAATCAAAACTACAATGAGGTATCACCTCACACCAGTCAGAATGGCCATCATTCAAAAGTCCACAAATGACAAATGCTGGAGAGGCTGTGGAGAAAGGGGAACCCTCCTACACTGCTAGTGGGAATGCAGTTTGGTGCAGCCACTGTGGAAAACAGTATGGAGATTCCACAAAAGAGTAGGAATAGACTTACTGTATGGCCCAGGAATCCCGCTCCTGGGCTTATATCCAGAGGGAACCCTACTTCAGGATGACACCTGCACCCCAATGTTCACTGGAGTACTATTTACAACAGCCAAGACATGGAAACAGCCTAAATGTCCATCAATGGATGACTGGATAAAGAAATGGTATATTTATACAATGGAATATTATTCAGCCATAAAAACTGACAACGTAATGCCATTTGCAGCATCCTGGATGTTCCTGGAGAATGTCATTCTTAGTGAAGTAAGCCAGAAAGAGAAAGAAAAATATCGTATGAGATTGCTCATATGTGGAATCTAAAAGCAAAAACAAAAACAAACAAATAAAGCATAAATACAAAACAGAAATAGACTCATAGACATAGAATACAAACTTGTGCTTGCCATGGGGGCGAAGGGTGGGAAGGGATAGATGGGATTTCAGAATTGTAGAATAGGTAAACAAGATTATACTGTATAGCACAGAGAAATATACACAAGATCTTATGGTAGCTCACAGAAAAAATGTGACAATGAATATATATATGTTCATGTATAACTGAAAAATTGTGTTCTACATTGCAATTTGACACATTTTTAGATGATTACAAATCAATAAAAAATTTTTAAAAAAGAAAAGCCCAAAGTTAACAGAACAGAAAATTCATCTTAGTTAGCTGAGCAATTAAACTATAACATGGAAACCATCCCTTCATGGTCAATGGGCTCACCTTGGGTCCTGTCCATTGTCATCTGAGGAGACATCATCTATATGAACTTGGTCACATTCCTAAAATGGAATTAAAATGATACATGTTAATTTTCAAAAAGCATCTACATTTTGGGGGGAAAAAACAAAAAACAAGAAACCACACACATAGCTATTTTTTACTACAACTGGAGTGTTTTCCAACCATGTCAATCAGTAGGTGGCAGTCTTGTTAAATTCACATTTTTACCTACTTTAGGTCCTTTTTCACTATTAGAAACTAGCATGTCATTAAGAACTACTGTTTACTCAGCTTCAGAAAACACAGTTTTGTGCTTAGAAGGGAAAGTGACTGAAAACAATCAGCATATGTATTCCATGAACCTCAGGTACCTGAAGACATTGCACTGGTCAGAGAGCTGATTCAGTCAGTACCGAAGCATAACTGAAACCAGACATTTTGGTAAACCTAACATGGTAGAAAAATTAAACCTGCTGCTAACTGCCAATGAAATTATGACCTTTGATTGCTGTCAAGCCACACACCAACACAGCCCGAGGCCAGTGTGCGGAGGAGCCCAGACCAGAAAATCTGTTACTGGTTTGCCATTGATTTGAGAGATGCAGGTTTTATTCTTTGTGTGTGAGCATGTGCGTGTGTGTGTAGGAAAAAAGCATGGGAGATGACTTCACAACCTAAATAAAAATAATCAAACATATTTTATTTATTTTTTACCATTTTAAAAACTTTTTTACTCTTTTTTTCCTACTGTTTCACTATTACTACACATTCATTTAAAATACTGGATTTCTGAGTTGATTAGACAATAATGTGATTTGAACAGACCTGGTTTTTAAATCCCAAACTGCGGGTAAACTATTTAGAATAGAAGGTGTGATTGTGGGCTGAAGCCCCACTGGACAGTTTCATGGTTATGAACATGCGGACACAGAAGCTCCCCATGTCTTACTGCTGTGTCCCAAGCCCTGAGCATCTTTATGGGAAGAGCAGACACTCTATAAATACTCGTTGAACAGACGAATGCATACTAATGTGGAGACAAGGTCTCCAGTCCAGAAACAAGTAGCACGCACTTGGCATGCGTGAATATTTTAGTCATGATCCTTCTTTAGGCAGTCAGCCTCCAGACACCCCAGAGGGCTTTATGACAGTTACTTCCATGAAAAGTTTTAGTTAAAAAATATTCGAAGAAATTTGCAAGCCTGCAACCTGTATTGTAAAAGGTTCTTCTGACTAAAGCTCTGGTCATCTTTACTGTGTAGTTCATTTTATAAAATCTAACCTATCCCTTGAGTGCTTAACATGCAACTTGTAACAAAGATAACACAGGTAAAGCACCGCCATAACAAAAGGTGTATTTTTATTTTGTCGGTACCTTCTGAACAAATTATTTTCTCTCCATGGATTTGCGAGGAAGGGAGCAGGAAATAGAAGTGGAAAGAAACTCAAACCAGCTGTTGCTTTAACAGAATTAAAATTGTGACCCCCCCAACCTCTTCTCTAAAGCATCTATTTTCCAGGCAACACTCTCCCAGCAAGCAGCAAGTTCCAAGGAGGAAAAGACTTGGAACTTGAAACCCTCTCCTGCTCTCCTGAGGTCCATAACCCCAGATAAGAAAAAAGGAATAGAAGTCCAGGAGGCCTCACAGGCATTTAAAATACAGGTCATTCCTGGAAAACATGTTTGGGAATTTCTCAGTTATTAATTTAATCATAATTTGGAAGGTGAATGATAGCTGTGTCTTTTCAACAATGTACTTCTGGGTTTAAAAAGTTAGTAAATTCCAAGTTTCTACTATAAGCCATTTAACCAGCCAGAAATACAAAAATGATGCTGTTGGTAAAAGGCTATTTCAGAGTGCAGGGCTAGTGTACAATGCAAACAAATGCAAAAAAGCGTACCCCCTTCAAAGAAACGAAGCCATAGCACCGTAGTGGAGGAGTTTCCTCTCTTGGGAGAAAGAATAGAGGGGAGGAGGAAGCTGAGGAGTTAGAAAAGATACTTTAAAAAGAATTTAATTCAAGGAATCAGAGCTGACTTAAAGTTATGTGGTTAATTCTTGGGGTGGGAAGAATTCTTTGGAAAAGCAGGCTTTTCTTAAGCTGATGCAGTCGATAATTTCCATCACTAATAGAGCAGCCTTATCTTCTCAGGGCTGGGGATGACTCCAGTCTTCCTATTGTTGGGCCACATCCTTTATTTGTTTTCTCCTGCCAGCTTTAGTCAAGACTTTTTGTTCCCAGGCTGATGTCCTCATTTGAAGTATTGTTCAGAAGCGTCATTCGCTCTAATTAAGTAAGGGTCAACAGTTTCTAGCTTTTACCTGCAGATACCAAACTCACTTCACAGTGATCTGATTAAAGCGAAGTTTGGTGTGATGGCCACAAGGAAATCCTCCCTCCCTGTTTTCAGCAGAATTTTTGTAGAACAATTTATTTAAAATTTTTTTAAAAATTATTTGTAGGTTTATTTTTTGGGGGGTAATTAGGGGTGTGTGTGTGTGTATTTTAATGGAGGTACTGGGGATTGAACCCAGGACCTCGTGCATGCTAAGCACACACTACCACTCAGCTATACCCTCCTCTGCATAGAAACATTTTAATCAAAATAGATTAAAAAATCAAGAGCATTTTAACACTGGAATTTGACACAACATTGTAAAGGGCCTGAGTAGTGCTTTTAGGAATTAAAAAAATCAATCATTAAAATGTCTATGGAAAATGTACTTTTGGAGTTGGTGTTCACCCAACAATAGACAAGTATTCTGTTGCACAGACTTTGACAAGATACATCCTAAAGCCTCATCACCACTAAGTCTTTGTATGAGTTTACAAATAATGGCAAAAATGTCTTGGGAAATAAGTTGTGTATTTTTTTTTTAAATTAATGAAAAACTAGGATATCACGATTTTGATGATGACCTATTAAAAACTTTAATTCCTCAAAGAATGGAGAATATTAAGATACCAAAATACCATTTCCTGTCCCAGAAGAGCCGTGTGTTGTGTGCACCTGTACTAAATGCATCTGCGCCCATGTTAGAACTGGTGGGTCTCTGCATTCTGACTTCCTGGAATTGTTCCCACTGTGGGGCTGAGACCCCCCCACCCCCACCTTCTCCTACTTTTCAGAAGCCATCTAGCTTTTTGTTTGTCTTCCTAAGAGCCTCATTTTAGGTTTTCATTTTTGCTTTCTATAGTTGGTTGTTTTTAGTTTCTGCATTCGTTACAAACCCAGAACTTGAGGGAGGGGGAGCAGAAGGGGCCCCAGACCCATCAGGACAACAGCAGCAGCAAAAGTTCAAAGCCCCAGTGGAAGAATCGAGATACTCAGAGGACAAAAATGAAAGCTTTCTACGGTCTCAAGTGCCAAATATATTCCTAAAAACCCTAGTCAGGTGCTTCATGAACAGAGTGCGGAACATACAGGAGTCCACGAGAAAATAAGTTTTTATTTCAGAAAGACTGAATGTGTTGAAAATGTACTTTTGACAAAAACTTCCAAAAAGTATGTGGTAGGGTTTTAAAGAGTTCAAGTCGTCACCGAATCCAAGTCTCAGCAGAGCACTCACAGGGGCCACCGCTGCCAGTTCAGCCAGTTCAGCATATTTTATGCAGTAATCTGTCCCGTTGAACCTTGAAATGCCCAAAGGACCCCTAACCCGTTTGGGTGTCAGACTTGGGGCAGAAAGTACTCCTGGTAGATTCTGCACTCAACACCCATCTAAGCTGTTTGATGGGTGCCTTTGCTTAGAAAGGTGGTCATTTACTCATTCATGTGTCTGATTATTTACTAAGGGGCAGCCGTGATCTGGGTACTGTTCTAGATGCTAAGGACACACCATGAACACAAAAATCCTTACCATCTTGGAATTCACATTCTAGTTGGGAGAGATACCCAAGCAAGAGAATATGCAAAATGTACAATCTGTTAGATAGGGGTAAGTGCGAAAGAGAAAAAGACAGCAGGTGAGGGGAATATGCAGGCTGTGAAGGTGTCTGGGAAAGAGCTCTGCAGGCCAAGGGAAGAGCAAGTTCAGAGGCCCTTAGGCAGGAGGGGAGGAATCATGTGGGCCAGCAGGTGACAGTGAGGAGCTGGCTTTGCCTTGAAAGTAGCATCAAGTGATGGTTCCCTGCCCTTAAGACACTTACAGCTTTGCAGGAAAGACAGAAGCTAATTAACTAACCACATGTGTGAGAAATTAATTGCTGTTGTGGGAAATGCCGCAGTCCCTTCCTGGAGCCCAAAGGAATATCCTCTTGCTAACTAGTGGAAATCTGTTTAGTCCAAGAGGGTTGCAGAGGTCTGGAAAACTGAAATGATAGTTTGCTAGATCAGGAGGGACAGCCCAGCCCACTGTTCATCTTGCTGCCTTTGTGATGAAAGGACTCTAATAGAGATATGCAGTGGAGGACGAGAGATGGTGCACATTCACCGAAGCTGTGGTAATGGAAGCAAAGCATAGCTCTTTGATCCTAGACTCTCAATGCTGGTCCTCTACTTCTGAATGGCTGTGGGTGGGAATGGGGGAAGGTGGTACTTTCTGGGCAAGCCAAACTTCTCTCTAGGAAATACCCGGGCCTTAGAGATGCAAAGGGACTCTGCTCCGTGGCACCACGGGCCACGTCAGCCAGACGCGCACACGAGAGGCGGCGCGCAGGCCCAGGCGGGCGGCTCAATTGTCAGAAGCAGAGTCTGCTATCAGGCCAGGGCCCACGCAGAGGAAAGCCCAGAGCCCTGCAGGCGGCCGGCGACCGGAAACCCTTGGTGACAGGCACCGAGGAAGACCGTGTCAGCACCTATCTGCTAGGATCTGCGTCTCAGGGGTCAAAGCCGCTTCTCGCTGCACCTGCCCAGCCTCTCTGGCAGCAGGCACTGACCAGGGAACTTCTTACCACCCATGCCTGACCCAGGGCCTCCCCCAATCCTCTCCGCTCCCTCTCTGGCTGCAGACTGGCCCCTCAGGGCCCCTCTCCATCCACACCTGAGGAGTCCTCTGGCTCCGCGCGGGGCGAGCTCACTTCCCCCTCCCTCCCCTGCAGGCTGTCCGGCGAGCCCGCCCTCCGCCAGCGCCGTGGGGTTGGCAAGGGCCCCGCGGGGGTCTCGGGCTCCCAGCCCACTGCCCGCCCTCCCTGCCACCCACTAGGCATCGGCCGGGGACGCCCATCTCCAAGAGGGGCTTCCGCTGAGAAAGGACGCCCCTCGCCGAGAGAGACCCTCAATCCGAAGTCACCAGGCCCTCTGCACCCTCCTCGCCGTGCCATGCAACTCCGCCCCCGAGCCGCCCTTCCTATCTCCGTGCAGTACCCCTCGCCCCTCGCTGGGAAGAACGCAGTGATTCCAGCAGCCGTGGTGGCTCTTTGAGCCCAAGGAGCGGGCGGGGCAGCCATTGGCGGAGGCCGCTGCCTCCGGCTGTCAATCCCGGAGCCTGGCCCCGCCCCACCAGCGGAGCTTAGCAGGACGCAGGGCCGCGGGGGCTGTCGGGACGGCTCCAAGATGGCCGGGCGCTTGGATTCCGCATCTGCTGGCGGCCCCGAGCCCCATTCACTGCCGCCGCTGCTGAGCGGAGCCGCCAGTCGGCCCAGCGACTCCTGGGGCTGTCCCTGCGGGACGGAAGGCCGCCATGGCGACCCTGGAAAAGCCGGTGAAGGCCTTGGAGTCCCTCAAGTCCTTCCAGCAACAGCAGAGGCCGCCTCAGCCCCCTCAGCCGGCGCCGCCGCCGCCGCCGCCGCCGCCTCAGCCCCCTTAGCCGGAACCGCCGCCGCCTCAAGCCCCTCAGCCGGCACCGCAGCCGCCGCCGCCTCAGCCCCCTCAGCCGGAACCGCCGCCGCCTCAGCCCCCTCAGCCGGCGCCGCCGCCCGCCGGGCCGTGGCCCAGGAGCCGCTGCACAGACGGTGAGTCCCTGCGGACCCCGACCCCAGGGCCTTCCCCTCGGCCTTCCCAAAAAGCCCGGGCGGGCCGGGCCCCAGGCCGCTGCTTTCCCAGCTGCGAAACTCGGGAAGGAGCAGGACTGTGTTGTGAGCCAAGGCCGCGCTTCCCGTTTGGCTTCCTGTGGGCCACTCCCCACCCCTCTCTTCCTGGGTCCAGGTGTAAGATTTTATCTTCCCTTTTCAACCGACGTTTTGAAACAGTGTTTCAGGTAACTGTCAAAACGCTAAGCATGCAAAACCCTAGGTTAACTTGAGGGAGTAGGAGAGAAGAGAAAAGGAGCGAAGTTCACTGGTCACTTGCTGTGGGGGTGGGTTAGATGGTCACAGTGGTGAGCGTTTACTGTCACATGGCTCCATATACTTATCATTATAGTTATTACTGTTACTAACCCCGGACAGCACAGGTGTGGAGGAGGCATGACCACGGAACATGTGCTCATTGAGCTTAATTTTACACAAACAGTAAGATTTCCACAGAATCAAGACAGGCAGTAAATGCCAGCTGCAGAGGACAGCCTGTGCAGGGTTGGGAAACAGCATGGCATGATCAGAACTTTAGCTTGATTGGCTTGAAATGTAGAGGGAAAGGGAAACTTCACACTGATGAATCAGAGAGGATACAGCTGTTTTTATTAAACTAAAATGGTTAAATCAGTCTTGTTGGTTAATGATTTGCCTTAGCTATGTGAATTTGGAGTCTGCAAGTATTTTATAAGTTCTATAAGAGGCTTTTTTTTAATTTCAGAACTCTTAAGATATTAGAAATTCAACTTTATTTTATAAGAATTTTTTTAAAAAATTTATGTAAGTGCTTATTAAACTCAATTAGAACAGAGTTCCTTTAACATAGGAGACTTTATTATTTCATGTATTAATACCCTCTAGAGGTACACAATGAAAAGTGTAGGCCTTTCTGATTTATAAACAGACACACAGACACAGGGAAAACAAAGAGCATGTAGCTTCAGTAACAGTTCAAGAGAAAACTCAGAAACAGAAATTTTCCCTGGTCAAAATATCAAAAAAAGCACCTGGGGCTTATATCCCTTAATTGGTTTGAGCTCTAAATGGACAAATACACAAATTTTTTTTTAAATTGCTAAAAACAAGATTCTCTGTCACGTTGAATAATAGAGTATTTTGAAGTTTAAATAAATACCAACAATAGAGGTATGAGGGAGGAAAAATATAAAATACTGATACTTTTTTTTTTTATTTGACCTTAAGGTGCATTCTTAAGTACATAGGAGAGAAATGTCATGATGTGTGCAGCTCACTTGCATATGGTTCTACATTATTAACAATGATTGAATTTACGTGGTGGGCATATGGGAATTTATCATCCTATTAAACAGTTTTCTGTACTTCTGAGATTTATCATAATAAAACATTGGAAGGAATCTGTTAGACATAATGCTCTATGTGAAGTAATTTGTTTCCTTTGTGAAATTCTAGGAAGATTAAAATGCACGTTCATAACATCAAGAAAATCACAAGCGTTTACGATGTAATCAGAACTATCTGAGGAGCTGTGAAACTTGGTGAGTTGGTGAATTTTTTAAAATGTCTTAAAACATTTTGTTTTTACAAAGATTACAGGAGTAAGAGAAGATGAATTTTAATCAACTCTTGATATGTTTTTCCTGGTTGATGTGATATAATTAAATGTGAGGAAAAAAAGGTAAATTCTAAAAGGAGACTCTGCCTTGGTGGTTTTCTATGGAGGAAACTCAAGCAGGAGAAAGTTTAATTTAAAAATATAAATTACTGTTCTTTATAATACATTCTAAGTTGTCATTGTTTTGAATGTCTTCCTTTCCAGACAGGTGTGTTATTCTGGGAGGTCATCAGGACACCTGGCTATTTGGAGGTATTGACCCAACCAGTGGAGTTGCTGGTTTGTAAGAAGTTGTCTAGAATTTTGGAAAACTGATTAGTAGAGGTAAATAATGTTTCCTTGGCAAGTGATGACAGAAAGTGACTCAGTGAATTTTCCTTTGTTTTTAGGCAGGTGTACCTAACCATGTATGTTAACAATGATTACAGGCTGAAGACCAAGAAGAACTACCATGTTTGCCAGCTGGGATGCAGAAGAATTTGGACTTCTGGGTTCCACAAATGGGCTGAGGTAACTAAGATAGAAAACTTCTTATTTTCTTGGTCAACATGTATCTCAGGGTAATCAGATGTGTTCCATTACCTGATATGGTTTTAATTTGTATAAATACTCAAGAAAATTTAAGAAATAGAGTTTGTTTTTGCTTTTACATCAGTTTGGCAAAACAGAACAACCTCTTAATTACTGGGCAAAAGCCAATTTTTTCATTATTGCTAAAATATTTTAGTTTCTATTTGTATTTGTTTTGTGATAAGTAAGTAAAATCTGTAAGCTCAGAAAATAGTCAAACCTAGGAAGCTGCTTCTGACAGGTGAATTAGCTTATCGAAAAGCTGATATAGATCCTTGGCATTAATTTTCAAGTTTTTACAGTTTCCTTGGATTTCTTCTGTCTAGGAAAACAACATGCTCTTTTAAGATGACTATACTCTGAGTATAGTCTCTCCCTTATGGATTCCATACTAAATTGTAACCATAGGTGTATTTTACCATTTACAAAAGTGCCTGATTGGGGAGTATAATACAATGATTTTGTAAATTGAATTACTCTAATATTTTAAGGATTTATTTTTAATTCAATTATGATTAATTTTCATTTGTCACTGGCTCTTAATGCTTTATTTTAAAGTGTCTCTCATAGGCTCCCTTCTTTCATCTTCTTCCCTTAGGCTCTCTGTCCAGTAACTCTGAGCTCTTACATGTTCAAGGTAGGCTTGTGTATTTTTTTTAAAGGCAGGTGCACCAAAAAGCACTGTCCTTTGACCATCCTCTGTTTTGTTCATCATTTATGAGTCCAAATTTTATAGAATTGATTTAAAGAATGTCATATCTTTCTTGCCATTGTGTCTGGTTTTTAAAATACTTTCCTTCTGAATCATTTCCTCATACTTTAAAATAATAATATGAATCAAATAAGTATGGGGATAAAATCACAATTACTTGTATCACATTTGATTCCATTTATATTGCAAAGTCTTACTATTATGTTGGTGTTACGAACTTGCATCTCATAATACACTTATTTAGATGAATCAGATCTTATTCATTAAGGTCATTTACTTTTAGAAATATGTAATTTCTTGTGAATACATGTATACAGAAATACATGTGTCTTTCTATAATCTAAGCAGCTTAAAATATAGGTAAAATAATCCAAGATATAAGATAATATGCCTTGTATTAATTTAAATTAATGTGAGTTAAAAGACAACTTGAATATTATTTCCCATTTTCTACTAGCTTCTTGATCATATTCAGCAGTACATTTACTTTCTTTACATATAGTTAAGGAATCTTCTTTATTTCTACTGTAACTCTGTCACAATGGAAACTCTCAGCAGAATCAGCTGTCATCTATCCTGTGTGCAGCGGCGAGAATCCTCATTTGTGGGATGACCACTCACAGCTTTAAATGTTTTTACTGTAACTGTTCTTATAAGGTAGCAAGCTAGAGAGAGAGAAAGAGAAGAGTTCACATATTCCCATCTGTGTGTGATGACGTTAGTCTTCCTCTGTTGTATTTTTCTAGAATGTGTGTGCATGTGTGCGTGAGAGAGAAATGTCTTGTCTTTGTCCTAATGGCCACTCTTCTCTCCCTCTAGTTGTTTCTCTATCCTCTCCTTTTTTTTTTTCTTTTTTTCTTCATCAGTATCTTCTTTTTCAAAAAATTCTGGATAAATCAAATTTCCAGCTTCCTCACTTTTAATATGGTAAAGTTACTTGGATCCCCAACATCAAGGGATCTCATACTTTAATGTATGTAAGGATTGCCAAGGACACCTTTTAAAAATACAGATTTCCAGGCCTTTGAGCAGTTCTTATCCAGTAGATACAGGGTGAGGTTGAGCATCTCCAAGCCTTCCCCCTTCATATTATGGTGCAGGGGTTCAGGGACAGTTTTCGTCTGCATCTCCCTGCTGTTGCTATGAACAGTGGCTACAGCATCACTAATATTTTCTTTTTTGTTTTAATTGCATTAATATTGTTAACCAGTTAATAGCATTTTCTTAAAATTATGGTCAGAGGCATAGGCATTTGATTTATAATGGTATCTGCAGACCACTCTTTTATTGAATTAATTTGTTTTGTTTCTATTTCCACAATTGTAAATGCTGGGAGTTAAGTGACCACTTTACTTCAACTACAGGAGAATGTGAAAACACTCCAGGAGAGAGGGGTTGCATATATCAATGCAAACTTGTCCACAGAAGGTAAATTTTATTTCAGATTGTCATTAAATAGTATACCAGCATTTAAATCTATCAACTCCAACTCATAAACTAAGATTATCCTCTTTCTATGAGATGCCTCAATAATACCTCCATTTTTCCATTTTACCAGAGAGAAAATTATTATGAATCATAACTAAGCTATTGATCCTGACTTCTTTATTATGTGTACCATTTGCCTATCTTGGATTACTACTTAAAACTTTAGTACTTTTCACATTCTTCCTGTGGAGCTATTTTTAAGTTGGGCTAAAATATTTCATACAGAAATACTTCCTATATGTATTGGAACGACTCTGAAATAAGCACCCACTACAGACTTCCTTTTAACCCTGACATGTGGCATGTGCATCTGTAGGCTTTCATCGTATTACAGTTATTTCTAGGTAAGTATCACAGGACACATGTTAGTTACTGACATACTCTAATGTCTTGATGTTGAATTGAATGAATGAATAAAAAATGAACATTATGGCCTTAATGTTTCCTTTGCCAAAGACCCCTAAGTGCTGCTGCCGTAATGAGCAATGACCCTTACTGTTACTGTGGGAGCTGTGGCCTTAGCAGCAGAGTCCGCTTCTGCAGTCTCCTATCCCGAGTGTGTGCTGCAGCCTCTCTGGCTCCTGAAGTTATTTCCACCTTTGTGTTTTAGTTTTACCCAGACTGTCTCTCTGTCTGTCTATGTATCTATCTATTTATCTATGTATCTATTCTAAAATTTTATTTATTTGTTTTTACTGAAGTATATTTGACTTGTAAAATTAGTTTCAGGTGTACAGCAAAGTTATTATATATATACGTATACATTGTTTTTAGAATCTTTTTCATTATAGGTTATTATAAGATATTGAATGTAATTCCCTGTGCTATACAGTAGGTCCTTGTTGTTTATCTGTTTTATATGTAATAGTGTATATATGTTAATCCCAAACTCCTAATATATCATATATCTCTCCCCTTCCCCCTTTCCCCTTGGGTAACCATAGTTTCTTTTCTATGTCTGTGAGTCTATTTCTGGTTTGTAAATAAGTTCCTTTGTATTTTTTTTTTTTTTACATTCCACATATAAGTGATATAATTTGATATTTGCCTTTCTTTGTCTGACATACTTCATTTAATATGATTACTCTCTAGGGTCCACCCTATTTTTTATTCTCCAGGAATGATGCCTTCATTTTGAAGTCTGTTATATCATGTTTATAATTAGAAAATAAAGTTAGAATTAAATATAGGTTTGAAGTCCATTTGGAGGTATTAAAATACTCTCTTATTTAATTTGCAGGCAATTATACTCTCAGAGTGGACTGTACACCACTTCTTTTCCAGTTGGTATATAAGCTGACAAAAGAGGTATGTAAATAGATCTGTCATAATGTTTTCTGATGAGTAGATAAATCAATAACTTTTGTTTTCTAAATCACTGATATTTAAACTGGTGACAGACATAGCTGATTTGTATAAATAACAAATCAGAACGAGCTTTAATACACTACTTATGTGACATAACTATGAGAACAGTAGTGCTAGTGTCTGTTCGAATAATAGTTCCTAGTAATTATATACATTTGTTATAATGTGCAGGGTCTATTGTTTAATGGGGCAGAGTCTCTTTGATATAACAAAGAATACTGAGCTGGGATGGGGAAGCCTTGGCTGTGAAGATTGCCTTGGCTATTCATTCATTCATTCATTCATTCATTCATTCAGCAAGTATTTATTGTGTGGTTACTATGTATCAGGTCCTATGAAATGAAGTCTAGCAGCAACAGTGATAAAAGGACAAGGTTACTGAATCCAAATACTTTGTCATCTAGAGAGGCCACAGACCTGTAAATGAGGACTCAGACTTCACTTGAATAGTGGATACTACATACAGTGGAGGACAATTATGGAAGAGAGAAGCTAAGACCCTGGGGTAGCTGGTGAGCTTGGGAAGCATTAGAAGGTGTTTACAGAAGGATTAGTGGTTAGGCTGTAAAATGGAAGGATGTGACAGTCGGGAGAAGGTTTTTCCTCAGAGGACACAGGACCTAATAAAGATGTGGATGTGTGAAAGAACATATTTCCTGACCTCTGGGTAATGCAATATGACCTAAATGTAAGGTGTTGGTGAAAAAACTGGTAAGAAATGGGGCCTGACACATAGGCCTAAATGTTCATAAATCTGGTGATGGAGAAATTAAAGAATCTTTAACAAGGTTGTACATTATCATATTTATTCATTAGAAAGATTATTCTGTATCAGTGCAGTGAATAGGTTAAGCTGTAGTAAGTCTAAAAACAAAATGGAAGTAATTCCACATGCTTATTTAGCAAACAGGAATTTATAACTACTAGTTATTGATGTAAAAATTACTCTGAAAACTCTAATGCACTCTGAATCTCTAAAAATTATGTAATCTACTCATTGAGTATATGTGTGCGTCATTTAAATATTCCCCCATTATAGAATTTAACTGTAGAAAAGTTTCTTTCAAGTAGGTATCACTTAGATGACAGTGGGAAGTAGATGTCACATCTCTGTGGGTTCTGTTTCCCAGTCGCCCTTTGTCTTGCCCTGTCCTTTTCACTATTAGTGTCTTTAACATCTCATCCTCCCAAGTGAGCATCCTCCCATGCCCATCACAACTCCCACCATGCTGGAAAGCTTAGGTCCTTGATCCTTTTATTGAAATGTCCCATAAAAACATCTTATCTAAAAGCACGCTGTAAAGACAGTCCCTGTTGGAGAATCCTTCTCAGGAGATACATTTACACTCTGTCCTACAGAGGAGGCTCCTGCCTTTATAGGAGGGGTAGTAAGAATTTTAGGGCCAAGAAGAAGCTTAGGTCTATCCCCTTTGTACCTTTATTCAATAAGTATTAAATGTGTAAGTGGTTACCATAGTGACAGGATGAATCAAACCTAGATTCTGCTATTAGGGTGTTAACTGTGTAGCCAGGAGAGACTATGATAAAGAATTTTCAAATCCAAGATAGAGATTAAAATCACCAAAGTGAATACAGATAAAAAGCGGTGTGGGAAGCCAGAAAGAAATGTCTCAATTTATCATTTTACACGTTGGAATTAAACAGCCTGCTTAATAGGAAATTGCAAAAATTTTTCCCATTTTAAAGGCTCTTTTATGTTAATTTGAATTTAATTTTCATGCCACTTTAGATATAATGTATTTGTCTTTCAGAGTTTTTGTTTTAGGTATTTTTTTAACAGTTTAACTGGGAAATTTAAATGTATCTTTAGAAGTTACATTATCAGGATGAAGTAACTGTCCAGAAGAGAAGAGTGAAATTTTATAATCTTGTTTGATTTGATTGTCAGTGGAGGAATCAGACATCATTCATCTGGAGAAATGCTATTGGTTGCTGAAGGCTCAATCGCGAACTGGATGATTTGATTTAGAGACATTTGGCCCATTGGTTTCACCACCAATTCGTCCATCTCTGAGTGAAGGTGGGAATCCTTCTATTTTCTACAAATGTTCTTCGCTAAACATGTGAGCCCTGTTCTACCTTTGGAGCCTTGCGTATGTCGGTTTACCTTTCTGCACCTGAATATTCTCATATATAAACTCAATTTGACCAAGACAGTTGTTATGAAACTGCTCCAGTGTGGTGCCTCAGCGTCTGGTGCAGGGGTCAGGGTAATGGACATTGAATAGGCAAAGCTCTAGCTTCCACGCATGACCCCACCTCTTCCTCAGCTGAGGAGTCTCTACTGTATTTCTTTTATATAGAAGAAGTTTCCACTGCTGTATCCTTCCCCCACCCTTAAAAAATTAGGAAACCACTGGACTTGACCATCTCTAAGGTCCCCACTTAGCTCTGATCTTTTCACTGCTATATATATATGTTTTTCAAATGAGGTTTACAAAGAGTAGTTGTGGGTGATAATCACAAAAACTGTATTTGAAATCTGAAAGCTTGGGTTCTGCTTCTGATTCAGACCTTTTTAAAAAAACCTATTATTTTTAGCAAGTCAGTTAACTACTTCTTAGCTTCAATTTTCTGCTCTTTGAGGGCACAGAATTAGATTCTTGAAATAATCTGTATTCTTCGGATTTCTAGTGTGTTTTAGAAATACTTGTTAGGGGAGCTAGAACAGACAGGGCTTCTTCAGAAGTGCAGTTGTGTTTTTACCTTTTTAGAATTGGAGATTGAGAAATCATTTCATTTGAAAACAAAATGATTCCATTTATTTTTTATGAAAAGTTTAAAAACCACAGGATTAGATTATAAATTGCCCTTTATTTGTGAAATTTAATATATTTATACAGATTAAGTGGTACAATGAAGACTGCAGTACAGAATTTCTTTCTCTTATAGTGTGTTTTCTTTGCTTCATGAAGGAGCTGTATGAAGCTTGTTAATATCACAGTATATGTTTGATAAAGTTCAACTTTTCTTCTTTTTTCCTTTTTCTTCTTAATCTTTCCAAATTAGGATAATTGTGGTCTCTGACTTTTTTCCAGGTAAAATTTTAAAACATATTTTTTTCTTTTTTAAATACTACAATCATTTTTGACTTTTGGAACTAATATAAGATAGAGACAGGTAGGCAGACAAAACCAAACACTGAATGGTAGTATTTTCTTCTAGGAAGTTAAATTTTGGTTATAATTATGCCAGGAAAAACAAAAAAAAAACTTCATAAGACAGTGGAAACTACTGTTAACTTAAAAATTAAGTCAGTTTATGGGAGTCATGCCTCCTTTCATAAGCATGCCATTATTAACAGGAGCTTTGTTGGCTGTGATTTATTGTGTGTTTTCCTATTTTACAGGTTTATTTAATGCCTTTGGTGAAAATCATGACAGCCTCATAGATTTTAAGGAGATATTCTGTGGGTTAATAGCCTGTTGCAGAGGGCCTCTGGCTGAAAGACGGAAATGTAAGTGTGTTAAACATCACAAAATTTGGAAACTATACAGGAAAAAAAATCAGCATTCATTCATGTAAAAAACCATTTGATAAAGGCTTGAATTAATCACTTTGACAAATAGCAGTCTCTTCCTGAGGTTTTACTGAGGTCAGTGTGAAGATTCAATCATCTATTCTTTTTTACTGTGGAGTAATTTAGGATCTTTGTTATTAATAATGGTTGATTTTCCAGATGAATGTATAATTCATGATAAATGAACTACGTCAGTCATGATGTGTTTGAAAATGTTAAGCATATAGAAAATATTTTTTAGTAGTCTATATAGAAAATTTGTCTTGCTTAACTTGAATTCCAGCTTATTTTCTATCACTTGTGTGTACTGATATTTTATTAGCAAAATTAAACTTACAATAAAACATTTTTATTAAATACTAAAATTGTCTTTTAAACCTAGCTAAAATGTTATAGTGTAATTTATAAGCATATTACAGTAATAAATCTTAACCGTATTTGGGAAAATGCAGCAGTTTACATTTAATTGGAACCTAATTCTTATATATTAACTAGGATCATTATTTCTGTATCTTTCTAAAATAGAACTTCACAAATACTGCATATTTTGGGTATGATACTTAATATTTTCATATTCTTTAGTAATGTTGTACTGTGATGCACTCAGTTAATTTAATAGTATAATTATTACAGGAGTGTTTGAAGTAGATAATTATTTAATCTTAAAAATTTAGATTTCTTTTTTCTTCCCTGATAGTATACAATTACTCTAACCTGGCTTTGTGATAGATTATTTGTTCACATTAAAGTTCTGATATTAAAGAGGCTGAAGTCTTTGTTTCTCAATTGAGGTTAATTATTGCCTTAATTTTTTTTATTTATTTTTTCCAGTGTACTAGTGGAAGTTGACCAACTAGACTAACTAGTAATTTTGCTGATATTGATGTTAACTAGCAAAGTGCTGATATTTTGGATTCTTAGCTTGTTGTATATAAAGTTCATTGAAGATTTGAAATGGTTCTTTGGCAAAAATATTGGGTGCATGTTAACTACATTGGAGAGCCTCTTTATAGAGTCATCCCTCATTATCTGCTGAGGATTGGTTCTGAGACCCCCTCAGATACCAAATCCATGGATGCTCAAGTCCTTATGTAAAGTGACATAGTATTTGCATATAACATATGCACATCCTCCTGTATACTTTAAATCATCTGTAGGTTACTTATAATACCTAATACAATGTAATTAATTGTAAATATAATGTAAATGATATGTAAATAGTTGTCAGTGCATAGCAAATTCAAGTTTTGCTTTTGAGAAGTTTCTGGGAAAATTTTTTTTTTTTTGATCTGTGGTTGTTTGTAACAGGTACAGAGGGCTAACTGTACCAGCTTTTTGTTGATTCTTAAAGTAGATGGAATATTTTCAGCATTATAAGAATCAACTCTGATCAGTTTTAAATATTATAAATTAATTTAAAGGCTTGAATTACCTTCTTAAAATCTGTGAGATATTGTAGAGTAACTTGGCCCTTCTTTTTCAGTTTGCAAGAAATTTAACTTTAGATTTAGGTGAAGGATAGTGTTCTCTAACCTGGCTAATGACATAAGGAGAGAGACTTGGGAAGTGTATAGGACTTCCTACAAGTTCAAAGGACTTTAATGACACAATCTCCTCCAAATAAGAACTTAATCTAGAATGTAGTTGTTTGAGGAACCAAGTAATTCTACTAGGGCAGCTTCTAATAAAATGCATTATACGTCAGAATATTAAAGTGATTTTCCTCTGTATGAGTCTTTTCTTTAGTTTGCTTCAAGGTATTTGACGTTGACGGTGATGGAGTTCTTTCTAAGGTTGAACTGAGAGACACGTGGTTGCACATTTAGAGGTCTGGATGGACAACAGCACCGATGATATCCTGGTAAAGTCTGATTGTATACATTTTCTTGCATCTAAACTTTCAACAGGAACATAGAGTGAAGAATTTTTCAAAAGAGGTTGAGAAAAAGATTTCTTACTACTTCTAGTTGCTATATTATGCTACTCAAAATATTCATAGCCAAAGATGCAAAATTGGGAAGAGAATTTGCCTTAGAAAATTTAATAAACTAAATGTATTATGTTAAAAAAATGAAACCACAGGAAAATTCTCATAAATTTTTAAGGCAAACAAGCAATCTATTTCTGGTAATTAAAAAATATATATATACTTGACCAAAAAGTATTTTATAGTTCGGCTACTGGTGAATAAAAATAATACCTGCTGTTTCCTAACTACTAATTTGGGTGTCTGTTTTTAAAGGAATTACATGTGGATCTATCCAACATTGTAGAAGACACATTGAATGTGCATGACACCACAAAGGTGAGTCTAGCAGAGACTAATTTATTCTTTTCTAAAAATACGTTATATTCTGAATTGGCATACATACCTTACATATACATACTTGAATCTTTTCTACATCATCCCTGCTAAATGCTTATTTGGACCTGTGGTTACAATGCCTCCAAGTTGTCTCAAAGGAAAGCCCATTCCATCTTTAAACAACTCCATTAAGTGTTATTTACATAAAAACATTTACTATATTTTATAAGCTAGCCACTTAATAAAAATTAAGTAGACACAGCCCTTACCGTCTGTATTTTATAATCTTTACTTCTCCCGTTTTAATACATTATGGTAAGAATAATTAAACTGTAAATTAGTACGTATTTATGCATGATTGTGCATGTGTGTAGAAGAATTTGTTAATCTGTAATTTGCTCACAAAATCACTCAACTTGGAAAGCAAGCTTCGTATTATAAAAATTACCTCACTCAATTCAGATTCTGCCAAAGGTATGTTTTTAGGTAACCCTACAACTACAGATGCTGAATTATTAATCTTTCCCCAAATCACATTTAAACTGAAATCATAAGAAATTTTTACTGTTGGCTTTGCAGCTATCAGTGACTGTCTAGAAGTGGTCAGACTTTGTTTTCATCCAGTGGTCTTAGTGTCAGGAAGAGCTCCTTTTATTGCTTACCATTTAAATAAGAGTTGGAAAACTCCCAAGTGGAGCTTTTCTAGTGCCATATGACAGCAATCAGAACATGCAGGAATAATCTTGAAGGTCTGATTTGTAACATTGTTTTTACCTGGCTCTTTACTGCCCCCTCTTGATGTTAGAAAATACTCTATTGCAGAATACCTTGGTTAGTAGGGCAAAAGGAAATGAAATAAAGCCCAATCACTTGAGGCTATGAAAGATTCTGTAAGAGTTTATGTTT
Source organism: Vicugna pacos (assembly GCF_048564905.1). Classification (NCBI taxonomy): domain Eukaryota; kingdom Metazoa; phylum Chordata; class Mammalia; order Artiodactyla; family Camelidae; genus Vicugna; species Vicugna pacos. The sequence goes on from NW_027328721.1 coordinate 19,463,262, forward strand.
TAAAGAGTTTGAGTGTTAACTCTGCTATCCTTTTAGAATATTGATAATGTGCTACTCATAAAGCACTATTTTGATGATAAAATGTTTTCCTCTGTCTTTGGGCCAGCAAGCAAGTTCTTGGAGGAGTTATTTAAAAACCCTGTTTCAACAATGTGAATCCCAGTCTTGTACATCTATTTTGTTTTAATGAAAGACAAAAAATATATAAATAGTCCAGTCATACAGAACACAAATAAACTATATATGGAAACATTTTTGTTCTACTAATACAAAAAATACAGTTTAATCAAATTTACAGTATTCTTTATGTGTATTAAAGAAATGGGGTGTTTTATAGTGATGCCCAATGATAAAGTTTTATGAAAGTAATACACATACATTTCTGGAAATATTGCAAATTGCTGCATTTTGGGTGGCAGTATGACTTTAAAATAGTTAATGACATGAACACTTCTGTACTTTTTTACTTGTAATATCAGTCCTAAGAATTTGTCCTTTCAAAGACCATCATTTTTTATGTATGAAATATGTCAAAGTGAAGAGTTACTGTGTGAGGGTACTAAATTGCAGATAATATTTAAGATTTTTTTCCCCTTAGTTTTGATGTTACTTGTTTTTAAATGACAGGGGATAAAATACCCACAGGAGTCTGAATCTTGGAAGCAGAGTTTGAGAATCTTCAAAGCCGTGTAATTTAAACCTGTGAATTTCTGTAATCTAACTCAGTATAGGCAATGAACCTATTGAACAGTTGAGTTTAAAAATAAATCTCAGAAATTGTTTAAAAATGGCAAGTTTTATTTCTTTTATAATAATCACTTTGTATCTTTTAAAACAACAGGTGGTCAAGAATAACAAGACAGAAACCCCAGAGTTGGAATTATTTTCTCAGTATCTTCTCTTCCTGTGACAGCAGCCTGCCGCTTGGACACAGCAGTCTAACATCTGGATGAATATGGGTATGATGTTCCTGAGAATGTTTCCTCAACATTTACCAAGAGGTAACTTAAGAATGCAGCAAGGATACCATGTGTTTCCTTTAAAAAATAAAAAACAAAAGCCTCAAATTCTGGTGCTCAAAATCTGCTGCCACTGTACTAGTAACATATTTCCATCTATTTTCATATGGAATCAATAAATCACTGTGGGGCTTAGATCTGTGGGCATGCACAGGACTAGATGGGATAGAGGCAAAATCTCAGCAGCCCACTGAGAATGGTCCCGTTTTGGTTTGTGAACATACAAAGATAATGAGTAGAAGTAAATTATACATACTTTGTTTCCTTGAGAACAAGCCATTATAAGTTATGTGCTTGACCTAAATTACAGTCTGCCAGTCAATGACTACTCATCTCCACTCAGATTTCTAAGAAGTAGTTTCCTGGGCAGTATCCTCTTTTTTTTTTTTTTTTAAGCAAAACATGATATATTCCTCATGCTAGGTCCAAGGTGCCTTTAAAAAGACAGATAATACAAAACAAAGAATATATTTTTGAAAATGACACATTTCCTCTGAAAAACATCACACCTATCAAAATGACATATAAATAAGTTCTCATTTTATGTATTACATGCAAAAATCTCCCTTTTGTTTCTCTGAAGTTAAATTTTATTGATGGCAGGACTTGCTTAATGCTTTTGCCTTGCAAATATTTGAAGTAGTTTTGAGGTCATCCATTTACACAAAAACTTCATGTTACCAGTGCCAGAATGTCATTATAATATAATAGTATGCAAGAACTACCTATGGACCCAAACCACCCCTGTAAGTGGAATCCTTCCTTTGAAATTTAATAGGGTTTGTTTTATGTCTTAAAGATTATGTTCAGATATTATATGGAGACTCTTTACACTGTTTGGTAAGAGTTACAGGAGAGCAGTAGACTCGGCCTAGCTAAATTTCGTTTTCAGTGAACACATCAAAATCACAGAACAGAGAAGTAAGAATCTCTAAGAAACACTCTTGATTTAATTTTCCATTGAATAATAGCTTTACATTGCTTTCATGTACCCATAGCACATATCTTTTAAAATTCTCTTTGAAAGGTAACATGAGAGGCAAGATGTGTTGTTGCACTTTCAGTTAAGTATCCTTTGTAACTCTTGCTGAGCCTAAATTTTTGCTGCTTCTGTAAATTCCACTAGATTTGTTGGTGCTATTCAGATGTGCAAAATTATGTATAATAAGTGGCTGCCTGCTTAATGAGCGATGCTACAAAAACTGTCTAGAATTCAAATACATTTCTTATGTGGCTTAGGACAATAGAAATTGGACACTACACTTGCAAATGCTTCTGAATCCTAGAACTGGGTCGTTACTATGTTACTGACTTCAAAGATCATCCTGCTCACTGCACAACAGGCCAGTAAATCAGGAGATGAGTTGTTGGGGCAAGAAATTGCGATTTTATTTGGAAAGCCAGCAGACTGAGATGGCAGACTAAGGTTTTGCAGAATCATCCTGCTCCAGTCAGAATATAGGCTCCTTTTATACAAAAAAAAAAAAGGAGGGGGTATGGTTGGTTGTTGCAAACTTCTTGCTGTAGGAATTCTTTGTTCTTGCAGCTGTCCACGTGGGTCAGGTCATGGTGTCCCTGTAAACCTCCAACAAAACAGAGATTATTTTCTATTCTGCAACTTATCTTTATGTGCGGAAGTGTTAATATCCTTAAAGGTCAGAGCCTTGAGAAAGGCTCTCCTATTTACCAGACAGGCTAAGGGCAACATTGTTTTACAAAAGGTGCAGAGATAGGAAGAATAAGCCTAGAAAACAGGGCACAGTGGTTAAAGCTAAAGGAACAGATGCAATATAGAGTCAGATTTGTTTTCCATTACAATTATGCTACAAATTTGTTTTTAATTTGAAATTTTATTTCTTACTAATTCATTGTGAAATCAATCATTAATCATTTTGAAGTTTATAAAAATATGCTTTCTTGTTGTAATCTTATAACTAATCCTCTGATGTATAATTGGAGAAATTTGCTCCCTTCAGGAATTATCTTCTGCTTGCTAATAGTAAATGACTTGTTTTGCTAGATGTTTAAAAATTGATCATAGTTGCGTTTTGTTCTCCATAATGTAGTTTTCATCTTTCTCATTACTCTTATTTATCAACTGTTTACTAGGCTGTTTTATTCCTTTTGAAGTGACAGGTATACAAACCTTGCCACAGTTACATTGACTTAAACATAGCCTTTTCAACTGACAAGGCTGCAAAAGTCATTGTTAGATGATTTTTCAGCCAGTTTTCAGTGAGTTAATTCTTTTTGGAAGCTCTGAAAAAGCAGATGATGCCAATACTTCATTTTTATTTTTTAGTAGGTGAAGACTCAAAGCACATTTAATGGGAGGAAAAAAGCTAAGTCACCATTAAATAGGTGGGAAATTATCTAGAGTGTATAATTGTACCCTAGATGTGTTATATTGATATGTTACATGTGCTTTTGTTTTGGGTTGCTCAGTAAACTATAACCTTCCATAGGTAGAGATGACCATTTTAAGCTACAGCTTTTGTCTCTAGATGTTGGCTGAAACCAAGGTTTAGCAGATTTTCTTAGCAACCTACTTTTGCTTTCCATAATCTGTTGTCATTTCTTCTCCCTTCTCTTTTGAAGGATGTGGTTAGACTTTATATATTCTTCCTTTAGTCTTTACTCATTCCCCATGTTGCCACTCTTTGTTTCCACCTTGAGCCCTTTGAGAGCTCAAGGTCATCTGCTGTCCTTTTATTGGGTGAGCAGGCCATGATTCCCCCAACACACACTACCTTTTAATACGGCTTTTTTTTTTTTTTTTTTTGGTCATGGGAAGCCTTTTGGCTTCATTTTAAAGGTCTATTTGGCCATTTAGAGTCTATGCCAACTTCAAATTTTAGTAAAAATTTCCTGTGTTACCTGTGTTAATTGTACCAGTGTGCCAGGTAATTGGGCCACTTAATGAGAGTGATGGGATTAATAATTCAAAGACAGTTTAAGAAAGCAGATCAGGTAAATCCAATTATCTATCTGAAATTCAAGTCCAGTCCCATTTTTGCTCCCCCATTCTTACACTGAGTTGTGGCTTTGCTGTTGAGTGTGACCCAGCTGAGGGCAGCCAGGACACCAATGTCCACTGACATTTGCCACTTTTCAGGGGATCCAAATACTGCCTTTTGTTTTTGGGCCGTTGTTTCATTGTTCTCCCTTTCAAAGTCTCACTCTTAAGACAATTGAGCCCCTTACCTTCATTCTAAAGTTTTTAAAGTCTCTTTATAAAACTATTAAACCTGTAATTCTCATTTCCCATCATTATTTACTTAAGTGGCCTGGCCTCCATTACTGAGAGGGGTGCTGTCATACTCACATCTGCCCTTTTCGTTATGTGGTCACTGTGACAATAGGAAATGTCCCCTCTCCAAGTGCACTGTCAAAGCAGGTCTTAGCCTGTACAGGCTGCGTTAGTCAAATGCAGACCATCAAGGAAAGTCTTGAATATCTGTCTCAGAGGCTGTGCATCATAGAGGAGGGCATGCACCTGTGGCTTACAGCAGTGAGGTGAGAGGACCTCAGGGTTCTGAAAAGACCTGAGTGTCAAAGCCATGTTTCATGTGTCTGGGGTTTTTGTCTTCAGTAATTATGCTGAAAGCCATATCTAGGATCTCAGTGGAAACTTAAACTTTTAAAGTACTGTATGCACAGTTAGATATTTGTCACCTGAAATTTATTATAAAGTAACAGCAAATATCTTTTTTTAATAGAGTTTATTTTGGATTTATTTTAAAATAACATACACATGTTAAAAAAAATTTAAGCAATGCAAAAGTATATAGTGAAAATTCTGCCTTCCCATCTTTTGACCCCTATCTTCCATTCTCTTCAGAGGTAGTGCTGTCAGTTGCTTATATTCTTTCTGACACATGCAGTAGGTTTTCATTGCATTGTGAATTTGGATTATACATAGTTTTAACCAATTCTCTAGTCCCTAGTTCTTTCTCTCCTGTACCCTCCTTTGGTCACCGTAGAGAGGCAGTGTAGTGTCGTGAGTTAAGAGCGCAGCTCCTGGAGCCATGCTGCCAAGAATCAAATCCTGGCTCTGACATCTGTTAGTTGAATAACCAAAGGCAAGTCACTTAACTCTCTTGTCACAGTTTTCTTATGAGTAAATGAGAAAAATAATAGTTTCTCCCTTAGGGTCATTTTAAGATTTAAATGAATTAACTTTGTGAGTGCCTTAGACAGGGTGAGCATCAACAAAAATGTATAGTTCTATTTGACATTTGGTTTTAATTTTCAGTTCTTAGTAAGCAGTCAAGTTCCATCTTGATCACAAGCACACTTACTGAATTTCATACTACATACTAAAACAATTTTTCTGTAAGCTCTTAAGAAAAATCTAAATCTCAATGAATTTTGGTTTGATATGTGTTAAGTCTTTTCTGATCTCCCCATAATCCTACATAACTGTTTTAGAGACATAAAGTTTATGTTTACAAAGTATACATATTCTTTCCATCATTTTACCATCAGAATTACAAGTATTTCTGAATAACAATAATATGCTAAATATGTCACATGAGTTATGTAACTACAAGGATATTTTTAGTTGTCATTCATTTTTATATCTGCATTTGTTTCAAGATTAGTAGTTAAATTAACAAACCATTTCCTCCTCCATATACAGAATTGCCTCACTCTTTTGAATGATGCGGATCGTAGATTGGAATATCTGAAAATCCAGGATGAGCAGCACCTGGTAATTGAAGGTACAATTGAAGGGGAAGAAATTAAAGGTTTAGTTACTCACTGATAATCCATTTTATAATTTTTCCAATTATTATTAGATCATTATATTATTCTTCATGGTAATGAAAACCATGAAACCTTTATGTGATCCTATTGTAATACTATTTAAATTGCTTGAAAAGATAAATATGTCTACATTGACTGGCTGGCAATGGTGGGAACAGGAGTTAAAGACAGGTGAATTCATTTATAAATTCACAAAGCTTTTTAAAAATTTCAAGCTGCCTCTAAGTTAAAGAGACTAGCAAGGAGGGTATAGCTCAGTGATAGAGCACATGCACACACACCCCTACCCCTAACCTTCCCCCACAAAAAATAAGGAGAGTAAATTTGTTGCATAGTTAATGGTGCAGGCTTTCATTAGTCAACACTGATCACTCACCAACAGAACTTAACTTGTATAAGCACAGATTTACACACTGGCATGCACATGTCACTGAAAACCTGGTGTGTCTTTTCTTATCATGATTCATGAAATACTGCTAACAGCCTTTGTATTAAAATGAATAATTACTCTGGCATGTGTCACAAGGTAAGAAAAAATTGTAATAGTTCTAATGTACTAAATTTAAGAGCTTTAATTAGTCCTATAGATGGTTGAGTATAAATTTTTAAAATATTTTCAAAAAAAATTTAATGGAGGTACTAGGGGTTGAACCCAGGACCTGCATGCTAAGCATGCGCTCTACCACTGAGCTGTACCCTCCATCATTTAAGTATTTTACTTAAGGTATGTAACTGATGTATTAGCTTACTAATTAATTCTTATCAATGACTATAAAGTCTCCAGTATAAACAATTGAAATGGTTTCAGAGTCAGTTACTAAAATTAACTTGTTTTTTCCTCTAGTTTCTGGTTTAGAAATAAGAACTTTGTTTTTAAAAGTAATTGAGTGGATGTGATTTGAATGGATAAGAAATTAACACTTTGCTATCTCTGTCTTTCCAGTTTGAAATAAAGATATGAGTTGGCCTGAGGAAATGTCCTTTATAGCAAACAGTAGTAAAATAGATAGACACAAGGGTAAGTCTCCAGTGTATTCTTTTTAAAGAAATTATCTTAAAGTCATTCTTTTATTTTTTTTTTCCTTTTCTCACTATTGAGGTGTTAACAACTTGTGGCTTTCTGGATCAAATGTGATTAGGCCTCCTCTTTTCTTTTTCCTGAAGCATCAAATTTCTTTTTAAACTTGCAACAAAATAAGTATACATTTTTTTAAAGATACAATACTAGAAGAGAATTGTTTGAATTTTACAAAACTGTTATAACAGCTAGAATCATTGCTGCTTCTTGATTACAAATAAGCATAGATATTATGACTGCCAATGATGCTCCATGAAAAACATCTACTTTAGCCTTGCAAGACCAGATAGAGAAATGTTAGCTCCATTTAGCTGATTGGAAGAGTTATAAAAATCATTGCACTGAATACAGCTAACTGGTTTAAAACATTTAGCTACAAGTAGCATCAGTTCTCATATTGTTTGTTCCAGTTCTGAAAGAAAAGGGAGCCAAGGGTCTGAGTAACTTGGGAAGCACATGCTTCATGGATTCAAGCATCCAGTGTATTAGTTCATACAGCCACTGACACAGTATTTTCTCTCAGGGAGACGTCTTTATGAACTCAACAGGTAATTTTCTTGAGTCATTGACTTCTCAACTGTTGCAACTTTGTTATAAACCCAATATTACCTAAATCTCCTCTTTCTTCACCCTGGGAGAGAAAAGTCTTAATCTTATTGGCTCTATTTAGCATGAAGTAAGGACCAAGAGTTACTACTCTCATTTTGAAAAGATATTTTGATGTGAGAAAACAGATGCTAGGTATTTTTCTGCCCATGTGATTGTAATTTAAAAATCTTTGGCAACAAATTTTCTTCTCAAACTTCTAGGACAAATCCCATTGGTATGAAGGGGCATATGGCTAAATGCTATGGGGATTTAATACAGGATCTTTGGAGTGGAACTCAAAAGAATGTCACCCCATGAAAACTTCAGATGAGCATGTTAAAGTAATATAAAGGTATTTAAGTCCTAGATGGTTAAGTAATTATTTTTCTCTACATGTTTTTTATAGTTCACTTTTTAGTTTTAATTTAATGTTTTTGGGTCCTTCACAAGGCATAAACTGGATGCCAGATAATTTTACTTGTTCACATATATGCAAAATACTGCTACAGATGTAGTGGGTAGGAAAAGATCAAAAGTACAGTCTAAATTTAGAATGCCATTGACTTTACTAATTTGTCAAGTGTCTTGTATATACAGGAAACCTTCCTTTCTTAGTCCTTCACTATTACAGTGTTCTAACTGTAAGGTAGAACTCTGAGTCTAATTAATGATTCTCAATCCATTTTCAACATTACTAAGATAATTTTATCTATAGGGTAAAATGTAGCAGAAATAAAGAATGTAATTAATGGATAGAAATTTGACATCAGTATCATATATGGTGACTTTTAGTGAAATGAGCATTATTCTTTATCTTTAAAAGCAAGACAAAAGCTTTTTGGGTCAAAAATTAATAATCATAATAGGTTAAAATTGGCTACTTACAACTTACCAGCCACTATTCTAATTACTTTATGTGTATTAACTAATTTAATCTTCTAAATGACCCTATAATATAAAGTAGTGTTATTATCTTCACCATGTGGCTCAGGAAGCAGGCTTTTAGCAGTTTAAATAGCTTGTCCAAAGCTACAAGCTAGTATAAGTCCTCACAGGTAAACACAAGGCTATCTTGCCTCTAATAATAAAAGTTAGGATACAACAAGACCAGAAAAGCTAACTGTAAAAGAAATACTATAAGGGAATCTTTCGGTGTGAGAAAATGCTATTTTAATATTTCTGTCTTAAGTAGCATCTGTGTACCTAAAGAATTGTTTGCTCACATGATACTAAACTGGAACCCAGTATTGGCCATGATACTTTTTAGGGGGAGAAGAGGGGTCATCTGAGATTAAGATTAGAAAGAGTTCATGATTATCCAAAATATGTTTGCTGAAATAGACACAGACTAAATACTATACTATTTACCTTCTTCTAATGCTCGGATTGAATTATGGGCATGTTCATTCTAAATTTTATAGATACATAGATATATACATATATAGAGAGAGATATAGAGATAGCAAGTAATGAGTTTGATTCCTCTTATATTTATAATGGACCATAGCAACATATGCTCCCCGATTTAGTGGGTTCCAGCAACAGGACTCCCAGGAACTTCTGGCTTTTCTCTTGGGTGGTCTTCATGAAGATCTCATCTGAGTGCATGAGAAACCATATGTGGAGCTGAAGGGCAGTGATGGCCAACCAGACTGGGGTGTAGCTGCAGAGGTTTGTCAGTATGGAAGAAAAGTTAATTGTTTTCTGGGAAAAAGGCCATTTATGGTCAGTAGTAATCAGGTTTCTGGATGGTAAACAACAGGGAAAGAGAACTGATGACCTGCAGATCGCTGGGATGTAGTGTTGGCTGTTCACATGGAGCAGATATCTGCATGCACATTCAGTACATTCCAAGTTCTAAGTAAGTGACCTTATCATTTACAAACTTGGTTTGTAAAACTCTCTGTAATGCATCCATTTTACAAAGAACATACTTTATTCACATGATGTAAAAATGTAGTATGACCAATTTTATTAGAAACAATATGAAATTTTATAAACAGTTTATATGCAATATTGGCAAAGTAAGCTGACAACCCGTATCATTAGATTTCATCCTTTTCAAGGAAGGGATGAAAATTGTCACAAAGAACCACTTCAAAAATGTAATTTTTCTCTCATTGTATTTTAACTTTGTAGTTTTTAATAAAAAACCTTTATGTCAGGAAAATACAAACTCCTTAGGAGTTACTATTACTTTTCTTGTACATCTTCTGAGGAGCTGGGCAGGCTACTTTGTTCCTGACTGTGAAATGTTAATTAAATGCCAGTTTGAAATGTTCCATGGAAAATCATGGCCAAAACTTAGCAATATGTCTCGTCTTTATATATTTTTTAAAAATCATGATTTTCTTCCATCTTGTCTAGTTAAAATCTTATTATGAGGACAGACCAGTAACCTAGATCTCTCTTGCTGTCCTGCCTCCTATTTCTAGTAATAAACTAGGAAACCCAGGCACTATGTAAAAGCTCAGGCCCATCAGAAATGTATGACACATTAATACACTTTCCCCCTTCTTCCTGCAGTGTTTATTGCCTTGGATGATGAAACAGTCACCTGTCAGGTGCCTCTGTGTGAAGATCTGAGATGTCTGCTGTCTGGTCCTGATCATCCTTATGCTGCCAACAATCCAAGATCTAAGTATTTTCTTGCCTGGGGAGCTGAGGCATTCACTTCCGGTCAGCATTACTAGGAGGTGGCAGGCTGTGATAACTTGATAATTGGGGTTTGTAATGATTCTCGGACAAGGAAGAATGACATGGTGGTTGACTTGGAGGGAATTTTTCTCCTTTTTTGTATCAAAGAGATCAGTGCTGTCTCTTTACCTCCTCCCCACCATTACCTCAGTATTTACCTCAATATGTCAAAAGGCCTCTCAGCCACATAGGGGTGCTCCTAGATTATGAAGGTGGTGTGGTGAGCTTTGTCAGTGTGGCCAGCAGTTCCCTCATTTGTAGTTTTTTCATGCTCATCTCCTCTGAAGCCTTTTCTTTGCTCGAGACACCCATGATTAGGGGCAAGTGAGAAATCTGACCACAGGCATCAGGAATGTCAATGACTGAGATCACTAAGTTAGTGCCTGCCTGATTTTCTTTAACTTCATCTTCCTTTGTGAAATGTATTGATTTTAAAGGGTTGATATGTTATTGTTTAAATTCCATTCTCTTTAAATAAAAATAATATCTCTTGAAACACTGTGTGATCTTTATTCTATGTCTTGGTATTTCACTTGATTTTGAGGGAGGCTGGAGGTAACAGAAGACCTGGGTGTGTTTCCCCAGCTTAATAGGTTAAGGCAAGAGCACAGGTTTCTTCTCAAGAGCAGACTTGGAATTCTCTTCTCCTTGTTGTTCATCTTATAAATTATGTTCCTTCATCAAGTCTCAGTTTTAAAATCTCCTTCATGGTATTATTGTTAACCTCTGGACTAAATGAGTCCATCTTGTTGTAGGGACTCAGCACACCTTACACTTCTCTTTTTTAAAACTCAGAGCCTACTATTGGCCTTTCCATGTAGTTGACTTATTAGAAGAAGGTTTATGTCTACATTATGTACAGATATATTCCAAAGAAATAGCAAAGACCTGCCTGCTGGAAATATATCTTGAGTAAATTAACACATGTGCCAGGTCATGAATAAAAACATGCTGTATCACTGTTAAAAAGCTCGTTAAATGTAAGTGTAATCAGATGGGAAAGGGGGGGATACTATGTAACAGAAATGTGAATTAGGCCACTGCCATGTGATCCCCATCTACCTACGATCCGGCAGCATCTCTTCTGGGTATTTGAGAAACCACCACCAACTAGGAAAGGTACATGCACCCTAATGTTCACTGCAGTATGATTTCCTGTGCCCCTTTATCCGAAGTTAGGTGGGTATTTTTCCCTGTCCTGTGTTGCAGAGATATGTATTGAAGAACTCTGTGCAGAAATTGCTGGACAAAGCTACCTATGTTCATAAGATTAAATTCACATACTTCTTCAGGTGTGTGGGCTAATTCTCCCCAGGCAGTAGGCAAGAAAGGCCAGGACCTCTGAAAGGCGGACATAGAGCAGACTTGAGAAGAAAAGCAATACCAGCCATGGGGATTCAGAGACGCAGGTCCGAATCAGGCTTCCACACATCACCATGCCACCTGCGACAAAATCATCAATTTACGTGGGTTTTTTTGCAAAAGTACAATTATAAGTGTATTTTTTAAATTGTATTTCCATTACATAAATACAACATGTAACCTTGTTCCATATTAGTATATATAGAGAATGTCTTTTCAGCCTCTACTAAATATTGCAATGTATGCATGTAACAGTTTCCTTGACCATTCAATTACTGACAATTTTTAGTAAGATTTTAATCTTATTTAAGAATACTTTTAGATTTATAGAACAGTTGCAAAGATAGTACCAAAAGGATATACTATTCACCAAGTTTTAATTTTCTTTAATGTTATTTTCTTGCATTTTCATGGTTGGTTTATCAAACCTAAGAACCCAGATTGTACATTCTACTCTCGACCTCCAGATATTATTCATATTTCACTTGTTTTTCTATTAATGTCCTATTTCTACTCCAGAATCCAATCCATATGCCACACTGCACAATTGTCATGTCTCCTTACTATCGTTTTGATCTTTCCATGTTTTTCATGAACTTCACAGTTTTGAGATGTACTGGTCAGGTATTCTGTAACCGTCCTTCAATTTTGAACTTTCTTATATTTTTATGACTGAATTGGGCTTATAAACTTTTGGGAGGAAGAGCACAGTGTTGAAGCACCCTACTCTTCACATCAAGTCATAATCCCCACATGACATCACTGGTGACATTAAACTTGATCACTTGGTCATGGACCTCTGTGCCAGATTTCTTCATTGAAAGTTCCATTTCACTTTCCCTACTTTATTCTGTGCACTCAAGTCACTAACTGCAGGCCACCCTCAAAGGAAAGTAGGTGAATATTTATGGTTTGGAATTTCTTCAATAATAAATTCAACAGAATTTTATAGGTTTACTAATAGTTAGCAGCTTTCAAAATGATTAGTAAATATCTTTTACATCCTTCTTTGTATTATATATTGGGTGGGTGATGGGCAGGAGAAGTCACCATGCTGCCACAGGTGTTCTTACACCGAAATCTTGCTTTAAAATTCAAAAATTCATCAATTAATAAAATTAAGCACTTTCTTCATTACAGAATATATTTAAACAATACCTCAGGAAACAGATTTCCATGTTTTCAAATACACTTGTTAAACACCTTAGCTGATAAAATAACCTTTGCATCCTCTTTGGTAAGTTAAAAATAAAAGTCCTTCATTTTTCACAGAACTAGAATAAATCATAAAATTTATATGGAATCACAAAAGACCTAGAATTGGCAAAGTATTACTGAAGAAAAAGAAAGAGGCTGGAGGAATAACTCTCCCAGACTTCAGAAAATACTACAGAACTGCAGTAATCAAAACAGCATGGTACTGCTACAAAAACAGACATGTAGATCAATGGAACAAAACAGAGAGCCCAGGAGTGAATCCACAGACTTGGTCAATTAATCTTTGACAAAGGAGACAAGAACATACAATGGAATTAAGACAGTTTCTTCAGCAAATGGTGTTGGGAAAACTGGACAGCAGCATATGAATCAATGAAGTTATAATAATCCCTCACACCTTACACAAAAATGAACTCAAAATGGATCAAATACTTAAACATAAGACAAGAGGCAATAAACCTCCTAGAAGAAAACATAGGCAAAATATTATCTCACATACATTTCAGCAATGTTCTTCTAGGACAGTCTACCAAAGCAATAGAAATAAAAGCAAGAATAAATATGTGGGACCTAATTAAACTTACAAGCTTTTGAACAGCAAAGGAAACCATAAAGAAAACAAAGTGACAACTTAGGGAATGGGAGAAAATATTTGCAGAAGATGAAACCAACAAGGGCTTGATCTCAAAAATATATAAACAGCTTCTATGACTTAGTAAGAAAAAAGAAAACCCAATCCATAAATGAGCAGAAGACCTAAACAAGCATTTCTCCAATGAAGACGTACAAATGACCAATAGGCACATGAAAAAGTGCTCAATATCACTAATTGTAACAGAAGTGCAAATCAAAACTAAAATGAGGTATCACCTCACACCAGTCAGAATGGCCATCATTCAAATGTCCATGAATGATAAATGTTGGGGAGGCTGTGGAGAAAAGGGAACCCTCCTACACTGCTGGTGGGAATGCAGTTTGGTGCAGCCATTGTGGAAAACAGTATGGAGATTCCTCAAAAGACTAAAAATAGACTTACTATATGACCCAGCAATCCCACTCCTGGGCATATATCCAGAAGGAACCCTAATTCAAAAAGACACTTGCACCCCAATGTTCACAGGAGTACTATTTGCAATAGCCAAGACATGGAAACAGCCTAAATGTCCATCAACAGATGACTGGGTAAAGAAGTTGTGGTACAGATATGCAATGAAATACTATTCAGCCATAAAAATGACAACATAATGTCAGTTGCAGCAACATGGATATCCCTGGAGAATGTCACTCTAAGTGAAGTTAAGCCAGAAAAAGAAAGAAAACTACCACATATCACTCATATGTGTAATCTAAAAAAAATAGAAGACAAATAAATATAAAACAGAAACAGACATAGAATACAAATTTGTCATTGCCAGTGGGAAGGGGAGTGGGAAGGGACAGACTAAGAGTTTGAGATTTGCAGATAATGACAAGTAAATATAGAATATATAAACAAGTTTACACCATAGAGCACAGGGAAATTTATTCAAGATCTTCTGGTAGCTCATGGTGAAAAATAATATAAAAATGAATATATGTATACTCATGTATGACTGAAAAATTGTGCTGTAGACCAGAAATTGACACAACATTGTAAACTGACTATAACTCAATAAAAAAAAACTTAAAAAGCAATCATATTTTAAATGGCATTAGAAATAAATAAAACATTTAGGAATAAATTAAATTAAGTAGATAAAATATCCATACACCTAAAATGACAAAACGGTAATGAGCAAACTGAGAAAAACAGAAACAATGTTAACAGTTTCCATGGTTATGAATTTGAAGAATAATACTGAAAAATGTCTATACCACTCAAAGCTGTCTATAGATTCAATGCAATCTTTATCAAAACTCATATGACTTTTACACAGAAATAGCGAAAGCAATCCTAAAACTTGCATGGAACCACAAAACACCCCTAATGTCAAGTCAACCTGGTTAAGAACAAATCTAGACATATCACACTCCCTAATTTCAAATTTTATTACAAAGCTATAGTAAACAAAATGGTAGGTAATGGCGAAAAACAGAGACCAAGTCCAATGAAACAATCAGAGTTCAGAAATAAACCCATCCAAATGCAGTCAACAAATATTTCACAAGGGAGCCAAGAAGAAGTAATGGGGAAAATATAGTCTTTTCAATAAGCTGCACGGGAAAAACTGGATAATGACCTACAGATGAACACAACTGGACCCTGTTCTTGCAGCACTCACAAAAGTTAACTCAAAGTGGACTGAAGGCTTAAATGTAAGACTTAAAACTGTAAAACTACTTGAAGAAAACATAAAGATAAAGCTCCTTAGTGTGGTTTTGGCAAATATCTTTTGGATATGACACCAAAGTTACAAGCAACAAAAGCAAAAATAAGCAACTGAAGCTACAGCAAACTTAAAAAAAAAATTCATAGCAAAATAAACAATCAGCAAATGTAGAAGCAGCTGCAGAACAGGAGAACATATACACAAACCATTTTTTCATTTTTTAACCAAAAAAACATTTTTGATAAACTATGTAAGTAACTCATAAAATACTAGCAATCAAATAAAAAATTCAAATTAAAAATGGGTTAAAGGACTTGAGTAGACTTTCTTTTCCCCAAAAAAAAAGACATACAAATCACCAACAGATATTGAAAATATACTAATCATCAGGGAAATGCAAACCCAAACCACAATGAAACAGCACATCACACCTATTAGAATGACTATTATAAAAAATAAAAAACAAATATTTGTAAGAATATGAAAAAAAGGTAACTCATGCACTTTTTGGGTGGAAATGTAAATTGGTACAGTCAAATGAAAGTAAGAGACTTAAATTGGACTCCATCTTACACTATTCACAAAAATTAACTCACAATAGATTAAAGAGTCAACTGTATGACTTGAAACCATAAAACTCCTAAAAAATCATAAAGGAAATTCTCCTTGACCTTGGTCTTGGGAATAATGATTTTTTGGATATGACTCCACAGGACAGGCAACAAAAGCAAAAGCAAAAAGAAACAAGTGGGACTAAGTCAATGTAAAAATCTTTAGCATAGGAAAAAAGTTGAAAAAATTAAAAGGCATCCCATGGAATGGGAGCAACTATTAGCGAACCATCTTTTGATGAATGGTAGTTACTCAAGTATATA
Organism: Vicugna pacos; assembly: GCF_048564905.1. NCBI lineage: Eukaryota > Metazoa > Chordata > Mammalia > Artiodactyla > Camelidae > Vicugna > Vicugna pacos. The sequence continues at coordinate 19,479,178 of NW_027328721.1, forward strand.
AATAAATCATACAACTTAACAACCAAAAAAAAATCTAAATTAAAAATACTGGCTCTGAAAAGACAAATTTTCCAAAGAAGACATACAAATGTCCAACATGAAAAGCTGTTCAATGTCATTAATCATCAGGGGAATGCAAATCAAAACCACGAGACCATCTCTCACCTGTTACAATGGATATAGTCAAAAAAGACAAGTGATTACAAGTATTGGCAAGGATGTGGAGAAAAGAAAATCCTCGTGGATTGTTGGTAAAAATGTAAATTACCACACCCACTATGAAAAGCAGTTTGGAGGTTCTGCCAAAAATTAAAAGTAGTATCCAGCTGTCCCAGCACCATCTGTCAAAGAGACTGTCCTTTGGCCGCTGAATGCGCTTTAGTCCCATCTCAAATATCCATTGACATTTTATGCCAGTGTTTACTACTGGGTAGTCTATTCTATTCCTTTGTTAGACTATGTGTGTATTTTAATACCAGCATCATGGTGTCTCATGACTATAGCACTATGATATAGTTTTAAAGCAGAAAGTGTGATGGCTCCCAGTTTATTCCTTCTCAGGCTTGCTTTGGTATTTGGGTCTTTTGTAGTCACATCAAAAAATTTTAAGATGGACTTCTATCTTTGAAAAATATTATTGGAATATTGATAGAAATTGCACTGAACCTGTAAATGCCTTTGGGTAGTATGGACATTTTAGCATTAATTCTTCTGGTCCATTAACCATACATCTGGTCCAGTATATCTTTCTACTTGTTTTGACTTCTTCAATTTTTTCCATAAAAGTCTAATTATAGGTTTTAAAGTACAAATTTTTCACTTCCTCAGTTAAGTTCATTTTTAAGTATTTTATTGGTTTTAAGGCTATTTTGAAAGGGGAAAGGCTAATGTCTTCAACAAATGATGTTGGTTACACTGGAAAACCACATGCAGAAAAATGAAATTGGACAGCTATCTTCTACCACTCAGAAATATAATTTAAAATGGATTAAAGACTGAGAGGTAAGATCTGACACTACAAAACTCCTAGAGGAAAACATAGAGAAGAAGCTACTTAACACGGGCTTGGGCAATAATTTTGGGATATGACCCCAAAAACACAAGTCAGAAAAGAAAATATCAACAGGTGGGACTACATCAAACTAAAAAGCTCCTGCACAGCAAAAGTACCAATCAGCAAAATATAAAGCCTAATACAGAGTAGGGCAGAATCTCTGCAAATCATATATGGGATGAGGGGTTAATATCAAAGCATATGTGGACCTCATACAACACAATAGCAAAAAAAAAAAAAAAATAGCCAAACATCCAATATAAAAAATGGGCAGTAAAATTAAATCTATATTTTTCCAAAGAAGACACCCAAATACACAAAATGTACATGAAAAGATGTGCAACATCACTAACAATTAGGTAAATGCAAATTGAAACTGGAATGAGATATCCCCTCCCTCCTGTCAGAATGATCACCACCAAGAAGACAAGAGACAAGTGCTGGCCAGGACAAGGACAAAAGAAAACCCCTGTGCACTGTCGGTGGGGATGTAACCTGGATCAGCCACTATGGAAAAGCTACAGAGGTTATGCAAAACTTAAAGACAGAGCTACCATATGCTCCAGCAGTCCTCCTTCCTGCTGAGCATCTGAAGGGAGTGAAAACAGGGTATTGAAAAGAAAGCTGCACTTGCATGTTTATTATAACGTTATTCACAATAGCCAAGATACGGAAATGACCTGAGTGTACAACAATGAATGAACAGATAAAGAAGAAGCATTTATACAGAATGGAATATTATTCTGCATTGAGAAAAGGAAATTCTGCCATTTGTGATATTACAGATGGACATTGAGGGCTTTATGCTTGATGAACTAGACAGAGAAAGATAAATGTAAAATATCAGGTATACATGTAAAAAAACAAACAAACTCTTAGAAACAAAGAGTAGAATGGTGTTGGGGTGGAGGAACTGTGGAGACATTAAAGGGTACAAACTTGCAACCCGAAGATAAATAAGTCATGCAGATCAAATGCACAGCACAGTGATTACAGAAAACAGAGATGTATCAATCTTCAAAGTTGCTAAGATACTATCTTGTGAATGTTCTTGTCACAAAAAATAAAGAAAATTATACTTGTGAGTCATGTGAGAGGTGTTAGTTAAAGCTGTTTGTGGTCACATTGCTGTATGTAAGTGGATCAAATCAACACACTGCAGACTGTGAAAAAAGAAAAAGTAGAACTGCATGATTTCACTTACACATGTAATCTAAAAAAGCCAAATTCACACAAACAGAGAACAGAGTGGTGGTTGTCAGGGCCTGGGAGTCGGGAAGTGAGAAGATGCTCAAAGAGCACAAATGTCCAGGTTTAAGATGAGTGAGTTCTGGGAAATCTCACGAACAGCACGGTGACTACAGCTAACAATGCTGTATTATTTATCTGAAAGTTGCTGAGAGCAGATCTCAAAAATGCTCACCACAAAAGGGAGTTAGGTGAGTTTATGGAAGCAGCCTTACTGTGAAAATCACTCACAACATATACGTGTATCAAGTCACCACGTTACTTACTGCTAGGGCTGTGTCCTGGGTCACTGTCTAAGAAGAATTTCACCAGAGATGTCTCTCAGGACTCAGAATTCAGGTAGTCTATTTCACTTCATGGGTGAACATATTCAAATGGCCTGTGTATAAAATAAAAATATAATGACTAATAGTTCATTATGAGTGGCTCCCAGAATGTGTTTTAAAATTTTTGTTCCCATGCTTACATTTCACACTACTGTAACAAAATCAAATATGAGCCATCACAAATGGCACATTAGAACAATGATAACAGAGTCCTGAGCACAAAGATTCAATGTTTCTTCCTGATGTTTTCTAATCAAAAGTGTTTTTAAAAATATTTGAACTCAACAGTTCCTAGGTGACAGCTGAAAGTGACAAAATCAGAGAACCCAAAATGGCAGATGATCCTGTAAGTGATTATAGATGTTGCTACATTTTGTGCCAGAAGTTAATTATCTATTAGAAAGTTACATAAAAATACTTGAAGCTCAAACCCTGGAATGCTTCCCAATTTTGTTAAACTCATGTTATTACAATGTCTGTGTCCATTTAGCTGATGAGGTAGGTGAAGATAAAAAGTGATCTGTTCCTCTGTGTTTAGTACAATTAAAATAACTAACAATAATTACACAATGCTTTGAAGAAATCAGGTTAGATCTGGAATACAGATGGAGATATGAAAATACTTTTCCTTGCTCTATACATGAGTAGTAGCCCATCATGTACAAATATGTCTGATGACAAGGTATATTCATGTTAAAAAAAATGCCATCACCACAAAGGAAAGCTTTACTGATTGTACTGAAAATAAAAGGAAAAAAATAGAATTGGAAAAAAATCATGTTGACATAAAAATGCTCATGGTCACAGATACTATAGAGGAGCAACTGTGGCAGATGTATGAAGACGTGGAAGCCATCACTCCTCCACTGAATATGATTACACCAAATTGTGACTTAATAATTTCATAAACTTGACAGACAACATTTCTGCTCTATAGTTTAAAATATAACCTTTAAAATACTGTATAATGAGAAGTGTGATATTCTAATATCTGTTTTAAGAAGTGCGTTAGACACACGTAAGAATAGCCAATGGTCAGAAAGATCACATGCTATCAGCTACCACCCCATGCAAATCAATGGCATTTAGCAGATATTCATATATGTGTGCATATATAAAATGTGTATTGGTATATATGTAAATCAAGTAGAACATTATATTATAATCTAATGTAAAACTGTATCAGCAAAAGCACTGTGCTGACATGTGTCTTGGTGTAAACAGCTTACAATTTTTTATTGAGTTATCATAATGGGATAACATTGTGAACCAAGTAGAAATTGTAAAAAAGTTATCCAAAAAAAAAAACCTCACTACATGAAAAGATGCACAGTTAATATAAGGCCTCTTTCCTTATTTACTATCAGTGTCAGAAAGTCACTTGGAATAGGTTAGGAGAATTAAAAACTCTAACAAGACACAAGAATGCAGTCTCTGTTAAAGAAAATAAACCAAAGGAATAACCGAATGGACAATTAAGATCCTACAGATAAAAATATCAATTTTTATGAGAAATAGTCTTAAAATAAAAAATAAGGTGATTATAGTCTGTCACCTTTTGAATAAAGATATACATTAAGCTGAATACCTTCGTATTTTGCACTTATGAATAGAAAATGTATTTGCAATGAAAAAGCAGCCATTGTCCTGCCTTTTCAGTATTCTGAAGGTTTAGGTTTGAATATATTTCATCTTAAATGGTCTTAAGCACTATGCAGTGGTTGGTGTTTTTAAAATACCACTGTGTTTGGAACTTCTGAAAGTGATTCAAAAAATTTTTAATTATATTTTTGTAATACTTTGGTAGTTTCCTGGATATTATTTTTAACAAGAGTACTCACCCTGGAATGCTGCAAGGTTTTTTCAATGAGTTTATATTTACACATATTTAAGACTGTCACTAAATTTTGAGAAAATGCCAACCGTGGCAGTATTTTGACTTGAAAACGAAATAAGCTGAGAAGCATATTTTAAGTATAAAATAAATGATTGCATTCCTTTAAAGACAGGAAAGTAAAAGCATAATAAACTCTGACTTCGACAAACTTAAAATATACAAGTTAACATAATGTGCTTTTACACACTTCTCTTTAACTCTTTCAGTACTTTCTCAGCCCCTTTCCCATTACACTCGCATCCCCGCTCCTGACCCGCGGTGTACACACCTCCGATCACGCGGGGGAGGGGGGACGCGGGCGGTGAGGACTAGGGTTTCGGACACCCCCGCGGCCCGGATGGACACGGACACTCACCCGCTCCCGGTGGGCGAGGAGAATAGTCGAAGCGGGCCCGCCAGCGCACCCGTCCCCTCCTGCCCGGCCGGGGCCCCAGCTCCGTCAGGTCCACACACACCCCGACAGGAAGTGGGCTCAGGCCGCGGGAAACCGGCATAACCTCAGACAGCAGGCGGGGAGCGTCCTCCTCCAGCGGACACCCGGGCCGCGCGGTCCTGGAGCCGCCATGGCTGCCCCAGCTCCCTCCTGAGGAAAACAAGCTCCGCCCCCAGGGAAGACGCTGGCTGCTGGCGCGGACTGCGCATGCGCACCGCTACCTAAGACACGCTGGCTTTGCGCGCCCCCTGTAGGTCCTCGAGGGCAGTGCAGGATACTCAGAACTCACAATAGAAAACATGACCCCTCCCAGCCAGGATGCTAAATCACTGGAAATCTCAGTGCCCTGGCCTCTTTGTTGATGGCACTGGTGATGTCTCATCCAGCCATGCCTGCTCTCTTGCCTGGCACATGCCTCAGTCCTTGGAATCCCGCCTGAATCAGATTCTGTTCTGGAGTAAGAACAGATGCCCTAGAATCTCAAAATTCCTGACTTAGAAGATGATCAGGAACCTAAACTCAAATCTGGCAACTTCCTGGGGTCCTCTGAGGAGTGTGGTTTTCTCAGAACCATCTGCCGTGTCAAGAGCAGACCAAGCCTCAGGTAGCTTAGAAGGGCTATCATGTAGCCCATGCTTTGGATGGTCCTCAGTTCTGACCTGCATGATCTTGAGACACTTTTGTAACTCCTAACACTCTGTTTTCTCATACCTATAGTGATGGTTATTGACGACTGAGTTATGCTCTTACAATGCGCAGGTGCTATTGTTCCTCAGATAACAGAATGTTTTGAAGGGATCAACTGCTTATCACTCCCCTCTAATCAAATATATTTTTAAAGCACCAGTTCCTGAGGTGCTGGCAGTTTCTGCTCTGAGCTCCAGATCCTGATCCTGTCGGTGGTCTATGGTGATGCCAGTGTGTACATGCTCTTCCTTTTGCACCGGTGTGGAAAGGAGACAGCCCATTCCCCTTCATGAGGCTGCAACATGCTGACACCCAAAGCAGGCACAATGAAGAATCAACTAGAGTCCCCGGTACCAGCTGTCCCAGGTAGAAACATCACCTTCACCACAGTGTTTCTGTGCTCCTATCAGGCCTTCACTACTCCCAGCAGATCGTGCATGAGCAGTGTGACAGGTGACTGCCTGTCCCAGCACAGCATGGTGGTGATGATCCCACCTTATCTGTTTGTCTTTGGAATGTCCCCGCACCTCTCTGAGCTTCACTTTGCTCTTCTCACAGGCAGGGTTGAACAGGCATGAACCTCACAGGGTTATGATAGGTAGTCACGGTAGCTGCTCACCCAGTGGCAGGCTCTGTAGAGAGGGCTGCTGGGAGTGCTGTGTGTCTTCACACTTGTCCTTCACTCTCTCCAATGAAAACACTCTTGGCCTTATCCTTCCCTGGCCTATGGCCTTTCTGTGTTTGCAAAAGAACATGGAAACAATCTGTTTGCAAAGAAGTTTTGAGGTTCTGTCCACCTGGTCCAGGAAATGCTACTCTGCTACATGTGCGGGTGGGTGGGCTCTCATGGGAGGGGCTTGGGCAGGACTTCCCCTTGCAATAAGCTGCCCCACCCAGGCCTTTCCATGATCCAGACTCCTGGGACCAGGGTGCACATCCCTAGCTCCCCACTTGTCAACCATGTGCCCTGGGCAACTTTCTCAAACCCAATCCTTCTCTGTCCACCTGAGGTCAGCAGAGATGGAGGATAACAGGATGTCCTGCACAGAGTGTCTGTGCAGATTAAGTGAGATAGAACAGACAGAAGAGTGGACGGGGCCTGGTCCATTTGTTGGCAGAAGGGAGCTCACCGTGTGCAACCAGGTCCATGGGTCACCCAGTAATCTGCCCAGAGGCTTAGCCACTCCAGCACTATCACGCATCTGAAGTCCACTTAACCACAAGGGAAAGAAGCAAACACATCTTCTGAGTGTAGCTGCCACAGGGAAAATTGCATCTGAGCAGGGAGTCAGACCAGAGGGTGATCAGGATGGTGGAAGATGCCCCCTGGGGTTGAGCAGAGTGGAGCTGCCTTCCGGAGCCTGGGGTTAGTGAAGATGGGCTTGTAGAAATGCCCCTCTCCTTTTCCCATCAATGCTGGGTCCTGCGGGTACTGAGTCCCACAATTGGTGTTCTGCTAGTGCCCTCAGCACAGAGAAAAACCCAGGGATTCCCACAAGGCTCTGTCCATGTCCTCTGCTTGCTGAACTTCCACTCTGATTGGTGACCCCACCTGGGATGCAGAGAGAAGGAGAGGCAGAGGTCTGTGCTGTCAACATCACTGCTCTACTCTGGCACACAGTAGGTGCTCGGTAAGTCATTTTTTAATGAATAGCAATACTGGGTCCAGTATATCACAAATGACATGAAATAATAATCCCACCAGGAGCAACAACAGTTCCTCAGAATAAGTGGGCTTTTCCAAGCACTCTCCACCTGTTGCAAAGGCCTCCCAGCAGGGAGGTGAGCTGTGAGGGGCAGCACTGCACTCTCCACTGTAACAAGGAGAAAGCCAAGGGCCACAGAGAGGAGTGCCTTTCCAGTGTCACTGCTTAGTTTCCCACCTTTTGGGAGACTGGGAGGCTTTTCTGCTATATTCTGGCCCTGAAGCCCCAATACTGTGTGGATATGCCTCCCTCCCTGGAGCAGGGAACCACTAAGTGACCTGTCACTTGTCACCAAGCAGACAGGCTCATTCCAGCTCATTATGCCACCTGCAGGTTGTGCTAATAGCAGGATCCTCTGGGAGACGTCACACTCTCCCTACCTGGAAACAGGTGAACAGCTCACAGGTTTCCTGGAGAGGATGGTCACATGGCCTTGATCTGGCCAATCAGCATTTTCCATCCTCCCTGGCCACTATGATTGGCTCAGGGCTGGGCACCAGCCCAATCAGGCTCCACGGAGGTCAGGCCTAGTTGCTGGAATCCTGGGAGAAGAGAAGTTCTATTTCAGTTGGGAGTTGAGGGGTGGTGATGTCAGCCTGTGGCAGTTGGTGGCTGTCTTGCTCTCATAAAGGCAGGGCGATGTGAAGATGGCACCAGTGGCAGAGCCCAGAGGTGGGGAAGGATGACTTCTGCTGATGTCTCTGAGCACCAGGTACAGCCCTGCCTGAAGCTATCTCCCTGTGGGCATCTCAGGTAAGTCATTCTCTCCCGCCCTGTTTGTTTCCTTAAGTCACTTTGGTTTTCTGTCACTTAAGTAAAATTTTTGACTATTCCTTCAAGTTGGCTAAATGGAGACCCTGGAACTGCAACAGTGTGGTGACAGGCAATGATGTGGCTAATAGACCCCAGAGCCCTCTGTTCAAACAGGGGGTTGTAACTGACAAGGGAGAGTAAACATGGCCTCAGGGAACAGATTTGCTAGTGGCAACTCCCAGTTCCTGGATATTAGAGTGCACACACTCAGCCGGGTCTCAGCTCTGCTGTCACACCTGCTAACCCACACCTCTCTTCTCCCACCTGCCCGGCCTCAGGGCTGGACACCCCAGGGCACTTGGAACAGCCCAGGGCTTTGTGTTGTAATTTACACAGGGTGCCCCCACGTCTGAGGGTGAGGGTGACTGGGTTCCAGTTTACAGAGGAGAAAACAGACTAGAGGGGCTCGCTGGTGAGCTATGGGGGTGGGACCCCAATCTACCATCTGACCTATGACTTCAGAGTGGGAAGCCTCCCCACCCTCAGCCAGGATGCTTGCTAAGCCTAGGGGCTCAGGAGTGCTGCTCACTCCAGCACTCCTCCTGGAGGTGAGGGTGGGGAGGGGAGGGGTGGACTCCTCTCTATACAGCATTCACCCCTGCAAAGGCACACGTGTGACCTCACAGTCTGTCATTCCTTCCTTATGACCTGGACCTCCTTGGCCGGGCATGAGAGGCGCCTTGATGTGTGAGCACTGCAGTCCATGGGTGCACACGTGGGCAGGTGCACCATGACTGAGAGGACAGTACCACAAGTTAAGCCCCCCCATGCTCAGATAATTACATCCTGGAACTGAGGGGTGTCCAAGGGTCAGGTGGCCAATTCTGGCATTAGGGGCAAATTCTTATCATCCAGGGGGCTGATTTTTAAATTAAATTACACATTTGCAATCCAATAGTCAAGCCCATTTCTCAGCAGCCTTGTAGCCTCTCAGCGTTTATCCCTCGCTGGGACCACGTCCTTAGCTTCAAACTGAGTGCCAATATGGACATGAATGTGTCCTTTTCACGTGTCACCTTCAGAGTAAGGGACCGCCCCAAACTCTCCTCCTTTCCCCTTGTCAACACCTCCACACAGGGAATGGGGCTCTTTTGATGCAGTTGTGCAAATGTGTGCGCTAAGGATTTAGAATGACCAGGCTAAAAGGGACCTGCCCCACATGGCAGGGCAGGTGGGCTGGCAGGGGAGTGATGGTTCACTTGTAAAACCTCAGCTGGTGTCAGGCAGCGACAGCAGAGTGGCAGCCAGGGGCTCAGCTGGTGCAGAGTAAGCAGATTAAGTGTGTTCACCCAGACGCCTCAGGAATGGTGGCCCCAGACTACAACTACAGGTGAGGAAGGTAGAGGGTCCCCAGTGCCTGGACCTCCACCTTCTAAAAATCAGGATTGAGATGTGGCTTTGAAATCAGAACACCGGGGTTCAAAACTTCCCTCACCACTTGGTCAATAATTCAAAGCAAATGAGCCTCAGTTTTCTCATGTGTAAAATGGGGACGTTGAAGCCTCTCCCTCTGAGGGTGGGGAGGGGAGTAAATGGGGTGACAGCAGAGCACAGGAGCTGTCTGTGCTGAGCCTACACACTGGCAGGACTTTGTTGCTGCCATGACCACCGGATTCCAGGGCAGGGTCTGCACTCTCTCCCTGTGAAGGTCCAGACAGTAAACATTCTAGGCTTTGTGGGACCTACAGTCCCTGTCACAAATACCACCCTCTGCTGTTGGAGGGCAAAGGCAGCTCCTGCAGTAGGTAGTCCAGGCTCGCACCCCCGCTTCCTGAGATAAGTATTCCTGAGATACAATTGTCACATAACTTTGTTGGCTTTAGGTGTGCAGCATAATGACTTGTTACATGTGCATATTGTTAAATGATCACCGCATTAAGTTTGGTTGACATCTGTCACCACCCATAGTCACACACTATTTTCCTTGTGATGAGAAATTTTAAGAGGTACTCTCTTAACAACTATCAAATGCACAACGCAGTGTTGTTAACTACAGTCACCCTGCAGTACGTTATGACCCCAGGACTTGTTTGTCTTATAACCGGAAGTTTGCACCTTTTGATTATCTTCACCAATTTCAACCACCCCATCCCTCACCTCTGGCAATCACCAACCTGATCTCTGTTTCTATGGGTTTCGGTTTATTTTGTAGGTTCCACATATACATGAGATCATGGGTATTAGTCTTTCTCTGTCTTATTTATTTCACTTAGCATAACACCCTGAAGGTCCATCCAAGTTGTCCCAAATGGCAGGATTTCATTTTTTTAATGTCTGAATAAGATTCCATTATATATATATATACACATATACATATATATGTATGTGATGCATATATATATGATGCATATATATGATGCATATATACATATATATACACATATATAACCATATATACATATACATATACACACACACACACACACACACACACATCACATTTTCTGTATCCATTCACCTGTTGATGGACACTTAGGTTGTTTACATATCTTGGTTATTGTAAATAATGATGCAGTGAACATGAGGGCACTGTTGTCTCTTTAAATAGTGATTACATTTCCTTTGGATATATCCCCAGGTGTGGACTTGCTGGATCATATGAGAGTTTTAATTTTAAATTTTGGGGGAGCCTCCTTACTCTTTTCCAGAGTGACATCATCAGTTTACATTCCCACCAACGTTGCACAAGTTTCCCTTTTCTCCACACCCCCGCCAGCACTTGTTATCTCTTGTATTTTGATGACAGCCATCCTGAAAGGTGGGAGGGAATATCTCACTGTGGTTTTGATTTGCATTTCTTTGATGATGAGTGATGTTGAGCGCCTTTTCATGTACCTGTTGGCCATCTGTGTGCCTTCTTTGGAAAAATGTCTATTCAGTTCCTCTGCCCACTTTTTAAATCAGATTGCTTGTTTTTACTGTTGAGTTGTAAGGGTTATTATATGTTTTGGGTGTTAACCCCTTATCAGATATATGGTCTGAAAGTACTTTCTCCCCTTCTGTCTGTTACCCTGACCTCTGCTTTCTGGATGACAGGGGTCCAGGCACTTGGGAATCTCTGCTTCTCACGTGTTTCCAATGGTGGGTGGGTGAGGGCTGTGTTCTGATAAAACTGTGCATAACCGTGGGTCACTACCCCTTCTTCTAGGAGGTGGCTCTGAAGAGTGCAGTTTCCCTGAAGTCATCATTTGGATGGTCATGTGCCCTGGAACTCACATCTTCTAGCCCAGATATGATGGGGCAATTTGCAAAGGGAGGACCTTGCAGCTAAGACACTGAGCAGGTGCTCTTGTGTCTTGTTGGAAGGACCTGGAAACCAAGTTGTGTGGAACAGGGACTCCCCCAGGTCACAAGGCTCAGTTCAGACTTCTGGGATGCAGAGACCTGCTCTGAGCCACTATCACTGAGGAGGGAAGGGCCTCAGGCAGGAGGGAGGAGTTGCTAGATTTCACTTGCCCTGTTTGTCAAGTTTCAGCTCTGGTGACGTGTGCCACATGGGCTTAGCTTTGGGCGTGTAAGAGAAGAGGTTCCTGGGGAAGGGCTGGCTTTTCTCTCTGATTGAGGTCCTACTGTGTGCCAAGCACAGCATTCATCTGAGTCAGGGCTGGAAAGCCAGGCACAGAGAGGTCAGGGAAAGTTTCCAGGTCACACAACATTAGGGGCATCACTAGGGTCTGATGCAGACCTGACACCCAGCCCATATTCTCTCTCCTTTCCCAGGACCTTCATGATCCCACATGTCAGCATCACCCAGAGAGGCCCAGGTATGGGCACTGGGACCTTTCCTGCCTAACATGCCAGGAGCCTTAAGAGGGAGGACAAGACACTTCCTGTGTCCATGATGCCCAGAGGCTGCTCTCAGCGAGAGGCCCAGCACACACTCTGGGCCGAATCCTAGCTCTGTCCTGAGTCACTCTGTCCTCCCTGTCTCAGTTCTTCTGCCCACATGGGGCTGGAACCAGCAGCCACTTCGCAAGGTTCTAAGGAACCTCCAGGATCCTGGAAGCAGCGCCCTCACACAGGGAGCACGGTGGGGTCAGCTTCCATTGTCTCCTTATCTTTTCCTCACTTCTTTGCTGGATGAGGAGGAGCCCCAGCGGGGCCTTGGCTTGTCCCAATTCTCACCCCAGCTCAGGGTCCAGCAGGGGGTGGTGTCCAGGCTGGACTCTGTCCTCTGACTCGTCTGGGCACCCTCATTCTGTGCACCTTGGCTGCCTGGACACTGTCTCCCAGGGGCCACTCTGTGCCTCCCACACCTACCTGGCATGCACCCACCCTGGGTTATTCCAGTGCCCTCTGGCCCTTGGCCACACACCTACTCCGTGTTGAGTGGAAATGAAGTGACGGACATGCTGGGCCTCCTGGACAGTCTGGGAGATCCCAATATCTCCATCCTGCCCACCGCCCCAAGAGCCCAAGATGGAGAGAGGGTGTGCCTCCGTTCATAATCTGATTTGCTCAGAGATTCTCAGCACCTACTTTGCTGGGTGGATATTGGGGCAGAGGGATGATGTGAAAGCAGGAGAGCTGGGCAGTAGAGCATGAGGAGGGGGCGAGCCCAGGCTGGTCTCATAACCCCCTCAGCCTTGGCTTTCTCATCTTTAAAGTGGGACAGACTATTGTGAGGTGAGCGGGATCCTGACCCATGGCCAGACACTGTCCTACACGCCTAAGAAAGAGAAGCTCACTGACTCCTCGTGGAAATCTGTGGGGCAGGGACAGGCTTTGTCACCCATTTCTGCAGCAGAAGAAACTGAGGCACAGAGAGGACACGTGAGGGGACCACCCCAGGTTACAGAGCCCAGGCCATCTGGTTCCAGTGTCCAGGCTCATGGGCGGTGCCCACTTTGGGTGTCCCCCCTCCCTTCACCCTCCACTGGGAACCACGGCCGCAGCATCATCTCAGTGTGATTGTTCATGGGGAGCAGGATGGGGGCACTGAGGGCCCGTTTCTCTGAGCACTGCTTTTACAGAAGGCTCAGGGGGTTGACTGTATTCACTACTGGACACCCAGACTTGGGCCCAGGCCAGCAACCCTTCAAGGCGTGAATCAATGATTGTTGAGTGAATACCTGAACCTCTGCATGTACCTGCATGGTGCCCCCATTTCCTCATCTCCACAGCACACCTGGCTACCCGGCCAACACCTCGTGTCATCAGGCCTCTGCCAGGGACAGTCAAGGGGACCGGAGCTGCTCAGCTGGGGACAGGGAGCCTCAGGGCCCTGTGGCTGTCCCAAGCATCTCCTGGGCCAATTCACAGAGAAGCCCAGCCAGCTTCCAGGAACAGCAGTCAGGTCCCAATCCCAGGGGTGTAGAGTAGGTCTTGAGGGGTGTTTCCTGAGACTGACTTTGTGTATGAAGGGGGCCTGGGGATCAGGCTGCTTTCAATGTCCATTCCAGGCCCACACCCATGCTGGCATCATGGAGCTAGTCATAAAGGACACAGGCTGTGGGTCCAAGGCTATAGCAGGGCCCTGCTCCCTCTCTGTGCCTCAGTGTCCTCATCTGTAACAGAGAACTAGTAACAGGGCCATGGGAGGGCTCACTGAGACCCTCCTCTGTGGCTTTGGTTGGACACTGCCCTCTCTTTGCTCGGTGCCCTTCTCTGTAATAGAGAACTAGTAACATTTTTCTTAGCCCCTTTTGGCCCCATTTTTCTGAGTCTCTTTCCACATTGGGCCCAGGGCTTTCACAGAGCTCACAGACTTGGGAGGTAATCAGAGTGAGGTCACAGCCCTAGTGGTCACAGCTGAGGCCAGAGGAGCTGCAGGAGGGGTGGGAATCCAGAAGTGCTTCATGGAGGAGGTGAGATGTGAGCTGTGTCCCCAAGGATGAGCTGTCATCTAGCTGAGGCCTGGCACTGAGCAGGACCCATTTACATGGTGAATGAGGGTGTGAATGAATGAATGGGCCCCCCTCTAACAGAGAGTGAGGAGGGAAGACCCCCAGGCCAAAGCAGGAAACACAGGGCACCCTGGGGAAGCAGAGGGCGAGGCTGCAGTGTGATGCCTGCCTCACCCTTTATGGGTGTCTTGCCACCCCTTTAATCTGTGCTCTGGTGGATTGGGAGCCCTTGTCTATTCTCTGCTCCAGGATCCGGCTCTTCATTCCCAGCAACACCCGCCTGTGTCACCTCAGTTTTCCCAAGTGGACCTGGACCCGTCTTGTGGGAGATTGTGAAGAGGGATTTGGTGTGCAGCCCAAGACTGATGTGGGAGTGAGAGGATGATAACGATCTCCAGAGGGGATCATGGGCTGGGAGACATCGGAGGAGTGGGGAAGGCAGAGCCTCAGGGCAAAGAATCCTGCTAGTGGTGGCTCCTTCATGAGGGGTTTCACAGGGAGGAAGCAATCATGGTGTAAATGCAGAGCTCAGTTTGGGGCTCACTGACCTGGAACAGCTCATCACAGAGACGTCCAGAGGAGCTGGATGTAGGGAACGAAGGTGCCACTGATGTCAGGGTCAGAGCCTGAGACCCAGATGAGGTGGGGCGGTGGTGCAGGGGAAGGGGCTTGAGGATGTGAACATGTTCATTCATTGGGGTCCTCAGGGTGGGGACCTTCATGTTCATTTCACAGCCACCTGGTGCCTGACAGAGCTGGGCTTAGGGAGGTCACTAAGTAGACACGTGCTGACAACCTAGATTCTCCTGTTTCCACATAAAGTCCCTGGTGTGAAGCCAGCTGGCACTCTTCAGAGTCATACATCCTCACCCCTGGGCTCTCTGTGTGCCTAGAGCCCAGTGGCACCTTACCTCCCACTCCCCACTGCAGGACCCTTTGCACACCTGCATTTCCACAAGCTATAAAACATCTTCACTTGCTGTGTGTTTACCCTAGGAAAACTCATTGCTCCAGGAAGAGAGGCCTCACATCCTGCCCTTATCAAAGTGGTAACGTCTGTTGTTCAGAGAAGCCCCTGACAGATCTCACTACCAACCAGGTACCTGTGCATGAATTGATCATGCAGCCCCCTCCTCCTTGTGTGCACAGCACCCCCCCATAACAGACCCCACACACCTAACCTTGGTGCTCATGCAGGCACCTCTTTTCTTTGGGGCCCGATGTGGCCTATAGCAGTGTCCCTATTAAACTTTCCTAAACCCTTCTCAGAAGCTGGTACTTCTTTACCAACCCAAGTAACTAGCCCGCCATTGTGCCCACAACACCTGAAACAGAATTGGCTAAATTATGCAGATTGATGACGCAGGTTAATTTCTATAAAGGTGAAATCAAGGTTTACAAATAAAAGCAACATACATACTCAAGGCAGGACTAAGAACTCACATGGATAACTAAGACACTCCACGTGCATCCCACTGTGGCCTCAGGGCCTTTGCACTGGCTGCTCTTTCAGCCAGGATCTCTCTCCACCTGCTTCTTAAACACCTCCAGGAATCTGCTCAAATGTCCTCCCTGACCTTATTTTTCTCCATGGAACTTATCACCGCCAGACATTGTGTATATTTTACTTAATTTTCTCTGTGTCCCCCACCAGGCTGTCTGCTGCATGAGAATGGAGACTGGCCTGCTTCACTCCCTGCTGTGCCCGGTATCTGGAACCCGCCCAGCACACAGTAGGACCTCAGCGAATGTGTGCCGGGTGTGTGATCACTGTAGGCCACAGGCAAAAGTCTTCCCAGCAGTGATGATAAGAGTCATTCATTCTCTACTTACTGAGCCCTACTGTGTGCTGGATACTGACCTGGGTGGGAGGCATGCAGTGGGTGAGACACAGTGAGCACACACAACATGTTAGGAGGTACATAGGGCTGGGGAAGTCAGGAGTGCAGGGTGGAGGAGGAGAGGGCCAGGTGGAGACAGTGATGGCAGGGGAGACAGAGAGGTGGGGCCCAGGTCGTGCAGGGCTTAATGGCTCCTGTGAGGGCTTTCCCTCAGGGCAGCGGAACTACGGCTGGGTGCGGAGCAGGGGCCCTGGTCCGGACTGCTATGCAGGAAATGAAGCAGGTGTCTGCTGGGGAGATATGCATGGAGAAGGCTGTCCCTGTAGACTGTGTAGGCAGGGAAGGCTTCTGTGAGAAGGTGACATCTGAGCTAAGCCCTTGTATGGAATGTGTTTCCACCTTCTGTAGACTGGATGCTTTCATATGCCCTGCAGGCCTATGCAGGATATGCCCTGTTCTCAGCCACCTGGACTTGGCCTCCTGCCTCCCTTGTGTGCCCTCCCACCACAGAAGGAGTCCTTCTAGATCTAACCCACTACCTCCTCTACTGGACTTGGACTCACACTGAGCCACTGTCCACCTGCCCAACTCACCCAGAGTCAAGTCCAGACACTTGGGGGAGCCCCTCCACCCCAGAACCCAAATCCCAGTCCTGCCTATGAAAGTGGCAGATCCTATGGCTTTGGATACTGATTTCAATCCCAAGGCCCCCTGGATCCCTCAGACCTGATTCATGATGGCTCTGATTGAGCCCCACATGTGCTCGATTGGCAAAATGCCAAATTGGTATCTGGGCGTGCAGATGCAGTGGAGGTGGCCAAGGGAGATTTCGATAAACTCAACCACGCACCCCAATGTTGTTGCTTTCTCATGGGGTCCCAGGCCGGTTTGCTCTCTTGATAGGAGCAACAACAATCCACAACACTCTCCAGATCACTGAGACTCAGTGTGTGCCATCATCCATACCCCTGTCCCACATCATGCACAGCCTCTGCTAGCTCAAATTTGGCAGCTCAGTTCTTGGTCTGGGAATCAATGGTGGGGATATTCTGTGCTGAATTTTTAAGTTCTGTCAGCCAAGCATCTGCTGTGCACTCTCCTAACACTCAGTGCAGTGCTTTCAATCCCATGTGTCCTGTCCGCTTGAGAGTGTGTGTCCAAGTAATGCAGAGTTTCACCTTTGCTGCTCCTTCACCAGAGGTCAGGTCCTGCACTGGTTTCCATTTTCTACTTTGCCTTCTCCTCCTTTCAGGTTTTGGGAGGTCTCTTTCTGTCTTCGGAAATAAGAGACCACTCTTCGTCAAGTGTCCTGAGCCAAGGCCTGGGTGAGTCGAAGTTTATCTTGCTGTGTACATGGCAGCGAGTAAGCGAAGCTTGCACTTGTTCTCTTCCAACTGGACATCGATAAATCAACACTTTCCAGACATAACTCACAGATATGTGATTCTTATTTAGCTCTTTTATCTGTACAGCCATGGTGGGAGGGATTGTCTGAAGACTCCAGTTTCGACATTGTGTTGATACCTCAGATGCAGTCTTTCAAATGGTTAATGGAATTGATCTACATATTTTGGAATTTGTATGAAAATGAAGTTAATCTTTGAAACATACTGAATCAAGCTACAAACCAGACTTGTCATTTTCAGATACCAGTTTGTCAACTCTAAGAGAAAAATAGACAGAAACAATGTAATATTGCAGTCCAAAGTGATGAAGGGGACAGGTGAAACTTTTAATGTTGACGCTTTCAACAACAAGAGGAACCATGATATGAATATTGGAACCATGAAATAACCACCACTCTGTATTTTCCTTCTGCATGTGGTGCAATTTCCTAAAAATAACACGTACTGGCCAATGTTGGTAATTCAAGGGGCAACTTTTCTCTCTAGGAAAAAAGAAGGAAACCCAAACAACATATTTATATGTAGGCTTGGTTCCAAAAGCACTTAGAGGCATTATAGCTATGAGAAGACTGCTGCAGCTTTGCTAGTCTATGTAGAACCAGGTGCTCTTCTATCAACCATGAGAATATTTAATCATCTGATCATGTTTGGTAAAGCGATTTAACCCATCCAAGACTGTACCACCATGATATCCTGCACCTGGGGCTTGACTGAAGGGAAAAGACAATCCACAAAACATGTGTCCCTAAATGTCTATGGTGACTTTTACAGGTCATTTCAATAACTGACTTATAATAGCTACCTATACTGTCTTGAAAAACTGAAAGCCTAATACAGTCAAAGATTCCCCTCACTTACCACACTCCCTTCACTCTAAAGAAGACATAACCCTAGCATTTGCTGAATCTACGGGAAGGTTACCATTTCAGGCTGTGATCTCAGAATTCAATTCCATTCTATTTTAGTTGAGTGTAGTTGACCATGGAGGAGTTCACTTTCATGCACAGAATGTGAATGTGGTTGAACTCTGATTCTAGGAGGGGCTTACTCTGCTCCTAATGGATTCATTCAGCTCAGAGCTGATCCTTTGAAATGGATGCCTCAGTGGTGGGGAGGGAAGAGAAAGTGCTTCATAGCAAGGCACAACCCTGGGAGAAGGCTTACCAGGGCTTGGTGCTTGGAGGTCTTAGAGGTTTGTAATTGCTCCTTGTGATATGTGGATTCTCATGACCTGTTCCAAGAACATGAGCGCTTTTATGATCTCTGCCATTTCCTCTGTTTAGAAGTCCAGAATCTTGGAACTGTTCTTGTAACATTGAATTGAGTACTTTCCTCAAGTGCACGTTGACCCTCCACAGGTTTAGGCCAATATTAGTGAGGATCAGTATGTCTGATGAAAGAATTTTGAGCCTAGCATTCTGTACAGAAGTCTCCATGCCAGTATTCTCAATTGTAGCAGAACCACACACATGAATGTTTTCGCATCACCCCTCAAACAACGCACCCAGCTTTTCCGTAAACTTCTCTTTCAGTCTCCCATAAAGTTGACTTCTACAGGACTGGGAATGCCTCAAAGTAACTCGGAGTACACCAGTAAGCTGAAGACAGGCAGAAATTCCACTGTCTGACCTTTCAGGTCCTGGGAACAGACCCGTGAACTCAGGCCATTGGGCAGCAGCAGTATCTCGAACTTACACAGCTTCCCGAACAGGAGACATAACCCAAGATTCACAGAGGGCGGCAGCCCCTCCATGACACTGATCCACCCACAGGGTTCTGCCCAGTTACCTTGGATCCACCAGCCACAACAAGCCACTCGGAACACACCAACATTCCACCTGGAATTCAACCGGTAACTGCCATCCCCAATGGTCGCTGCATCTTGTCAGTGTTGGGGGAGGGGCCGCATCAGACTAGAGTTTCCTAAGGTAAGTGTGTTTCTCTCCATTAGTGCCCCATGGTTCTTATATTCCATTCCTCTTTCCTTGTGTGCAGTTCTCTATACACAGTACAAATGGAGGAAGGATGTCCATGTTAATTTTATGGATTCACGTGTCTTTAAACTTTCTAACAGTTAACAGTACCCAAAGACCCACAATAGGAATCTTATGTTTGCGTCATATCCATTCACCCAGAATGCATATCTGTCTCTTGCTTTTCTGCTGAAACTCCCACACTCTCAGAACATAGATCCATTTGTTTCATGGGAGCTGAATTTCCTAGAAACGAAACCAATCCCAATATACACTTTACTGTCTGTCTCTTTTGCTCTTAGTGTGGTTTGGCAGAGCAGCTTGTCTTTGTTGTAGGCATATGCCATTTATTCTCTTCGTAGGCCTGAATATGCCATTCATTCCTCCTGATGGACGGCTTGTAACCCTATATCATGGACTATGGATCCATTTTATTGAAAATAGTCATTTAGTTTAGGTCACGATGTGCTCTTATGGATCAATATTTACGAATATTAATGCACACATCTGTTTTCTAAATACAAGTGTGTTGTGTACATGCATGCAGCGAAACTGTGTCAGAGCATGCTGAATGGTCCTTGACATCATTTTGAGTATTTTCTTTTGAATTTTCTTCGTTCCTTCGGATATATGTCAGTCAACCGTATGCTTTTGGTGTGTGAACTTTTGTTTGTTTGTTTGTTTGTTTATTTGTTTGTTGTTTGCTTGTTTTGCAAACACATTACACCAACTAGCACTCCTTTTGTTTAAGAGAGTCACATAAGCTGATTCAGAATATAAAGTGCTGAAAATCACCTATGTTTTCCTGCTTCCTTCTCCCATTCTTAGGATTTTGACGTCCTCTTTGATTACTTTACGATTATTCTTTGCAACTCATTGCACCTCTTGCATTTCCAATGATGGTTCTCTTATTTCCAGATCATCTTCCTTGTTTTCTATTCAGGGTAGTATTCTCAATCTTTCTTTTAGGATAAATTTTGAACTGCTGTATTCTTTTACGATTGGCCAGTCTGTGAATTTCCCTACATTGGCCAGTATTTTAAATGGCAGTCTTGTGGCATAGGCCACACTAGACTACAGCTTTTTCTCATTCAGAATTTGGTCTGTGTCTTGTCCCTGCTTCCTGTCGTGCAATGAATCTGTCGAGATATCAGCTGAAACCCCTCTGGAGGTTCTGTTGTGACTAAGTTGCTTTTACCTATGTGCATTTTAAACCAGTGGTTTGATTATGAAGTTTGATGATATGAAGGATTATACAGCTGCTTTAAATCTTTTGAGATTCCACCTTCTTTGGACGCTGTGTGCTTCATGTTTGCTTATAGATTTTTATTTCTTGCCTTTCATCATGTTTCAGTCTGATTTTTTTCCAAATACATTTTCAGATTTTTTTTCTATACATACCATACTTTTCCTTCTGGGAATCCTATTAATCCTAGCTTTGTATGCTTTGTCTTATCCAGGATTCAACAGCAGTGTTTGCATTGGTTTTAAGTTGCTTTTTTATGTCATCTTCAGATCAAGACATTTCTGTTCTCCTGTTTTGCAGTCACTCACGTGTTCGACCGCATTATCTAGTCAGCTTAGGACTGACTTTACCCCTGCTATTATCTCATCCATCAAGTTTTCTGATTTATTTGGCTCATGCTAAATTTTCTCTTCCCCTTTTCTAGTATTCTATCTTTTGAGATTCTGAGACAATATTGTACTTCATTGCTTCTCTCAGGTCCGTTTCAAGGCTTGCTCTGGAATTGTTTTGGAGTCTAGTTCTTTAAAGCATTTTCTGGAACCTCAAACTCTTTTGAAGTGAAAATGGTATTTTCTTTCTCTTTGAGTATACTTATGTATCTCTACTGGTCAAGTATTATCAGGTATATAATGTAGACTTTCAGGGCTTGATTAAGTGAAAACTTTAGTCTCTTGGTTGTACGCAATTCCATGATATTTCTGTGAGGACAATTTTTCCTAGACACTGATGCCATGTCATTTTTCTCTGTATGTAGTGTGGCATATCTCTAATTGCTTGGGTTTGCCGTTGTTGTCGTGAACAAAATCTACTCTTGTCGTTTAGTAGAACTTCATTTTTATTACGATTATGTCACAGCTCTGAAACTGCACAGAACCCTACCCCTTGTGGAAATGAAGCTTCCAATAAGTACTGCTCAGCAGGTGGCTGTATGTCAATTTGGAATGCTTCCAAAACCCCATCCTGACAGTGCACGTGTCCTTTTTATTGCAAAGGGAATTTCCCAATAGTACAAGGTCTTCCCAGAGCTTCTTTGTCTACAGAAACATCTGTGTAAACATATCCAAGGATGTCATGCATCAGAGACTGCTACAATGATCCCACATCGCCACCTTGAGGTCCTCGTTGCCGTAACATTTCAGTGCCATCCCAAATGGATCATCTGCACTTGAGTGATAATGCTGAAGGAAATGCTTCATCTTCTCACGCTGCGGACCTCGACCACTCTTCTTTGTTCTCTCATTCTGCCGGCATGGGACCATAAAGGCTACCACAGTGCTGAACCGCATCCTCTGCCTCGTACCAAACTCTAATCCCAGTCCTGCCTATGAAAGTGGCAGATACTATGGCACTGGATTCTGATTTCAAACCCAAGGGCCCCTGGATTCTTCAGACAAGGTGCATGATGGCTCTGATTGAGCCCCACACGTGCTTGATTGCTGAAATGCGAAATTGGTCCCTGGGACTCCAGAAGCTGTGGTTGTTGTCATGGGATATTTTGATAATCTCAAGCTCACATGCCAGTGTGGTTGCATTCTCATTTTGATCCCAAACCGGTTTGCTCCCTTGATAGGACCATCCACAATCCACAACACCCTCCAGATCACTGAGACTCCGTGTGTGCCATCATCCATAGCCCTCTCAGTCATCTTGCGCAGCTTCTGCTAGCTCAATTTTGGCAGCCCCGATCTTCGTCTGGGTATCAACTGTGGGGATATTTTGTGTTGATTTCTTTGAATTCTGTCAGACAAGCATCTGCTGTGCCCTCTTCTAAAATTCAGTGCAGCGCTTTCAATCACTTGTGTCCTGTCCGCTTGAGAGTGTGCGCCAAATAAAGCAGAATTTCACCTTTGCTGCTCCTTCACCAGAGGTCAGGTCCTGCACTAATTTCCATTCTCTAGTTTTCCTCTGCTCCTTCCAGGTTTTGTGAGGCCTCTTTCTGTCTTTGGAATTAAGAGACCACTCTTCTGCAAGTGTTCTGAGCCAAGGGCTGTTTGAGTCGATATTTCTTTTGCTGTGTATGTGCCAGCGAGTGAGTAAAACTTGCATTTGTACTCTGACAAATTGACATTGATAAATCAAAACTTTCCAGACATAACTCACAGACATGTGATCCGTGATTAGCTCTTTTATCTCTACAGCCATATTGGGAGGGTTTGTCCGAAGACTCCAGTATTGACATTTTGTTGATACTTCAGTTGCAGTCTTTCAAATGGTTAATGGAATTGATTTACATATTTTGGGATTTTATGAAAATGAAGTTAATTTTCAGAACATACTGAATCTAGCTCCAAACCTGACTTGTCATTTTCCGGTACCAGTTTGTCAGCTCTAAGAGAAAAATAGACAGAAAGAATGTAATATTGCAGTCCAAAGTGATGAAGGGGACAGGTGAAATCTTTACTGTTGATGCCTCCAACACAACAGGAACAGTGAAATAAATATTGGAATCATGATATAACCCCCATCCTGGATTTCCCTTGTGCATGTGGTGCCCTTTCTCCTCAATGACACATACTGGACAATGTTGGCGATTCAAGGGGCAACTTTTCTCTCTAGGAAAACACAAGGAAACCCAAACAACATATTTAAATATAGGCTTGTTTCCAATAGCAGCTAGAGGCATTATAGCTTTGAGAAGACTGCTGCAGCTTTGCTAGTCTATGGAGAACCAGGTGCTCTTCTATCAAAAATGAGAATGTTTAATCATTCGATCATCTTTGGTAAAGCAATTTGACCCATCCAAAACAGCACCCCCATGATATCCTGCACCCGGGACTTGACTGAAGGGAAAAGACAATCCACAACACATGTGTCCCTACATGTCTATGGCGACTTTTACAGTTCATTTCAATAACTGACTTATAAGAGTTACCTATGCTGTCTTGAAAAACTGAGGCCTAATTCATATTCAAGTTCAGTCAAAGATTCCCCTCACTTACTACACTCCCTTCAGCCCAAAGAAGACAATACTGCAGCATTTGCTGAATCTATGGGATGGTCATCATTTCGTGGTGTGAGCTAAGAATTCAATTCCAATTTATTTTAGTCAGGAGTAGTTGACCATGGAGGGTTTGACTGTTGTGCACAGAATGTGAATTTAGAATGACTCTGATACTAGGAGGGGCTTGCTCTGCTCCTACTGGCTTCATTGCAGCTCACATGTTGATCCTTTGAAATCGATTCCTGAGTGGATGGGAGGGAAGAGCAAGTTTTTGATAACTAGACCCAAACCTGGGAATAGGCTTACCAGGGCATGGTGCTTGGTGGTCTGTGCTGTTTGTAATTACCCCTTGTGACGTGTGGATACTCACATCCTCCTCCAAGAACATGAGCATTTTATTATCTCTACCATCTCTTCTACTTTAGACGGCAGGAATCTTGGACCCGTTCTTGGAGAAGTGAATTGAGTACATTCCTCAATTGCACGTTGACCCTCCACAGATTTCTACCAGTATCAGTGAGGCTCAATATGTCTCAAGAGTGTCTTTTGAGCCTAGTACTGTGTACAGAAGTCTCCATACCAGTATTCTCCATTGTGTCGTAACAACTCTCATCAATGTGTTCGCTTCTCTCCTCAATCCGTGCAGAAATCTTTTCTGCCAACTTCTCTTCATGTCTCCCATAAAGTCGTCTTCTACAGGACTGGGCAATTCTGAAAGTACCTCGGAGCCTCACCAGTATGCTGAAGACTGACAGAATTTCCACTCTCTGCCCTTTCAGGTTCTGGAAACTGACCCGTGATATCAGGCCATTGGGCAGCAGCAATATCTCGAACTTACACAACTTCCCAAAAATGAGACCTAACCCATGCTTCACAGAGGGTGGCAGCCCGTTTTTGACACTGATCCACCCACAGGGTTATGCCCAGTTACCTTGGATCCACCAGCCACAACAAGCCACTCGGAACAGACCAACATTCCACCTGGAATTCAACCGGTAACTGCCATCCCCAATGGTTGCTGCATCTTGTCAGTGTTGGAGGAGGGGCGGCATCAGACAAGAGTTTCCTAAGGTAAGTGTGATTCTCTGCATTAGCGTCCCATGGTCCTTTTTTCCTTCCGTCTTTCCTTTTGTGCAGATCTCTATACACAGTACAGAGAGTAGTGTGTCCATGATAAATTTATGGATTCACACGTCTTTAAGCTTTCTTACAGTTAACAGTATCAAAAGTCACACTACAGGAATCTTATGTTTGTGTAATATTCATTCACCCAGAATGCATATTCGTCTGTTACATTTCTGCTGAAACCCCCCACTCTCAGATCATGGATCCGTTTGTTTCATGGGGGCTGAATTTCCTAGAAACCAAACCAATCTCAATATACACTTTACTGTCTGTCTTTTTTGCTCTTAGTACAGTTTTGCAGAGCTATTTGTCTTTGTTCTAGGCAAATGCCATTTATTCTCTTCATAGGCCTGAATATGCCATTCATTCTTCCTGAAGGAAGGCTTGTAAGTCTATATCACGGACTGTGAAACCATTTTATTGAAAATAGTCATTTGGGTTAGGTCACTATGTGCTCTTTTGTATCAATATTTATGAATATTAATGCACGCATCTGTTTTCTAAATACAAGTGTGTTGTGTACATGCAAGCAGCCGTACTTAGTCGATGTGTGCTGAATGATCCTTGACATCACTTTAAGTATTTTCTTTTGAATTTTCTTGGTTCCCTCGGATATATTTCAGTCAACTGTATACTTCTGTTGTTTGTTTTTTGCTTTTTGTTTGTTTTGCAAACACATTATGCCATACATCTCTCCGTTTGCTTCAGAGAGTCATATAAGCTGATTCACATAGTGAAGTGCTGAAAATCACCTATCTTTTCCTGCTTCCCTCTCCCTTCTTTATTATTTTGAAGTCCTCTTTGCCTTCTTCTTGTTTATTCTTTGCAACTCATTGCACTTCTTGCATTTCCAGTGATGATTTTCTTATTTCCAGATAATGTTGCTTGTTTTGTATTCAAGGTAGAATTCTCAGTTTTTCTTTTAGGATAAGTTTTGAACTGCTGAATTCTTTTATGTTTTGCCAGTCTGTGAATTTCTCTACCTCTGCCGTTATTGTAAATTGCGGTCTTTTGGCATAGGGTACACTAGACTGCAGCATTTTCTCATTCAGATTTTGGTCTATGTCTTGGTCCTGCTTCCTCTCCTGCAATGAATCTGTCGAGATATCAACTGAATCCCCTCTGGAGGTTCTGTTGTGACTAAGTTGCTATTCTCTAGGTCCATTTATCATCATTGTGTAGGTCATGAGGTTTGATGATTTGAAATATAATACAGCTGCTTGTACGTCTATTGGGATTCCGCCTTCGTTGGACGCTCTGTGCTTCCTGGTTTCGTATTGATGATTGTTGCTTAGCTTTCAGCAAGTTTCAGTCTGATTTTTTTCGAATTAGCTTTTCAGACCTTTTTTTCTTTTTTCTTTTTTCTTTTATTATCTTGCTTTTTCATCTGGGAATCCTATATTTCCTAGCCCAGCATCCTTTGTCTTTTCCCAGATTTCAACAGCAATGTTTGCATTGGTTTTCCCTTGATTTTCTATGTCATCTTTTTACTGACGTTTTTCGGTTCTCGTGTGTTTTCAAACACTTTCAAGTCCCTCTTCATTATCTAGTCTGCCAATTACTGTCTTTAGCCGTGCTATTATGTCACCCATCAAATTTCTTTTTTTTAAGTTTTCATTGATTCATAATCATTTTACAATTTTGTTTCATATTCCAGTGTACAGCACAGTTTTTCTGTTATGCATGAGCTTATATACATTCATTGTCACTTATCTTCATTGTCAGCCAGCACAAAATCTTGTAAATATTTCCCTGTGATACACAGTACAGTCTTGGATATATTTTCTACATTTTGCTATCCCAGTCCATTCCCACCCTCAATCCCTTGGACCAGAAGTTTGTATTCTATGTCTTTGATTCTGTCTCTGTTATATATATATATACATATATATATATTTTTTCACACATGAGTGATCGCATATGGTATTTTTCTTTTTCTTTCTGGCTTAATCTGCTTTGAACGATATTCTCCAGTAACATACATGCTGTTTCACATGGCATTATGTTGTCATATTTTATGTCTGAATAGTATCTCATTTTATAAATATACCACATCTGCTTTATCCAGTTATCTGTTGATGGGCGTTTAGGCTCTTTCCATGTCTTGGCTATTGTAAATAGCTCTGCTATGAACATTGTGGTGCAAGTGTCATTTTGAAGTAGGGTTCCTTCTGTATATATGCCCAGGTGTGGTATCCTGGGTTATATGTTAGGTCTATTCCTAATCTTTTTAGGAATCTCCATGCTGTTTTCCACAGTGGCTGCACCAAACTGCATTCCCTCCAGCAGTGTAGGAGGGTTCCCTTTTTTCCACAGCCTCTCCAGCATTTGTCATTTTTGGACTTTTGAATGATGGCCATTCTGACTTGTTTGAGGTGATACCTCATTTTAGTTTTCATTTGCATTTCTCCAATAATTAGTAATATTGAGCATTTTTTCATGTGCCTGTTGATCATTTGCATGTCTTCTTTGGAGGATTGTTTATTTGGGTCTTCTGCCCATTTTGGATTGGGTTGTTTGTTTTTATTATTATTAAATTGTGTGAGCTGCTTATATATTCTGGAGATCAAGCATTTGTCAATTTCGTTTGCAAAAAATTTTTTCCCATTCCCTAGGTTGTCGTTTTGTTTTACTTATCATTTCTTTTGCTGTGCAGAAGCTTGTAAATTTTATTAGGTCCCATTTGTTTATTCTTTCATTTATTTCTATTGCTTGGGTTGACTGTTCTAGGAGAATATTTTTGAGATGTATGTAAGATAATGTTTTGCCTATATTTTCCTCTAGGAGGTTTATTGTATTATGTCTTATGTTTAAGTCTTTGATTCATTTTGAGTTTATTTTTGTATATGGTGTAAGGGACTGTTCTAGCTTTATTGCTTTATGTACTGCTGTCCAGTTTTACCAATACCATTTGCTGAAGAGACTCTCTTGATTCCATTGAATATTCTTGCCTCGTTTGTTGAAGATTAGTAGACCAAAAGTTTCTGGGTTAATTTCAGGGCTCTCTATCTGTTCCAATGCTCCATATATCTGTTTTTGTACCAATGCCATGCTATCTTGATTAATGTAGCTCTGTAGTATTGTCTGAAACCTGGGAGAGTTATTCCTCCAGCCTCTTTTCTTTTTCTTCAGTAATGCTTTAGCAATTCTAGGTATTTTGTAGTTCCATATAATTTCTTCTTTGAATTTAATAGATGCAAAAAGAGCATTTGATAAAACTCAATGCCAATTTATGATAAAAATTCTCACCAATGTGGACTTATAGGGAACATATCTTAACATAATAAAAGCTGTTTATGACAAACCAATAGCCAGCATAAAATACAATGGTGAAATGCTGAAAACCTTCCTACTTAAATCTGGGAAAAGGAAAGGTTGTCCACTCTCACCACTTCTGTTCAACATAATCTTGGAAGTCCTAGCCACTGCACTCAGGCAAGAAAAAGAAATAAAAGAGATCCAAATTGGAAAAGAAGCAGGAGATAAAGATCCCTGTGATATACAGAAGAAATTTGTTTTTTTAATACAGTTTTTATATATTGTAGCCCACATTTGCAAATCACAAACTCCCAAATTTATCCCTTCCCACTCGCTTTCCCCCAGTAACCATAAAAATATTTACTATGCTTGCAAGTCTGTTTCTACTTTGTTGATGAGTTCATTACTGTCTTCCTTTTCTTTCATTTTTTAGATTTCACGTATAAGTGATACCACATATTTTCTTTCTCTTTCTGACTTACTTCACTTAGAATGATGACCTCTAGATCCATCCATGTTATGATTTTATTCTTTTTTATGGCTGAACGGTATTCCATTGTATAAATATAACACCGCTTCTTTATAGTGTCATATGTCAATGTACATTTAGGTTGTTTCCATGTCTTGGCTATTGTATATTGTACTGCTATGGACATTGGGGTGCATGTATCTTTTCAATTTAGAGTTCCTTCTGGATATATGCCCAGGAGTGGGATTACTAGATCATATGCTTGGTGCAGCCATTATTGAAAACTGTATAGAGATGTCTCAAAAAACTAAAAATAGACTTATTGCATGATCCACCCCCTGGGCATATCTATTTCTGAATGATCTGATTATAATTTATAGAAATCATGTCTCAAATTCAGTGACTATTTTTTAAGATTTTCTCTTATGCAATCACAATATATTTATCAAAATCAGGATACTTAATACTGATTCAGTATTAGTATGTATGCCACAGTTCATATTCAAATTGTACCAGCTGTTCTAATCATGTCCTTCTAAATAATATTTTTCTTGGTCCAAGTGCAATCCAGATATTTGTGGGAAGGTTTTCAGTTTTTCACCATTGAGCATTGCGCTGATTGTAGGTTTGTCAAAAATAGCTTTTATTAAACAAGATTATGTAAATTTTATTATGATTTATTCTACTTCTGTGAAATATGTCCTGGGTAAATTGATAGGGATCACCTTAAATCTGTAGATTGCCTTGGGCATATGACCATTTCAACAATATTGATTCTTCCAATCCAGGAGCACTGGATATATTTCCATTTTTTAAAGTCTTATTTAATTTCCCTCATCAGTGTTTTATAGTTTTCTGTGTAGAAGTCTTTCACTTCCTTGGTTAGATTTACTCCTAGGTATTTTATTACTTTGGGGGCTATTTATTTTTTACATTCTTTTTCTGTTGATTCATCATTAGTGTAAAGAAATGAAATTTATTTTTGAATGCTAATCTTGTAACCTGCTACCTTGCTGAATTCTGTGATTATTTCTAGTAGTTTTTGGGTTTTCTATATATAACATCATATCATCTGCATATAGTGACACTTTTACCTCTTCTTTTCCAATTTGGATTTCTTTTATTTCTTTCTCTTGCCTGATTGCTGTGGCTAGGACTTTCAAGACTATGTTGAATAGGACTGGTGATAGTGGGTAACCGTGTCTTGTTCCAGGTTTTAGTGGGAAGATTTTGAGTTTTTCACCATTTAGTACTATGCTGGCTGTAGGATGTGTAGACATATTTTTGATTTAGCATTCCCTTTGGATAATTGCCCAAGAGTGGGATTGCTGCATCATAAGTTATTTGCATTTTTAGTCTTTTTAGGAATCTCTATACTGTTTTCCACAATGGCTGCACCAAACTGCATTGACACCAACAGAGTATTAGGGTGCTCTTTTCTCCACACCCCCTCCAGCATTTTTCATTGGTGGACTTTTGAATGATGGCCATTCTGACTAGTGTGAGTTAATATTTCATTGTAGTTTTGATTTACATTTCTCTGATAATTAGTGATATTAAGCATTTTTTCATGAGCCTATTGGGCATTTATGTGTCTTCATTGGAGAATTGTTTGTTTAGGTCTTCTGCTCATTTTGGGGTTGGGTTGTTTGTTTTTCTTATTAAGTCATATGAGCTGTTTATATATTCTGGAGACCACACTATTGTCAGTTTCATGTTTTGCAAATATTTTCTCCCATTCCATAGGTTGCCAATTTGTTTTGTTTATGGTTTCCTTTGCTGTACAAAAGCTTGTAAGTTTAATCATATCCCGCTTGCTTAGTTTTGCTTTTATTTCTATTGTTTGACTAGACTGCCCTAGTAGAACATTGTTGAAATGTATGTAAGATAATGTTTTGCCTATGATTTCTTCTAGGAAGTTTACTGTGTCTTGTCTTATGTTTTAGTCTTTAATCCATTTCGCATTTATTTTTCTGTATGGTGTAAGGGAGTATTCTAACTTCATTGATTTACATGATGCTCTCCAGTTTCTCCAACACCATTTGCTGAAGAGATTCTGTTTATTCCATTGTATGTTCTTGACACCTTTGTTGAAGTTTAATTGACCAAAATTTTCTGGGTTTATTTCTGGGCTTTCTATCCTGTTCTATTGATCCATATTTCTGTTTTTGTACTAATACTATGCTGTTTAGATTACTGTAGCTTGTAGTATTTTCTGAAATCTGGGAGGGATATTTCCTCAACTTTATTATTTTTCTTCAGCAATGCCCCGGCAATTTTGTGTCTTTTGTGATTCCATAAAAAATTAAATATGATTTGTTCTATTTCTCTGCAGTATGTCCTAGGTAATTTAATACAGGTTGCATTAAATTTGTAAATTGCCTTGGGCAGGTGCATGGGATATCTTTCCATTTTTTCAGGTTTACTTTAATCTCCTTAATCAAAGTTTCATTGTTCTTCATGTATAACACTTTCACCTCCTTGATTAAATTTATTATTAGATATTTTATTACTTTGAGTGCTATTTTAAAAGGGAGTGTTTCTTTACATTCTTTTCCTGATGATTCATTATTAGTATAAAGAAATGCAACCGATTCTTGTCCATTAAACTTGTATCTGCTACCTTGCCAAATTCTTTTATTTGTTTTAGTTTTGTGTGAAACTTTCAAATTTTTCTGTATTGAGTATCATGTCATCTGCATAATAGTCACAATTTTACCTCTTCCTTTTCCATTTTGGATCCTTTTTATTTCTTTTTTCTTACCTGATTGCTGTGGCTAGGGCTTCCAAGACTATATTGAATACAAGTGGTGAGAATGACAACCTTGTCCTTTTGAAGATTATACTGTATAGCACAGGGAAATATATACAAGATCTTGTGGAAGCTCAAAGCAAAAAAACAATGTGACAATGAATATATGTATGTTCATGTATAACTGAAAAGTTGTGCTCTACACTGGAATGTGACACAACATTGTAAAATGACTATAACTCAATTTTTAAAAGTTAAGAAAAGCTTTTATTATATTGAGATATGTTCCCTCTATAACCATTTTGGTAATGTGTTTTATCATAAATTAGTGTTGAATTTTATCAAATGATTTTTCTGCACCTATTGAGATGATTGTGTGTGTGTGTGTGTGTGTGTTTTCTCTTGTGATGCATTACATTGATTGATTCATGTATGGTGCAGCATCCTTGTGTTCCTGGGATGAATCCAAATTGATCATGGTGTATGATCTCTTTTAAGTGCTGTTGGACTCTGCTAATATTTTGTTGGGGAGTTTTGCATCTATGATCACCAGTGATATTAGTAAGTAATGTTGATTTTTGGTAGTACCTTTGTTTTTGGTATCAGGCTAACGGTGGCTTCATCGAATGAGTTTGGGGGTACTCTCTCTTTTTCAGTCTACTGGAAGTGTTCGAGAAGGACCGTTATGAGTTCTTTGTATGTTTGGTTGAATTCCTCAGTGAAGCCTTCTGGTCCTGGACTTTTGTTTCGAGGTAAGCCTTTATTTCCAATTCAGTTTGATTTCTCCTGATTGGTTTGTTCAACTGGTCAATTTTTCTTCATTCAGTCTTGGTGGACTCTATGTTTCCAGAAACTTGTCCATTTCTTCTAGGTTATCCATTATGTGTCCTAGTAGTTGTTCATAGTATTTTCATATTACATTGTGTATTTTGTGGTATTGTTTGTAATTTCTCCATTTTCCTTTCTTATTTTGTTCATTTCTGCTCTCTCTTTTCTCTTCTTCATGAGCTTGGCCAGAGATGTGCCAATTTTGTTTACTCTTTCAGAAAACTGACTCTTGGTTTGATTGATTTTTTCCATTGTTTTTTAATCTTTATTTCCTCCATGATCTTTCTTATTTTCTTTCTTCTGCTGACTTGCTTTTGTTTGCTCTTGGTTTTTCTAATTCTTTTAGCTAATAGGTTAGAATGTTTATTTGAGATTGTTCTTCTTTTTTGAGGAAGTCCTGTATTAATATTAGCTTCCCTCCTAGGACTGCTTTTCCTGCAAAGCATAGATTCTCTGTTGTTATGACTAGTAAAACTTTAAATAGATGTTTTACAAGAGCAGTTTTATGTTCACAACAAAACTGAGAGGAAAGTACAGAGATTGCCCATATGCCCTGTCCCCATACTTGCACAGCCTTCCCTATTAGGCCACTTTGGTGGGGGACGTTTCTATCTGTTTCTGTTGATGAACCAATAATGACACATCTTTATCACCTGAAGCTCATGGTTTCTATTATTTCACTCTTGGTGTTCATTCTGTGGTTTTGGACAAATGTGTAATGACATACATCCATTATTATAGTATCAAATGGAGTATTTTCACCAGCTTCAAAATCTTCATTGCTTGCCTATTCAGCTCTCCCACCCACAATCCCTGGCATCCACCAATCTTTTTACTGTCCATATGGTTTTTCCATTTCTAGGAAGTCACATAGTTGAAATCATACAATATGTAGCCTTTTCCAATTGGCTTCTTTCACTTAGTAATAGGCATTCAAAAAAAAAATACAGGCATTCAAATTTCTTCCATGTCTTTTCATACCCTGATGGCTCATTTGTTTTTAGGATAGAATATTATTCTATTGTCCAGCTGTACCACAGTTTATTTACCCATTACCTAATGAAGAACATCTTGGTTGCTTCCAAGATTTGGATATGATGGATAAAGCTGCTCTAAACATCTATATATTGTTTTTTGTGTGGACATAAGTTTTCAACTCCTTCGGGTAAATACCAAGGAGTGCAACTGCTGGGTTATATTGTGCATGAGTGTTTAGCTTTTTAAGATGACAAACTGTCTTCCACAGATTCCCTACCATCTTGCATTCCCATCAGCAGTGAATAAGATGTGCTACAGATCCACAACCTCACCAGGGTTTGGTGATGTCAGTGTCCTGAATTTGGGGTGTTCTAATATGTTTGTTTCCATTTGCCTAATGACATATAATGTGGAGCATTTTTTGATATGCTAATTTGCTCTCTGTGTATTTTCTTTGGTGAGATGTCTGTTAATGACTTTTGGCTACATTTAGTCAGGTATTTTTGTTTCACTGTTGAGATTTAAGTGTTTTGTGTATATTGAAGGTAATAGTCCTTTATCAGATGTGCCTTTTCAAAATATTTTCTCCAAGTAAGTGTCTTCTCTGTCATTCTTTTGGTATTATCATTTCTCTAACAAGTTTTTAAATTCAGTTATACTTTTCAACTTCATGTTTCCCATTCTTATTTTTTTTAGTAAGTTCTCTCTTATTATTTTCTATTATATGAGACATTTGCATATCTTCCTTTAAAATTTTAACAATGATTTTTTGTTCTTATAAGAGTTATAATGTCTAATATTATATCTATAATATCTAATATCTGTGCTCAGATATTGAAAAATAGTATTCATTTGATTTGTACTTTTATTCTCCTTTAGAATGGAACAATTTTCAGCATTTCTTTTCTTTCATGATCTTATGACTTTTGAAGAACATATGTCATTAATTTTATAGTAATTTTAAAATATAAAATGTGTCCATTTTATATTTTTCTGATATTGCCTCATGACTAGTTCCATGTCATGTATGCTTAGCAGGAGCACAACAAGCATCAGTGATGCTATGTTCTTCCCAAGGTGTTATTTTAAATGGCACAAGATATCAATTTTTCCATTTATGGGTGATGCTAAGTTCATCACTTCACTAGGTGATGTCTATTAGGTTTCTCCCTTATAAAGTTCTTTTATCCTTTGTGACTAACCAGTAACTTGAGGTTATGTAAATATTCTGTTCTTCATCAAAATTTCACCCACTGTTTTTAGCATCTATTAATTTGAGATTATGTACATATTCTGAGATTATGTAAATACTCTATTCTTTTTTTAATAATTACTCAATTTCATTTCTAGTGATCGGTTTGTTCTAGTGGTCAATTTCTTCTTGATTCAGTCTTTGTGGACTGTATATTTACAGAAACTTGTCCATTTCTTCAAGGTTATTCATTTATTTTCCATAAAGTTGTTTACAGTATTCTCATATGATATTTTGAATTTCGGTAGTATTGGTTGTAATTTCTCCATTTTCCTTTCTTATTTTGATTATTTGTGCTCTGTCTTTTCTCTTCTTTGTGAACTAGGCCTGAGGTTTGTCAGTTTTATTTACTCTTTCAAAATACCATCTCTTCGTTTGATTGACTTTTTCTGTTTTTTTTTAAATATCTATTTTATTTATTTTCTCCCTCATATTTATTGTTTTCTTCCTTCTGCTGGCTTTAGGTTTTGTTTGCTCTTCTTTTTCTAATTCTTTTAGTTGGTTGATTAGGTTGCTTATTTCAGATTGTTTATCTTTTTTGAGGAAGGCCTTTATTGCAATGAACTTTCTTCTTAGGACTGCTCTTGCTGCATCCCATAGATTTTGTGTGGTTGTGATTTTTGTCATTTGCCTCAAAGTATTTTTTTATTTCTTCTTTGAATTTAACATTGACCCATTGGTTTCTTAGTATCATGTTGTTTAATCATCATGCTGTCAATTTTTTCTGCTGTTTTGCTGTAGTTGATTTCTAGTTTCATGGCATTGTGTTCAGGAAAAAAATTGCTTAAAATAATTACTATCTTCTTAAAGTTGTTGAGTCTTCTTTTGTGCCCAAGTGCATGATCCATCCTAGAAAGTGTTCCATGTACACTGGAAAGAATGTTTATTTTAATTTTGGGGGATGTAATATTCTGAAAATATCAACCAAGTCTAATTGTTCTATTGTAACATTTAGTTGCTGTTTTGCCTTTATCTTTCTGTCAGGAAAACCTGTCAAGTGATGTGAATGGGGTGTTAAAATCTCCTACTATGATTGTGTTCCCATAGATTTCTCTCTTTATATTTGTTAGTATTCACTTTATGTATTTAGGTTCTCCTATGTTTTGTTCTTATATGTTAACATGTGTACTATCCTCATCTTGCATTTTGCCTTCAATCATTATATAGTGCCCTGCTTATCATTATTTATGGCTTTAGTTTTTAAGTTACTTTGTCTGTAATCAGTATTGCTACTCCTACTTTGGTTTTCTTCCATTTGTATGGAATATCATTTTCAATCCTCTCATTCTCACTCTATGTCTCTTCTTCTCCCTAAAGAGTGTCTCTTGTAAACAGCATAATGTATGTTCTTGTTTTATTTTCCAATATACCACTCTGCCTTTTGATTGGAGCATTTAGTCCATTGACATTTACAGTAATCATTGATAGACTTGTATTTATTGCCATTTGGAACTTAGTTTTGCAGTTGATTTGGTATTTCCTCTTTGTTTCTTTTTCTTTTTGTGGTTTGATAATTTTCCTTGTATTATCTCTGTTTTATTTTGTGTGTGTCTCCATTGTTAGTTTTTGTCATATGGTTACTCTGTTTTTTGCATATACTAACCCATTACTATATCTGTTTGTTTTAAACAGATAGTGATATAAGTTAAAACCATCCTGCCAAAAACAAAAAGAAAAGAAAAATACTCTTAATTTTCTTGCTCCCTTCTCCCACTCTTCATGATTTAGATGTCTCTCTTACAGTTTCGTGTTTATTCTGTTGTTATTCATTGAAGTTATCATCTTTCCAATTATGTTCTTTTCCCTTTCAGTAGAAACCTGGCCATCCTGATTATAATATGTCTTGGTGTGGTTATGTTTGGTTTCTTCTTGTTTTGGACCCTCTGTGCTTCCTGTACTTGGATATCTGATTGCTTCTTAAGGTTTGGGGAGTTTTCAGTTATTTTTTCTTTAAATGCCTTTTCAGTCCCTTTTGATCTTTCTTCTCCTTCTGGGACCCCAATTATGCATACATTGACACACTTTATATTATACCATATGTCACTTATATTGTTTTCATTGTTTTGGTTTTTTTCTCTCTCTCTCTCTGCTTTTCTGATTGGGTGATTTTGTTTTCCTGTCTTCTAAGTCACTTATTCATTCCTCTGCATTATCTAGCCCACTAGCTCTCATTTCAATAAATGGGTTTTCCAATTTTATGTGGCTCCTCTTTATAGTGTTAATTTCTTTTTTTGACATATTCTCTGTCTCTATGCACAATTTGTTTCATTTCCTTCTGTACTGTGATCAGTCATTTTATGAAATAATGATGTAGTAGACTATCAAAGTCTGTTTCATTGATTATTCTTTCAGGGAATTTCTCTTGTTCTTTTAATTGGGAGTGATTCTTTGCCTCTTTACCTTGCTTATCTTTCTCTGGCACTATGGATTATAAAGTATCAGTTATCTACACTGGTCCTGAAAGGTTTTATTTATTCATTTATTTATCTGAAGTGGATGCAGAAATAAAACTATGAAAGAGAAATGTAAAATAAAAAAATTGAAAACAGTGTATAATCAATAACAGAAGAACAAAACAAATAAAAATCAAATAGAAATCAATTTAAAAATTAATAAAAATGTCTTAAAGAAAAATTTTAAGTTAATTAATGAATAAAATATTTTTAAAAAGTAAAAATTAAAGAAAATATGGATAAATTTCTCTATACACTATGCCCTTATAATTTTGTTGAGAGTTCTTTCTAACTTACAGGTAGTTGCCAAGTTTTCCTTCCTTCCCTTTTGCCTGTTATTACTTTGGTTGGGGATGTGGCCAGTGTTCTGGTGGCAAGAGCATGCCCTGGCTATTTAGTGGGGCCTCCTTTTTGTTCTGTTGTTGTCACCAACCCTATCCTCACCCTGCTGCTGGAATTCCACTCACTGGTTCTAGAGGCCCACCAGTCATGTCCCTGGATCAGGGAAAATGGCCTCACTAGCCCTTGCCCCTGCTCTGTGCCAAATCTCTGCTTCTTATTCATTTGTCTTAGAAGCACGAGTCCACAGAGGCACCTTTGCAGAAAGTTTCCCTCTGCATGGGTCTGCAAACAAATCTCAGTCTCACCTATGAGGTTGCCGAACCCTAGGTATAGCTTCAGGTTTCAACCCCACTTTCATGTGGGAGCTGCACACTGGAGAATATGGTTGTTGTCATTAAGCCCTGCCTCTCTTCTCCCAAGGATACACCAGTAATGGTGCCATGGGTCTGCAGAGACAAATGCTACAGTGCCCCTCTCCCTAGGGCGCACCTGCAGTGTTGCTTTGTGTGTGTGTGTGTGTGTGTGTGCATGTGTGTGTATTTTATGAGGGATCCAGGCTTTTCTGATCTGTATATCCTGCTAGTTATGGCGCACAGCTCACTGAAGTCCCCCAAGCTTGCCTCTGTACACTTGGCCCATGTATTTTTCCTGGCTCGGGCAGCCTGTCCTGTCCCAAACCTGCTGGTTGATATCTATGCCTGGGGATTACAAGGATCCTTTGTGCCCACTTAACTTAGTTCTGTCATCAAAGGTCATTCCATCCAGACCCAAGCCTTGGAAGTTCCCCCTCCATCCCACTGACCTCTCCTTTGGAGTGAAGGAGACCCAGCAAATGAATGCTATTTCTCTTTCGTCACTCTCTCCCTGCAGGACTGGTTCCCCACTATTTTCCTTTCTCTTCCTTTTTTTTTTCTTCTTTTCTCCTACTCGATTGGCAATGTATTTTGTCTTTTGAAGAAGGCAATGTTCTGTCAAAGTTCAGCAATTGTTCTGATTGGATGGGTGGGTTCATGGATATCAGTCTTGGTGTATTTGTGGGAGAGGGTGAGCTACAAGTGTCCTTCTACTCCACCATCTTTGCCCTTCTCCTCTGCTTATTTTCTATTTAGAGTAAACCTTTCATTATTTACTTTAGCATAGATTTAGTATTGCTGAATTCTTTTAGTCTTTGCTTGTCTGTGAAATTCTTTCTCTTTCTATTCTAAAGTACAGCCTTACTGCATAAATTATCCTAGGTTGCAGCTTTCTCTCATTCAGAACTTTTAATATATATTGCCACTCCCTCTGGCCAGCAGTGTTGGTGAAGGGAAACCAACAGATAGCCTTATGGGGTTTTCCTTATAACTAACAATTCATTTTTCTCTTGTTGCCTTTAGTATCATTTCTTTATGTTTAACTTTCACCATCTTAATCCTAATATGTCTTGGTGTAAGTTTATTTGGGTTCTTCTTCTTGAGTACTCTCTGTGCTTCCTGTACTTGGATATTTGATTGCTTCTTTAGGTTTGGGATATTCTCAGTCATGATTTCTTCAAATACCTTTTCAATCTCTTTTGCTTTTTTTTCTCCTTCTGTGACCCCTATTATGCATAGGTTGGAATGTTATATATTATCCCATAGATCCCTTATATTGGTTTCATTGTTCTTTTTTTTTTTTCTTGCTTTTCTGTCTGCTGTTCTGATTGGGTGAGTTCTCTTATCATGTCTTCTTAGTTACTTCTTCATTCTTCTGCATTGTCTAGTCTGCTTTTGATTGCCTATAGTGGCTCTTTTCATAGCCATTGAGTATTATGTTTTTTATTATCTCCCCTTTATAGTTTCAATTTCCTTTTCATAATGTTCTCTCTCTATATTTATAGTCTCTTTTATTTCTTTCAGTGCTTTCATCACTCCAGTTTTGAAGTCATGATCTAGTAGACTATTCAAATGTATTTCATTGACTGTTCTTTCTGGGGATTTCTATTGTTCTTTTAATTGAGAATCATTCCCCTCCTTCATTATTTTACTTATATCTCTCTGGCACTATGGATTATGAAGTATCAGTTATCTTCTCTGGTCTTCAAGGGATTTCTTTTTTTTGAAGATGATGTGTTCCTGTGTAGACTGCACACCCCTAATAATTTTGTTGCTAGGTCTGTTTTTAGTATGGATGGTAGCCACGTCTTTCTTCCATGTGTGTTATCTGTTATCCATTTGATTAGGGATGTGGCTGGTGTTGTGGTGACCAGAGCCTTCTCTGGTTTTTTAGTGTGGTCTCCTGTTTGTTCTGTGGTTGTCACAGCTCTGTCAGGGACTGGGTCTGTTTCCTTTTTGTTGGGAGTGAGGCTTCCAGACCTGGTTCTGAGCTCTGGTGCATATTAGGTGGGGTTGGATCACTTTAAGTACTTTTTCTTGATTCTGCACTTGTCCTAGCTTCAGTCACAGGAATATCAGTATGCTGCTCTGGTTTCCCCAGGTTCTCTGCCTTCAGAAATACCAGTGCAATTCCACTGAATTCTGGGTTACACACTTGGTTGGTGATGTACTATCAGGTCAGTGACATCCCCAGCAGCAAACACTGCACCTGCACTTGCCCTGATACACAAACTCTGTTCACCTGTCTTAGATGCCTACAC
Source organism: Vicugna pacos (assembly GCF_048564905.1). Lineage (NCBI taxonomy): Eukaryota > Metazoa > Chordata > Mammalia > Artiodactyla > Camelidae > Vicugna > Vicugna pacos. The sequence goes on from NW_027328721.1 coordinate 19,518,666, forward strand.
CAGTAGGGCTTCCAGCACTCAGTGACTGCATTCATGCTACCAGATCAGCACCATGCCAAGTGCGAAATGCTGCCCCTTCAATCACCCCACTTTGCAAACTCTGCTCATTTTTCCCAGAGGCCCACAGGTCATGCAACTTGGTCAGAACTTCTCTCTGTGCTGCATCCACTCAGGGTATGTGGGCTCACAGAAAATGGCCACACCAGCACTAACCCTCATTCTGTGCCAGAATTCTAGTCCTTGCCCATTTGTCTTAGAGGTGTGGGTCCACAAAGGCACCTGCATAGCAAAATGGTCCCCTTTGCTTGGTGTTGTAAACAAATTTCAGTCCTGCCTGTGAAGTTGTGGAGCCTCTGGGTATGAATTTGTGTTTCAAATCCACCTCTACCTGGGAGCTGAACACTAAGGGATATGGTGGTTGTGGTGGAGCCCTGCATCTCTTCTCCTAAGAACACACCAGCAATGGTGCCACAAGCCTGTGTAGACAAAGGCTATGGCCCTGCCTCATTGTGCTCCTCCCTGCAATGCACACCAGCAGTATTGCTTTCTTTTTTTTAATTTTATGGGGAACTCAGGCTGTTCTGTTCTCTATACCCTCCCAGGCATAGTTCATAGCATACTTCAGCCCCCTGAGATTGCTTCTGTGCAGTTGGCCCCAGTCCACCACTTGGCTCTGGCAGCCATTCCCAGCCCACCCCCTGCTGGTTTGTGTCTAAGGCTGAGGTCACAGGGAAATTTAGTGCTCATTTTACTTATTGCTTTGTGGGCCAAGGGCTACTTTGCACAGATAGAAGACTTGGAGTACCCCCTTCCCCCCAGTTTAAGAGTGCAAATCCTCCTTTGTCACTCCCACACTGTGGGATTTTTCCCATGCTATTTTCCTTTTACTTTTTCCTACCAGATTTGTGGTGAATTCTGTCTTTTGAAGAAGGTGATGTTCTGTTAATGTTCAGTAGGTGTTCTGAGTGAATGGGTAGGTCCAGGGGTGTCTCTCTTGGTGTATTTGTGGGAAAGGGTGAGCTCCTAGTGTCTTTCTACTCCACCATCTTGGCTGCTCCTGACTCCTCTTTCTTAAATTTGATACTGAAATTACTAATAATTGCCCAGAATTCTCAATATTTCCATGATCTATTCAGATAGATATTGTATACCTGTCTGAAAATTAACATGACATTTCTTATTTTCAAAAAAATTGACAGCACATTCTGCAGGGAAGAAGTAAATATAAGTGTAATCCTATGAATTTTCAATAAAAGGATGAACCGATGAAAAGTCTGGTAGCCATGTACACTGAACATCAGTTATCTTTGTTCTACCTTCCTTGATAATGACATTTTCTGTGGTACTAATTTCTTCTCTTCCCTCTACTGATCAAAACTTCTCCACTTGAAGGCATATAGTGGTGAGCATAGATGCCTTCCACAACTTCTCCACTCTCCACTGTGAATAAAACATAAAACTAAAATGTCTTAGCCAGACATCCAAAGTCCAACATAGTTTTATCTTAGTTCCACTCCCCCACAATTCATTTAATTCTAGGAAATAAAGATGAACATGTCAGTCTAATACTGGAAGACACTTCACTTTTTTTTAATGTTTATTGATGGATATCTAATATCAGTTTTAGATTTTTTTTCCTCTTGGGCTAAACCTAATTCCCCAAAAGTAAATATTTAAGTATTTTCTCTGCTGGGTTTAAGCGTTACAAGTTATTTATTATTAATTATAGACTATAATCATCCTTATATTATGAGATAATGAAATACAAACACATTTCAAATTGCTTCTCCACTCACTCTCCTCTTTCTTTTAGAGAATAAAAGTTTATCATTGAATTTTAATTCATAATTAAAATATATCTATATATAATTGTTTATATTTATTTATTGAAGTATAGTCAATTTACAATGTTATGCCAATTTCTGGTGTACAGCATAATGCTTCAGTCATACATTAACATACATATATTATTTTTTATATTCTTTTTCACCATAAGTTACTACAAGATATTGAATATAGTTCTCTGTCCTATACAGTATGTAATTGTTGTTTATATTTTATATATATATTAGTATCTGCAAATCTCAAGCTCTCAATTTAGCCTTCCCACTCTCTTCTCCCTCTGGAAACCATAAGTTTGTTTGCTATGTCTGTGAGTCTCTTTCTTTTTTTAATAATTTCATCTATTTTTTAAATGCTACATATAAGTGATATCATATGGCATTTTTCTTTCTCTTTCTGACCTCACTTAGAATGATATTTCCCAGGTCCACTCATGTTGCTTTAAATGGCATCATTTTATTATTTTTTTATGGATGTGCATTATTCCATTGTATAAATATACAACTTCCTTATCCAGTCATCTGTCCTCTTGTTAATCTTACTGGGGAAGCCAAATCTTACTGGAGAGACCAATGCTCACTTTCTAGGTCAGAAGTGGAATAGTCAATTTGTTTTGGCTTGCTTTGAACTGAAAATTGTTGTGTTAGAGGATATCATTTCCTATGATGATGCCTTTTTCCGCACAGTAATGTTCCCACTGTTCAGTCATACCTTTCCTGAATCTCCCTACATGGACAGAAATGTCAAGCTTCACCGTGAGAGACACAAGCTCATAGACTTTATACTTCCAGAATGATTCAAGATTTGGATGTAAGACTCAGGTTAGAATCAGTGCATTAAGTTGTTCAACAAATAAATTACACAGACTTAGTATATGCCAACCTCAGACACTGGCTGCAAGTGGAGTCAGGGTATTCACAAACCAGAAAGCATCACTGAGTTTATGTCCAGAGTTTTTACTTGGGCTTTATAATTTATTAAATCATTGGACACATGATTAATCTCCATCTCCAGCACCATCTCCTCCCATCTTCACAGAGTCCAGCGTGGCCCTAATTTTCAACCCTCTAATTATGTGGTTGGTCTTTCTGGGATTAGCCCTCATGCTGAAGTTAACTTGGGGCCTACTACCATGAGTCACCTCATTAGCATAATAGACACTCTTCTCACTCAAGAAATTCCAAGAGTTTTGAAGTTCTGTGTCTGGTACAAGAAATAAAGGACAGATATTTTATTTATTATACCACTGGTAATAACTCTAAAAATTTGGTATGCATGAGAACTACAAAGGAGATTGTTTAAAATTTTACCCTTTGTAGAACTGAATTAAGGCTCAGAACTTCCTAACTTTCAGGAGCACATAAAGAATGTTACATTGCTGATGAGCATGTAAATTGGTACAATCACCTGAGAAGCAAATATCTGTCAGTATCTACTTTAACCTGAACATACAGATAAACCTATTCCAGCAAATCTGCTTCTAGGTAAATACCTAATAAAAGTGGCCACTGTCAGGACAAACTGAAATATTTTGAAACACACACTCAACCACACTAAAGATTACTTGTTGTCTGTCTAGCTCACCCTTTGAATATTTCAAATTCAATGTTACTGAGCTATTTTCTAACTCTGTAGGTAGTAGGAAACATACAGTGCTATAAATTATTATTTTTCTGTAGAAATGTTAATGTACTTAATCTTGTGGAATGTAATTGCTGAGTACCATTGCCTCAGTGTGCTGTAGTTTGTCTAGATTTCTTCTTTAAAGGAACCCTTCATCTCCTCTCTAAGTCACCATTTCTAAGAGGGACAACACTTAAATTGGTGTGAAATACAAGACTTATAAAATATGAGAGCACATCTTAATTTGACCTTCAAGCCTTTTACATTCTGGCCTCAAGCATCATTTCCAAATTCCCCTTTTTATTTCCCTTTCTCAACTCATATCCAAAGACTGTTACTGACAATTCAGCCATCTTGCATGATGTCTTCATCCATTACCCAATTCCTCTCCCAGCATGCATGCTCACACACACAAACATGACCACTTCCACCTGCCTTCCTTTCCTCTTTGAACTTTTTGAGCACTACTGTGAGCCACTCACTTAAATTTCAATTATACATCATCTTACATATTTACCTTAGTGCATATCAATCTCTCCTTTTGCTTGGCAAGTTCTGAAGGCTTATCCTTCCTGTTATTAACTGATTTCTTATCTGGTCCTGGGGTGACATCTTTTATGCATATGAGTTGAAAGAGAAGCAGTCAAGTGAATGGTTGATGAAGAAGTATAAAAATTGCCATGTAGGAAAATCTAGGACAGCAAAAAGAAATTAATAAACAAAAATAATTGGCCATGCAGAGAAACTGTGAAACCAATGATCTTTATGCTTTAAGTCCAGGATTACCTCCCTGCCTAGTTCATTGGAATTCAAACCTAGGAATTTGCCCATGTGGTCCCACACCAGCTCCACTTTCTGCTTCTGCTATTCATTCTTGTGGAATTTTCTGTATGACATCTGCCTTCAGCCTGTCTTTGTCTTCTGGTTTCTGCTCATGTCCCTTCATCCCAGTTCTTAGTGACTTGTCAGATGTCTCTGATATCACAGCGATGAACTTCCTTATACTATGTCTGGTGCAGGGTAGGTGCTCAGTGAGGATTTTCCTTCTTCTTAAAGTAGCTCAGATTTGTTATTATGCTTCCTGTGGAAGTGAGCAAAAGGCTTTTATTAAATTAGGAAATAAAAGCAACCTGTGTTGTCAAAGATGTTAGCCTGAAGCAAAATTCCAAGTTGGATGCTTGGAGAGTCAGTGGGAGCACCACAGGAACCTCTCCCTCCTTGTCTCTCTAGATGGACTCACTTGCTCATTGTCCTTTAGGGGCTTAAGGAGCAAGTCTGAACTCACAGCTCCTTGTTCACATCAGAGGCTGCCATCCAACCACTGTGGCCCTGACTCGACCCTCTCCTCCAGCAGCACCAGCTCAACTCCAGAGCAGAAGCTGAGAGCAGTGTCTGTAGATCAGAGTCCAGAGAGCTAGCTCTTCCTGCATAAAGTGGGGTGCCCCTGCATTGAGCTGTGTTGAATGGCAGCAAGCATCCACTTTTTAGCAGGTAGGGCTTCCCCCTTCCCAACTCTCTCACCCTTAGAGTCTCTTCCCCCTCTCCCCTTTCTCCCCTCCATCCTTCTCTAACACACCATTGAATAGATGATGCTGGCTTGTAGCTGTTAACTTAGTTCTTTTTTATAAACCCAGTAGTTTATTTCAAAGTAGAAATTTTAGGTTTACTGGAAAAAAATCCCACTATAATTGACACTTATACAGACACTAGACTACTGTACATTTAAAAAGAGAAAAAATCAAGAAGGGCCAATGTGGTGGATTAGAACAACACTCTTAGCTCACCCTCTCCCACAAATGCACCAAGACTGACATCCACTGACCCACTTATCCGATCAGGAAGTCTGCTGAACTTTGACAGAACCTTACTTTCATCAAAAGACAAAACACGTCATTAATCTGGTAGGAGAAAAGGAAAATAAAAGGAAGAAAAAGGGAAATAGTGCAGTCCAGTCCCATGGGGAGGGAGCAGCTCATTTGCTGGGTCTCTCCCATTCCAATGAAGAGGTCAGCTGGATGGAGGGGGAACCTCTGAGGCTTGAAATAGTGTAGAATAGCCCTTGATTGACAGAACAAAGTTAAATGGGCAAAAAGTGTCCTCATGATCCCCAGGCTTAGACACCAACCAGCAGGTGTGGGATGAAACAGACTGCCTGAGCCTGATGGAGGACTCGGGCCAACTGTACTGAGGTAACCTCAGGAGATTTCAATGTGCTGTGTGCCATCGCTGGAAAGGTATACAGAGCAGAACAACATAAGTCCCCTATAAAATATAAAAAAAAAAAGGAAAAGCAACACTGCTGGTGTGTCCTGGGGGGGAGGGGTGCCATAGCTTTTGTCTTTGAATACTTGTGGCATCATTTCTGGTGCCTTTTCTGGAGAAGAGAGGTGGGACTCAACCACACCCACCATATACTCTAATGTGCACCCAGGTGGAGGCAGGGTTGAAATCTCAGTCCCTACCTAGGGGCTTTGAAACCTCATAGGTGGGACTCAGATTTGTTTACAGCCGCAGGCAAATAGGAAAGTTCTGCTTCAGTACCTCTGTGAACTCATGCTTCTAAGACAAACAAGAAGGGTTCTGGCACAGAGCAGGAGTGATGCCAGGTATGGTCATTTTATCCAAGTTCACCTAAAGAGCATGGAACTGAAGTGAAGTTAGGAGGGGCACTGAAAGGCAGAGAGACCAACCACCTAACATGCACAAGTGCACCACCACAATACAGCATTTGGAGGAGACATGAGACATGGCACTAGGAGAAGCACAAATCAGGTGCACAACTGGAGGGCCTCTGGAACCAGTGAGTGGAGTTCATGCAGCAGGGTGAGAACAGGAGCAGCGACAACCACAAAATAAAAAGGAGATCTCACTTAATAGCCAGGGAAGACTCTTGCTACCAGATCACAGGCAAAATCCCCAACAAAAAGAATAACAAGCAAAAGACAGGAAGACATAGCAACCACCCATACTTCAGACAGAGCTATCAACAAAATTATTAAGAGCACATAGTGCCCACAAAAACACATCCACATTTTTTCACTTTTTCTTTTACTTTTTAAATTTTTACTTTTAAAATATTTTTATGTTTCTGTTTAACCCCTTTTAAAATTGGACTTTAAAATATTTTAAATTGTTTTTAGTTTGTCTCAATTTCATTTTTATTTCTCTTTGCTTTATTCTTCTATTATCGATTAGACTATGTTCTCAATTTTTTTCTTCTTTTAAGCTTTTTAAATTTCTCACAATTTGCTTTTTATCTCTTTGTTTTGTTCTCTTATTATAATCAGCTTTCAGATATTATTCTCTAATTTTAAGACTTTTAAAATTTGTCTCAATTTTTATTTCTCTTTGACTTGTTCTGTTATTGTTCATAATCTGTTTTCAAATCTTATTCTCTTCTTTTAAATTTTTTTAGCTTTATTTCTGCATCTGTTTTAGGTAAATAAGTAGAAAGAAAACCTTTAGAAACAGAAGAGATAACTGATGCTCCATAATCAATAGTGCAGGAGAGATATAAGTAAAATAAAGAAGTAGAGGAACAACTCCCATTTAAAAGAACAGGTAAAATCCCCTGAAAGAATGATCAATGAAATAGACCTTGATAATCTATTAAATCATGTTTTCAAAAAAGGAGAGATAAAAGTACTAAAGATACAAAAAGAGATTGTATATAGAGGCAAAGAATATGGCAAATAGGAAATTGAAACTTTATAAAGAGAAGTGAATTAAAATAGGAAAACTAATTTGCTGAGATAAGAGCTGAGTTAAAAGTTGTAAAAAAAAGTAGACTACTTAATGCAGAAGAATTAATAAGTGGTTTAGAATACAGGACAACAGAAATCAACTAATCAGAACAGAAGAGAGGAAAACAAACAAAAACCAATGAAAGAACAAAATTCAATGAAAACAATTATCCTGTGGGATACTATAAAGTTTGCCAAAACCTACACATAGCAGGGGTCTCAGAAGGGGAAAAAAAAGCAAAAGGGATTGAAAAAGTATTTGAAGAAATCATAATTAAGAAGTTCTGAAACATAAAGAAGCAATCAGATATACCAATACAGGAAGTACGAAGGGACCCAAACAAGAAGAAACCAAAGAGACACACACTAAGATATATTATAATCAGCATGGCCAGGGTTAAAGATAAAGAAATGATTCTAAAGTCATAAGGAGAAAAACAGAGTTAGTTACAAAGGAAAACTCATAAGGCTTTCAGCTGATTTCTCTACACAAACACTACAAGCCAGAAGGGAGTGTCAAGATATATTCAAAGTCCTGAATGAAAAACAAAAAGATTCAGCCTAGGATAATTTATCCAGCAAGTCTATTCTTTAGAATAGCAGGAGAAATAAATATCTTCACAGACAAGCAAAAATAAAAGTATTTAGCAACACTAAATCTATACTAAAAGAAATATTGAATGGTATACTCTAAATCGAAAAGAAGCAGGTTGCTTTTGAAAGGAGAAAACCATAATTGGAAAGGTGATAACTACCATGAATTACAACAGAATAAACATGGAATTGTAAAAGAAGACATCTAAATCATTAAGAGTGGGAGAGGGGAGTAAGAAAATATAGAGTTTTCTTCATTCTTTAATTTGTTCATTCTCTGTAGGATGGGTTTGAGCTTATATTACTATAAGTTTAAAACAAACAGATACAGTAATGGGTTAATATATGTACAAAATTGGGTAACCATAAGACAAAAACTTACAAGAGAGTCACAAAAACTAAAAATTAATGAAGATAATAGAAAGGAAATTTTTAAAAAATAAACACACACACAACAAGAAAAAGAAAGGAACAAGGGAAAAAATGCCAAATCAACTGCAAAATTAAGTTTAAAATGACAATAAACCAAAGTTGATCAGAAATTACTTTAAATTTCAATAAATTAAATGCTCTAATGAAAAGACATAGAGTGACAGACTGGAAAATAAAACAAGAACCTACAATATGACACATACAAGAGACCCATCTTTAGGAAAGGACACAAATAGACTGTGAACAAGATATTACACACAAACAGAAATGAAAAGAAAGCAGGAGTAGCAATACTGATTTCACACAACATGAAATTTAAAACAAAGACCATAAAGAAAGGTGAAGAATGTTTTACGATTTAAGAAGCAATACAAGATGAAGATATTACATCCATTAACATAACTATACCCAATGTAGGAACAACTAAATACATAAAGCAAATACTAACAGATATAAAAGGAGAAATTGCTGGGAATAAAATAATGGTAGGAAATTAAAACATCCCATTATCCTCACTGGAAGACCTTCCAGATGCAAATTTAATAACGCAACTGAAACTAAATAATACCATACACAAATTAGACGTGGTTGATATTTCAGAACATTATACCCTAAAAAAATACAATATACATTCTTCATAAGTGCACATGGGACATTTTCTAGGATGGATTATGTACTTGGTACAAAAAAAGACTCAACAATTTTAAGATGATAGTAGTTATTTTAAGCATTTTTTCTGAACACAATGCATGAAACTAGAAATCAAATACAGAAAAACAAAGGAGAAAGAAATGACAGCATGATAATTAAACAACATGATTCTAAGAAACCAATGGGTCAATGATAAAATCAAAGAAGAAATTAAAAACAACTTTGAGACAAGTGACAAAAATTACAACCACACAAAATCTTTGGGATGCAGATAAGCATTCCTAAGAAGAAAGTTCATTGCAATAAAGGTCTTCTTCAAAAAAGATGAACAATCTGAAATAAACAACTAACCAACTAAAAGAATTAGAAAAAGAAGAGCAAACAAAACCTAAAGTCAGCAGAAGGAAGAAAACAATAAATATCAGGGAGGAAATAAATAAAATAGAGATTTAAAAAACAATAGAAAAAGTCAATCAAAGAGCTGTTTTTTTGAAAGAGTAAATAAAATTGAAAAACCTCAAGCCTAGCTCACAGAGAAAAGACAGAGCGCAATCAAAACAAGAAAGGAAAATGGAGAAATTACAACCAATACCACAGAAATTCAAAATATCATATGAGAATACTGTGAACAACTTTATGGAAAATAAATTAATAACCTTGAAGAAACAGACAAGTTTCTGGAAACACACAGTCCACATGACTGAATCAAGAATAAATTGACCACTAGAACAAACTGATCACTAGAAATGAAATTGGATAAGCAAAAAAAAAAAAAAAAACTCCCAATGAACAAATGTCCAGGACTGCATGGCTTCACTGGAGAATTCTATCATACATACAAAGAAGAACTCATACTGGTCTTTCTCAAAATCTTTCAGAAGTTTGAAAAGGAAGGGGTACTCCCAAACTAATTCTATGAAGTCACCATCACCCTGATACAAAACCAGACAAAGACACTACCAAAAAAGAAACACACAGATCAATATCAATGAGGAAACATAGATACAAATATTCTCAACATAATATTAGCAAACAGAATCCAACAGCACATAGAAAAGATCATACACCATGATCAAGTTGGGTTCATCCTAGGAACACAGGATGGATCAACATATGCAAATCAATCAATGTAATACACCCTAACAACAAGAGAAAGGACAAAAACCACATGATCATGTTAATAGATGCAGAAAAAGCATTTGATAAGTTTCACCACCCATTATGATAAAAATCCTCACCAAAGTAGGTATTGAGGGGACATATCTTAACATAAGAAAAGCTGCTTATGACAAATCTACAGCTAGCATAGAACTTCATGGTGAAAAGCTGAAAACCTTCCTACTAAAATCTGGCAAAAGGCAAGGTTCTCCACTCTCACCATTTCTATTCAACATAATCTTGGAAGTCCAAGCCACTGCAATCAGGCAAGAAAAAGAAATAAAAGAGATCCAAATTGGAAAAGAAGCTAAAAAATCCTCACTATATGCAGAGGACATGATACTATATATAGAAAACCCTAAAAGGTCCATGCAAAAACTACACGAACTAATGAAAGAATTTGGCAAGGTACAAGGATACAAGATCACAAGATTAATGTACAAAAGGATACAAGATTAATGTACAAAAGGATACAAGATTAATGTACAAAAATCAGTTGCATTTCTTTACACTAATGATGAATCAACAGGAAAAGGAAGTAAAGATACAATCCCTTTTAAAATTACACCTAAAGTAATAAAATATCTAGAAGTAAATCTAACCAAGGAAGTGGAAGACTTATACATGGAGAACTACAAGGAAATTAAAGGAAATTTTAAAAAATGGAAAGATATCCCATGCTCCTGGATCGGACAAATCAGTATTGTTAAAATGGCCACATTTCCCAAGGCAATCTACAGATTTAATGCAATCTCTATCAAATTACTAAGGACATATTTCACAGAACTGGAACAAATCATTATAAAACTTATATGGAATCACAAAAGACCCAGAATTGCCAAAACATAACTGAAGGAAAAGAATGAGGCTGGAGGAACAACCCTCCCAGACTTCAGAACATACTACAGAGCTACATTAATCAAAACAGCATGGTATTTATACAAAAACAGACATATCAATGGAACAAAATAGCCCAGCAATGAACCCACAATCTTTTGGTCAATTAATCTTCAACAAAGGAGGCAAGAACATACAATGGAATAAAGACAGTCTCTTCAACAAATGGTGTTGGGAAAACTGGACAGCAGCGTGTAAATCAATGAAGTTAAAATACTCCCTCTCGCCATACACAAAAATAAACTCAAAATGGATTAAAGACTTAAACAAAAGACGTCACAATAAACCTCTTAAAAGAAAACATAAGCAGAACATTATCTCACATACATCTCAGCAATGTTCCCCAGGGCAGTCTACCAAAGAAATAGATATAAAAGTAGAAATTAACAAGTGGGACCTAATTAAACTTACAAGCTTTTGCACAGCAAAGGAAACCATAGGCAAAACAAAATAGCAACCTATGGAATAGGAGAAAATATGTGCAAAAGATGAAACTGACAATGCTTGATCTCCAGAATATATAAACATCTCATATGACTTAATAAGAAAAAGACAAACAACCTGATCCAAAAATGGGCAAAACACCTAAACAAGCAATTCTCCCATGAAGACATACAAATGGCCAAAGGCACAAGAGAAAATGCTCAATGCCACTAATTATCAGAGAAATGCAAATTAAAACTACAATGAGGTTTCACCTCACACCAGTCAGAATGACCATCATTCAAAAGTCTATAAATGACAAATGATGGAAAGGGTGTGGTTCAAAAGGGACCCTCCTACACTGTTGGTGGGAATGTAGTTTGGTGTAGCCATTGTGGAAAACAGTATGGAGATTCCTCAAAAGACCAAAAGTATACTTACCATATGATGCAGTGTTCCCACTCCTGGGCATATATACAGAAGAATCCTTAATTCAGAAAGACACCTGCTCCCTAATGTTCATAGCAGCACTAGTTACAATAGCCAAGACACGGAAGTAACCTAAATGTTCATTGACAGATGACTGGATAAAGAAGTTATGGTATATTTATACAATAGAATACTACTCGGCCATGAAAATTGAGAACATATTGCCATTTGTAGCCACGTGGATGTCCCTGGAGAATGTCATTCTAAGTGAATTAAGCCAGAAAGAGAAAGAAATATACCACATATCACTTATATGTGGACTCTAAAATATAAGACCAATGAACTTATATGTAAAACAGAAACAGACTCATAGACATATAATACAAACTTGTGGTTGCCAGGGGAGAGGGAATTTGGAAAGGATAAACTGGGAATTTGAGATTTGCAGATACTGAGTGACATATATAAAATAGATAAATAAGTTTTACTGATAGCACAGGGAATTATATTCAATATCTTGTGGTAGTCAATTTTTTAAAAAGAATATGAAAATTAATATATGTATATTTATGTATCACTGAAGACTAGTGCTGTTCACCATAAATTAAGGCATTGTAAACTAAGTATAACTCAATTTTAAAAAGTAAAATAAAAAGTTGTCATTAAACTAGCAAAAATGCTCAGAGAGCGCATACAGATGAACCCACTGCCTCTGTCAAAATGAAATCACAGTGGGTTAGGAGGAAACTTGCACTGATTTCGAAAAAAACAGGCAATGAGCCCAAACCAAAGTTAATATCTTCCACTCCGTTTTTCACTTGGGGCTTCATTCTCATGGAAATCTGACATGGAAGGGAAGTGTTAGGGACTTCAGGCTAGCTGACGCTCACTCCATGTTCTCTGATCAGTCATCTTAGCTGCCACAGGGGAGCGAGTGTCTCACTCCAAGTGGAAGAACACAGCACCAAGGCAGTGAGGGACCTCAAATACATCCACAGCATAAAGAAACAGTTTCTCAAAACATTTTGAGATATATGTCTATCAATCAGCATCATCAAATTATTCACTTGTATGTACTGCTTATGAAGCCATCACTATGGTCTCTGAGGGTACTAGAATTACAAGAGTTTACAAGATCTGACAAATAACAATGAGTTTTTCTTCTGTCTTTAAAATTTAAAGAAATTGAAAATATTATTTTGGTGGGCTAGCTGCCTCCATTGAGAAAAATTTAAAGAAGCACAGCTACAAATATAAATATCAAACCAAGCTCGGTCTCTGTACTGATCACTGGTCCCTGGCAGACACAAGATGGAAATGTGTAGCTCAAGTTCTTGGCATGAATTACTTCCTATTAATTTGTCATTAACAGTAGATTCTGTCAAACAAATTTAATCTTATTGATTTGTTTTCGAAAATAAAGACCTCTCACTTAAAAAATAAAAATCTTCAAAACCTTTTAAAAATGGGCAACTTGCTATAGCCTGGTTTATATTAGACATTAGGAAGGTCTTCCATTGTCTTCTTATTTACACTTTCATGTGCAATAAAGAAAAGTCAGGATGCAGTTTAATCTAGTTCTTTTAAAAGATCTCTGATGCCACCATAGCAAGATAGATAGGTTGATTCACACACTAGCTTCTCCAAAGTTCAGATGATTTTTACAAGTGTCATTTATTCCAAATTTGGAAACACCCTGGAGGAAGGTAGGGACAAATGGTGGTAGGAGACACACTGTAACTATAGGAAGGACCTTACCTCTTCCCTGAACATGTAGAACAGCAGAGTGAGTCATGCTTGTGGGGAGTGGAGAGGAACTGAGTGCAGATTCCACTGTGGACCTACTGAGGGTAGGGTTGGTGGGGTGCTGTTGATGAGCATGTGCTCCAAGGAAAGGTGGGGTCAGGGAGTCCAGAATCACTGGAAATGTTTTCCTGGGACATGTGTCTAGGACCGGATGGCCTGGAATGGAACTAGCATGCACAGAATTCCACAGTCCCACAAAGGTAGATTCCCAGGTCCATGAACAACCAGGACCACAGGTGTGGGGTAGATGAAGGCCACTGTCTGAGAAAGTGGGAACAGGCCATGAACAGCAGTGAGGGTGTATGTGTCGGGGCTGGGAGGTGGGGTAATTCTTAAATCTTAGTTCACATGAAGACTACAAGAGACTGGGTGTGGAGAAGCCAAAGTCAGGGTGAGGAAAAGTAGTGGGGTATTTTTGTAGAAGGACACACTGAGGCTTGGTGATGTGTTAAAAATAGGGGAGTACCCCTGGTTTTTTGTTTGGGGAGACTAAAACCGACAGCAGTGGAATGAGAGGTGGATTGGAGGAAAGAAAGGACATGGTGATGTAGTGAAGACACTCTTCTTGGGAGGTGAGGAGACTGGAACAGAAGTAAAATGTCTCTTTTCTCCAAAGGGATCCTCAAAGGCACAGAGAGTTCAGAAGTACCCCATTCTTCTCCCATTACCTGTTGCTTTCAGGGACTCCATGAGGGATAGGGAAACCACCTGCTTGATTATCACAGTAGAGAGCATCCTTGGTGAAGTGGAAAAACTTAAAAATTATATTTGAAATTATATTTTCTGAAGGCATCCATTTAAGAGGTTGCCATTGGGGTTCTTTTTTGAGAAGACTTGGACTTACAAATAAGTGCAATATATCCATTGAGATCTGCCCTGTCCAAAGTGGCAGCTGCTACAGGGAAGGGTATAGCTATGTGATAGAACATGTGCTCAGCATACACGAGGTCCTGGGTTCATTCCCCAGTACCTCCATTAAATATAAATCAATAAAAACCTAATTACCCTCCCAAACAAACAAAACAAAAACCAAAAAACGCACAGAAAAATAAAGTGGCAGCCGCTAGCCATGTGTAACTATTGCTTACTTGATACATAGCCAGCTGAAGTTGAGATCGCGGTACGTGTAAAATAGACTCAGATTTTGAAGGTCTAGTATGAATAAAAGCATATGAAATATCTCATATTTTTTTCTGTTGATTATATGCAGCAATGATAATATTTTGGCTCTATTGGATTAAATATAAATATATTGCTAAAATCAATTCCTTTTTATTTTTTACTTCTTTAAAAAAGTTGGGGAGGCTTCTGGAAAATTTAAAATTACATGAGTTGTTTGCATTATATTTGGACATCCGCTGAGTTGATTCACCAGAAACGTACTTTTGAAAGTCCTGTTCATTTTATGAAGTTTTGTTTAATTATTAGAATTACGTTTTCATGCTGTAACATTTACCAGCCTTCTGTCTGAAATCAAGCTCAGTAAGGAGCTGGCGTTTTTGGTTTTCCTTTGTGAATTTGATGAATGATTGCATTACTGTTTTGTGTTTTCTTTTCCAAAATTTAATTGTGTGCTGGTTAATTCCAGGATAGTGATGTCTGAGTTTTTTTGTTTTTGTTTTTTTTCTCTTTCCCTTTTTAAATGTAAAATTGCACCATCCTGGAAATAGTTATCTCAGGGTATTAGGAATTATTTTTTAAAACATTCACCTCTCAAAATTCCTTCACTGGGCCTGGCAGCTCACACCATGACTCTATTGCTCTTTAGAGCTGCAATTTCAGAACATTTTATTGACATATATTTGATTTACAATGTTGTGTTAATTTCAGGTGTACAGCAGGGTGATTCAGTATATATATATTTTTTTCTTTTTCAGATTCTTTTCCACTGTAGGTTATTACAAGAAATTGAATATAGTTCCTTGTGATATACAGTAGGTCCTTGTGCTTATCTATTTAATATATAATGGTATATATAAAATATATATGTATCTGTTAATACAGCCTCTTTTTGGATGCAAACAACATAGGTTGGGGCTCGGAGCCTTGAAAAACGAACACTACTAAGGCCATCCGCCCAGGCTTTGGGGGCTTTCTGAGTTTGTCTGCCCTCCAGGTGAAGGCAATGGCTCCTGTCATGGGATGTGATGGTGCTTGGGCATCAGGGCTCTTTCCTGTAGCCACCACTGGGTGTCCTCAGTGAGCAGGGCAGAAAAATTGATGCCTACTCTGAAGTGGACGGGGGGTTCTGTGGACAGTGTGTTCTCACAATATTATCTTTTTCTGAGTGGCAGGGGATAATTATTTGACAACTTCTCTGTGACTGACAAGAAATGTGTGTGATAGAGTAGCCTTTCACATTTTACTTCTTAAAGCAATCACTTTCCCTCCCTTTTTGTTACAAAAGAATTTATGTTGTTGGGAAAACTACTCGTTAGGTGGACTTACCATAGTCACAGCCTTATGCCACTTAACCATATTTTCTTCTTGTGCTTTCGAGAACATTGTAAAGCTGATAGAAAGAAAACAAGTAGGAGGGAATACTCCCAAACTCATTCTATGAGGCCACCATCAGTCTGATACCAAAAACAAGCAAAGACACCACCAAAAAAGAGAATTAAAGACCAATATCACAGAAGAACATAGATGCAAAAAATCCTCAAGAAAATACTAGCAAATAGAATGCAACAGCACATAAAAAAGATCATGCATCATGATCAAATGGGGTTCATCCCAGGGACACAGGTGTGGTTCAACACATGCAAATCAATGTAATACTTCACAACAACAGGAGAAAGGACTAAAACCACATGATAATCTCAATAGATGCAGAAAAATGCACTTAATAAAATTCAATGGAGAACTATAAAACATTGACGAAGGAAATTAAAGAAGTTTCTAAGAAATGGAAAGATACCCCATGGTCCTGGATTGGAAGAATCAATATTGTTAAAATAGTCATACTGTCCAAAGCAATCTACAGATTTAATGTGATCTCTATCAGATTACACAGGACATTTTTTATAGAATTTGAACCAATAATCTTAAATTTATATGGAATCACAAAAGACCCAGATTTGCCAAAGCAATATTGAAGAAAAAGAATGAAGCTGGAGGAATAACCCTCCCAAACTTCAGACAACACTACAGAGCTACAGTCATCAGAACAGAATGGTATTGACATACACACAGGCACATGGATCAATGGAACAGATGAGAAAGCCCAGAAATAAACCCACAGACCTACAGTCAATTAGTCTTTGACAAAGATAGGCAAGAAAATACAGTGAGTAAAGACAGTCTCTTCAGCAAATGGTGTTGGGAACACTGGACAGCAGCAGGTAAATCAATAACGTTAGAATAACTCCCACACACTATACACAAAAATAAACTGAAAATGGCTTAAAGAATTAAATATAAGACAAGACACTCTAAATCTCCTAGAAGAAAACATAGGCAAAACATTCTCTGACATAAATCTTAGCAATATCCTCCTCGGGCAGTCTACCTACAATAGAACTCCTAGACACCTCTTCATACCACGATTCCACAGTGTTCAAAACAGTAATTCACTTGTGCAGCTGGGTAATAATCCACAGATGCCAGACCACTGGGCTTTTCTAGATTTCTTGTAATGTCAAAGAAATCCAGAACAGTCATTAGCTATTTGAAGAAATCTTTGGTATCTCATTTTACAGTTAAAATTTTTTATTTCATTTTTCTAAAATTCAAAACTTCTGATTATATTAAAGCATAATCATACAGACACCCTTTTCAGGTGTACACACTACACTTTTTTCTTATCATTATAAACAAAGTTCAATTAATCAAGAAGTTACAATGAATTACAAATTATGTGCTAGGAAATGAAGCAGATACATTACATGTGAAAAAGAGCAATCTTTATGATAGTTTGGAATCTAGCTGGAGATATAAGTACTATGTTGTGCCATCAATTACTTGGTTTTGTGTTAATTTCAGATATATAAAAGAATTTTCAAGAAATCTTGTGTGACTAGAAATATGACATAGCTTTGCACCTGAAGGACACTCAGTAAATACTAAAGGAGGGAACAAATGAATGAACAAGAAGAACCAGCATAGCTGTGCAGATACATAGGATTGAGCAGGGTTTTCAACAACCAGCAACACAAAATCTGCTCCTCGCCAAAAAGAGCCCTCAAGTCTAAACACACACCTGAAATATTTCATTGAGTCTAAAGGCACTTATTTGTTTTCATGTCTCAGCTTCTCAGAAATTGATGAGATGGCATAATTTAAAGAGTAGCATTTTTTCTTTCTAATAGTTAAAATAAATGTGTATCTCAAGCTTCTTAAATTTGATCAAACATATCGATTGACCTAAACAAATGTTATTGTATGTAATATGATTTCAAAATTAATCACTTAATACATGCAAATTTAGATCCCTAATTATAACTTTTAATATTCATAACAGCTCAAAAACTTAATGAAATCTTGTGATGTCAAATCCTGTGAATTCTAATTCTTAAAGTTTCAAAACATAAAACAACAAAATTACAACCACTACAAACTCATACAGCACAGCTTAAAATCTAGAGCATGCAGAATCTACAATATTACTGCAAACGGTGCTGTGAGGTAAACAACTGTCGATATTGTAGACAAACCTCAGTTATAGAAACACTGAAGATATTCTTTCCTTTTTACACTAAAAGGTGGAAACCTGGGGAAAAGAAAATAGTTTTTGTTGCTGTAACTTTATAAATAAAGAATAAAATACTAACCATCTTAACATGTAGAAATTTTACTGAAAAACAAAAGGTGTTAACTTCGTATTAATGAATTTAATATTCATTTATAAATTACTCTAATTAAAACTCATACAATCAACATAATGCAGTAACATAATACAAGCAACCTGTTATATTTTATTTTGACCAGGGGAGATGTCATTTAAAAAAAAAAAAAAGGAAGCAATGAATTTGCCAATGTCTGACTATTATCAGGTAGCTAGGGAAACATTTTGCAGTCTACTGGAAAAGTGCAAACAGGCATGAATAAAACTGCTGACACAACCTTAGTACAGCATCCTAGTCTAATTAGTATAGGAAGATACATCAAGGAAAGAGCTTCCTTACCAATTTTTTTTATCATTATCAGCCTCAATATCTGAATAGAAAAGGATATGAACTAGTGAAACATTAATCAATTAAGGGAAGAATAAACATAAAATCAGTAGGAGAATCTGCATATATCTATGCACCTACAGATATGTATGTGTGTATAGGAATTTCTCATAAGAATTACATAGTGAATCTGACTTTTGCTATGTACAGGGGTAACTAGTCACTTAATCTTTTTAGTCTTAAGACTCATCACTAGAAAATGAAATAACACTTGTTGAGTATCTGCAATATGCCCATCACTGTGTTAGCTGTTTTATGTAAATTATCTCAATCTCCAAAAGAATCCTACCAGATAATTAGTATTTACTTCACATAAGCAAAACTCAGTCACCTAAATTTGATTCCACTGGCCAAGTCAGCCGAATTCCAAAGCTCTTTTCCTTTACTACATGGTACTATGTATATATAACATGAATGTGAACAAATACTGTCCACTACATAAATCATGACATAGCAATGGGACAGCTAGAGGCTACTGTCTAATTTTTTCTCCTGCATAGCAACGTTCTAAAGCCATGAGGGATGAGCTTTCTCACAGAGTCTTAGCAATATATGATGACCTTAAGGAAAACACCTGACAATCCTGTGGAAGAGGGCAAATAGAGGCCAGTTAATGGATTCAAGAACTACTAGGATTTCTACAATGTTAGACTACCTGGCTGAGCTGTGAACACAAATAAACCATGAAAATGTTTCCCCATGTTTACTTAAAAAAAAAAAAAAGAGAGAGAGAGAGAGTAGTATCTAAAAAACAAAGGCTACAACCTGGATCAGAATTTTTAATTTTGACAATTTATCTTTACAGAATTGAATGCCCTCATGGACCTACATTTCAAAGTAGAAGACTAACTGATATTGGGTGCAAATGTTCAGCTATACTAGAATTTTATGAGAACTCTTACCAGTTTTGCTAGTACAGAGATTACAAAGCTGCATAGTTCTGAGTGGCTTGTCTGTATTTTTAGGGTATGATTTTGCAGAACTTTAGGTTTTTTCCAGAGACACATAAGTTGTTTTACAAGAGAACTGCCTGCATTATGGTATTGTAGAAAACTCAGTTTCACCATGAGCTTTATTCAGACCTAGTCTAAATTCTTCAGTATTTGCAGTTACAGAGTAAAACCAATCTACACTGAGAGGTTAAATAAACTTTATTTCTACTAAACACTAAAAAATTACTTTGTCAAAGCAAATCATTGCCCATTTTTATTTTTACTTTAAGAAATAAGAAAGAGTTGGAGTGAAATATTTGAAATAAACAAAAAATAGAAAATAACATTTTAAAATACAGATTATATTAATAGAAGTAGAATACATGATCTCAAAATTCTCAAAATTATGCTAAATTAAATGTAAATTCTAGTACATACTATATATTAAAAAAACAAATACTTTGAGTCAGTTTAAATTTTTTTTTAATTCCACAAGGAAGATGACATTCATTACAATAATAATACAGGTTTTTCCCTTAGAAGTAGTCTATAGGTAGCATATTTGAGATTATTTTCCTTATGAAAATATCAAATTATTAAGGAGTAAACAATATTTACCAATATTGGCCACAGAGAATAGACTTTACTAAGTTGGCTTCTTCATTTAAATCTTTTTCTGTAATGTGTCTAAGACATCACTAATATTTTAAAAATGTCAAATCCTAATCAAATTTTAACTCTGGTAAATTAAGTTACTAAAAGTTATCAATATTGAAAGTTATTAAATTTCCACTGTGATAAAACAAAATAGGAATCAAAATTAAACAGTCCTGCATATAATAAAATGTTTATTTAACAACTAGAGCTTACACTGCTTAGTAAGTGTTTTACTCTCCTCATTGAGATGACTGAAGATTTCAGAACTAGGCTTCTGTCAATTTTCTAACTCTCAATCTCAAAAGGCTTTTGTTTCTTGATTCCTCCTTCCGTCCTTCCTGTCTGTGAAGAAAAAAGTGATCCCTATCATTCCCAAGACTAATATCAGTCCTTTTGATTTTGTCTACCCCATGTCTCTTCCAGAATCTTGCCCTTTTAATCATCTCCCTTCTGCTTAAAAGTTCAGTTGCTTTAATTTCATTTGTCTCTCTTTCCATGAACATTATTCTTCCTAAGTTTAAAAGATAATGTTGTTCCATGAAACTTACCTGTGTTTTGTGTATTCAGATACCCTGCTGTAAAATGTATCTCTTACTATGACTCACAGTAAAAAAAAAAAAAAAAAAAAAGCTTGAAAGTTACTAAACTAATCTTGTGCCTTCATTTCATAGATGTGAATATTGAACCCACAGATCGGATCTATTAAAATTCACTCACTTAGTAATAGAATCCTTGGCCTTTCAATTCTCTCTATGGACAGAGCTTTTCTTTACTTTTCAAACTATGTCATGACATGGTGTCATTTAGTGACGACCATTTGTCATTATCTTAAGGTTGTCTGTCAATAGACGCTTTATGTTAATATTAAATGAAAACTCAAGTTACTGGTTCCAAGCAAGGTCAGAATTCTGGACCAAAACTATTAACATCTCCATTTTGTTCATGTGCATCTCTTTTATTATAGGTCCATGAAGTGCCATTTTTTTCTGTCACCTTCTCCCTTTCTAGGTCATACCTCAGATAATGCTATCTACCTTGGAGCTCAGACTCCATCCTATCTTGTGTGTCTGACTGTAGAGAAGGCAAATTTGTGTATTTTCCCAGTTTTCTAGGGTGCTCTTTGTCTTGTGGGGTGACATAATGGAGACACTTTACAAAAATGTGTGCTGTTCGGAAAGTAACAGGACTTGCCTTACCCTGTGTGTAGGCTGGAAATGAAGGTCAGTGGTGGGCTTGGCAGTGGCAGCCGCATAGGCTAACTGAGCCGTCCGCCAGCAGGGGGCAGCACTTACTTTACTGCTAATGGAAGGGAGGGAGAGAGTGTGCGTGTGGGGGGGGTAATTTACAATAACTGTAGTATGTGCTTTACTATGTTAAAGAGCTCCTCCCTTCACTCTTGAAATAATTTGATTTCTTTGAATTTGACTTTTGTATAAAGATCTACAGAATTAAATTAGCTGTATTCAAAGAAGTTTAAAAACCCTCCCATCTTTAATAACAATTTTACCATGATTTATCATCATGTTTGTTTAAGGACCATTTAACATTGTTTTTTTAATAGAAGAAAAAACATTTTAACTTTCAAAAATATATTTATTATTTTCTAATTATGCATTTATTACATTTATTTTGAAGTAAAACCTGTAATCATTAATCACTTAGAAAAATCACTGTTAACATTTTTCTATGAGCAATTTTTTAATGTATAAATAAATTTTTTAAATATACAGCTAGACTGAAGCAATATGCTGTATACCAGAAATTGACACAGCATTGTAAACTAACTGTACTTCAATTAAAAAAATCTAGAAGAAAACATAGGCAAAACATTCTCTGAAATATATCTTAGCAATGTTCTCCTAGGGCAGTAAACCCAGACAATAGAAATAAAAGCAAAAATAAACAAATGAGACCTAATTGAACTTATAATCTTTTCACAGCAAATAAAACAATACACAAAACAAAATGACAACCTATAGAATGGGAGAAAATATTTGCAAATGATGAAACTGACAGGGGCTTAATTCCCAGAATGTTAAAAAAAAAAAAACTGCTGATACAACTTAATAACAAAAAACCAAACAGTCCTATCCAAAAATGGACAGACCTAAACAAGTAATTCTCCCATGAAGACGAACAAATGGCCAATAGGCACATGAAGAAATGCTCAGTATCGCTAATTATCAGAGAAATGCAAATTAAAACTACAATGAGGTATCACCTCACACCAATCAGAATGGTCATCATTCAAAATTCCACAAATGATAAATGCTGGAGAAAGTGTGGAAAAAAGGGAACCCTCCTACAGTGCTGGTGGGAATGTAGTTTGTTGCAGCTATTATGAAAAGCAGTATGGAGATTCCTTAAAAAACTAAAAACAGACCTAACCTATGACCCAGCAATCCCACTGCTGGGCATACATCTGGAGGGAACTCTAATTCAAAAAGACACATGCACCCCAATAGCAGCACTATTTACTATAACCAACCTAAAATGTCCATCAAAAGATTACTGGATAAACAAGCTGTGGTATATTTACATAATGAAATACTACTCAGCCATATAAAAGAATAAAATAATGTCATTTGCAGCAACATGGATGGACTTGGAGATCATCAGCCTAAGCAAAGGAAGTCAGAATGAGAAAGAAAAATACCATATAATATCACTCATATGTGGAATCTAAATAAAGAATAAAAGACACTGATGGACTCATCTACAAGAGAGAAAGAGACTTGCAGACATAGTAAACAATCTTATGGTTACTGGGGGAAAGGGGATGGGGAGGGACGAATTGAGAGTTTGAGATATGCAAACATTAACTACTATATATAAAAACAGATTAAAAAAACAAATTTCTTCTCTATAGCACAGGGAAATATAGTCAATATCTTGTAGTAATCTATAATGAAAAAAGTGTGAAATGAATATATTTGTGTATATGTATGACTGAAACGTTATGCTGATCACTAGAAATTGAAAAATTGTAACAGTATAATTTTAGAAAAGTTTAATTGACTAAAAAAAAAAGAAAGTCAAGGAGAAGAGAAAATATATATATATATATATATATATGTATGTATATTCAGCTAGATTCCTAGTCTTATCACTTACTGTGTAAGGGGAATGATGTTTTTCCCTCAGCCAACTTCTGGCAGGTTGATGCGTTGGGAGTCTCCCTGGGCCTCTCCATCACCTCTCAGTGTGGAGACTGTCCGCACTTCCTGCTAGAACTTTGGTGTTCTTATGGCTTTAGTTACTGCCTCTATGTTGGGATCCATATCTGCATCTCTAGTCCCTAAGGCTTTTTTATATTCTTCTAACTGCCTGTCAGAAATTTTCAACTGGATGTTTTATAGGCACCTCTTCATGTAAATCTTTACTCTCTCCTGGGGCTTTTAGCGTGCCCTACAAACTTTTTGCAATCATGTTGATGTATTTCTCTCTTGTCACCTTACTGTCCTACATTGTTCTCTCCCACCCCTTCTAGGCTGGTTTCCTAGCTTCTGAGCAACTCCTTCCTTCGCCTTGGCCTGGCTACTCAGACATCAGCTTTCAGAGCCTGATTTCTGGGAAATGTTTTTGAACTCCTCTTTGACCTCCTTAAGACTGGGTCAAGTGCTTTAATGTACCCTGTGATACCTTTTTCCAGCATAGCATTTGTCACTTCATATAGTATTATTGTTGTCTGTTTACTAGACATAAGCTTCTTATTCACAACTTCCTAACACCTAGTCTGGGGCCTGGCACTTAGTAGGGATGTAATAAAAATTGGTTGGATAAGTGAGCAGTATTATGAAATGTCCGCAGTCTAATTAGCTGTAATTAATATTCTACAAAGTTATTTTTAATGTCTTTGATGGTATTGGCATTTAATAGCATAAAGGTTCACCCAGTGTTTGGGCATTTTCCTTTCTTTTTTTGAGTACAGCACAAATGGGTTTTCATAGCTCAGTGTTCAGAAGAAGCCTCCCCTTTGCTTTCTCATGGGAGACTCAGCTGAGCTTAACATGCCTGGGTGGTGCATCTGATTAGGATAACAGAACCGGAGCTGTTACCCAGCTCTCCTGTGTCCTGCTTTATTGCCCTATTCAGCTGCTTATATGGCTCTTATGAGAACTTCATACAGGCTTCAGATTATTTTTACCTACCCTCAGACTCAATGGAGGTTAATTTAACAGTCTCATCCTCTCCCTACAGGATGTTGTTAGCTAATAATATATTTGAAAAGAATTCTCTAACCTAACAACATCCCCACATCTGTTTAAACTTTGTTATTGAGACATTTGTGGAGCTGGCTCTTATTTATGATTTGCTCTTAGTATTTTGCTAATACCATGGTAAGGAATTGGCCCTTGTGTACGGAAGGAGGTACTTTTCTTTTGGTGGTTTCTGACCAGCTGGCAGTATCTGGCCCATAAAAAGCGGCCCTTACCCCCACTCCACACTTCTCTAGCCATTCCTTTCCTGGTTCTCTTGTTTCCTGAATATGTATTTCCCAGGTGCTCTTTTGGGCCTTGTCTTCTCATCATCTTCATCTTAAAACAATTGCAAAGATTATTGACAAATTTTACTTCTTGGTTATCATCTCAGATTGCAGTTGCTTCTTGCATATCCCATAAACCTGAGAGTGAGGCTTAGATAACTCAGGTACCTTATACGTCAACTGATTAAGCAGGGCTCTTTCCCCTTCCTTCACTGAAGTTCTGAGTTGCTCCTGTATTTGTAGTTTTTGAAGACTGTCACTATCACTGCTGTCATCTGGGCTCTGAACATGGACAGATCATGCCAGTTCTATTTCCCATAACATATCCTGAATCTCTCTATGATGCACAGCCTACCACGGTCAGTTCAGAAATGAATTTTCTCTGACCTGCTCACTACTCTTCCATCTGACCCCATCCTCCAATGCCTTGTGAAGGTGCACATTCACAGGGAGCCTCGGGTGCTTGTCTCTCCTAACTCTGCAATGCTAACCACCTGTTGCAAATTGCATAGTCCTACCAGTTCTGCCCCTCTTTAGCAGGACCTGGTAGTGCCTTTTCATGTGAATTCTCTGATTGTAAAACTTAAGCACCAGATGAAGATCTTTTGTAACTTTCTTTCAAAATTGTTCCAAGTTTAAATAGACCCTTGGCTTTCAGCAATTATCTGCTGTTTAAAAACGGTGCGGTTTTTTTTGGCTGGAGACCGTGGGCTCTTAAATACTGGTGCACCTCTAGAAAGATACAAGAATCATTTGGAATTGTTGTGACCTTGTCGACAGTCTTAAGTGAGTAGGCCATGGGACCAAGGTCAAAGTTCACAATAACTTGCATGTGTGTCAGGTGGGAAGTATATGTATGCATGTGCCAATAGCATGAGAAAGTATTCTGAACAATACGCATGCGCGGGCATAATAAAAAGACAATTGCATACGCCCGAGTACGCGCTTCACCCGCTTGTACTGCAATAAACTGCGGTTTTGCTCCATGTCAGCTCCTCACGCATCATGTCAGCTCCTTGTGTATTTTTCCACTTGGGCAGCTCACCTCCTCGCATCCCTCTCCAGACTCCTGCGGCTGACAGACCTAAACCAGTATTTCTCAGATTATTTCTAAGGCTGTAGTTTTGCTCATGCTACTTCCCTGTACCCCAAAACTATTTGTATTCCCGCTGCTTTCAGAATGTTTACGTAAGTTCCAGATAGCCTGGCATTCTGGGTGCATTACATATTGGCTTAGAACTATGTTTCCAACCTCATAACCTGCCATTTTACACCATATTCCTGGTATAACTCCTGTCACAGCCATATAGGTGTATCTGAGGCACTCTGGTCTGGGGTGCCCTGTTCATTCCCTCTCCCAAACCCTTCATCCTCTACATCATAAACTCTTCAGTTCCAGCTCCATCATAAGCATTCTCTGGCATGCCTAGATGAAAAAATTACCACACTTATCACCTCTAACACCTAAAACTTTTTACATTGGATGATAGTTTTTTTCTATGCACTGCTCCTACTCACTGGATGTTCTCACAGCAGGAATTTATATCTCTACAGCACCCAGCACATAATAAGCACTTGCTATTCTATTGATGAAGAAATTGTCACTTAATCAATTTCCACCTGTGATCCACCTGTTTGTAAGTTGAGAGTACTGTGGATTCATTGGTTTAGCTCCACACTATGAAAGTCTTCTTTGTGGAAAAACTTGTTCATAAAGGCGAAATTTCCCTTAGCTTACCATGATTCTGTTCCTCTAAACTTCTAACTCATTTTCAAGTTTACAGATAGGGCATGAGAGTCAAAGTGAGCCTGTGGACATATATATTTTTACTTGATAAGTTGTAGAAATTTACTGGTATATTGAGAAGATGATCCGACTAGGACTCAGAATACAGACCTAAATTTGATTTCTACATTTCCACCTAAGCTTAGATAAGTCATTTAAAATCTCTTGGTCTTAGTTTCCTCTATAAGGGAAAAGTTGCATAAGATAGTTTCAGCCGTCAGTTTGGAATGAAAAAGCCTATATAAATGCTTTTGAACAGGAGGCTGCAAACTTTTTTCTTTAAAGGACCAGTTAGTATTTTAGGCTTTGTTAGCAATAGAGTGTTGCAGCTCCTCGACTCTGCTATTAGTAGCTTGAAAGTGGCCATAAACAATATGTAAACTAGCATTTCACTATTTTATTTATGAGAACATTACTATATAGTTTCATTTTTATGAAATTATAAAACAAGCAATACTTATCTGTGCTTGAAAAAAGCTCAAAATTATGTCTGCCTTCAGGATGGTGGGTGTGGGGATTGACTGGGTAGGGACATGAGAGAGATTTAAAGGGTGATGGTAATGTTCTCTATCTTGATAGTGGCTTGGATCATATAGGTTGAACTCAAGTAATGGTACACTGGAGGTTTGTGTATTTCACTGAATATAATTTGCTTTCTCAATTTTAGTTAATATGCATGGAGTGTTTAGGGGTAAAGTGTATGGACATCTGCAACATGAAATGCATTAAAAACAAATGGTAAATAGATATAAGATAAATATAGTAGGCTACTGTAGAATCTAGGTGGGTTTATGGATGTTCACTTACATTTCTTCGAACCTTTCTATGTATTTGCAAATATTCCTAATTAAATGTTGCAGAAAAAATAATATATGAATATATTGATATTTCCCTTGTCTGCCTTCTACCAGTTAAGGATTCTTTCCTGCAGATAATGATTGCTTGTCAGTTTTCCTACCAGTGCTTTTCCAACATATTTATGTACGTCTGTCTGTATATGTCTGTATGTGTGTGTGTATATATGGGTCTATGTGGAATATGTAGGAATCATTTTCTTTTCCAATTTTACATGAGTAATAGGAAGAATGTATGTTCTCGAACTTATTTTTTCCCACTTAATGTCTTGATTGTGTTTCTTTGTCTCTCTATATATATATTATACATGTATATCTCCTTTGAATCATTGCAAAATATTCCACAGTAGAGGGATATATTTCCAAGATTATATATATATGTATTTCTTGATGATATATATTTAGATATTTCCATTTTTCTCTCACAAATTGCTGCAGTGCAATTTGTAAAAGAAAAAACTATTTCTCTAGGGTAGACACTGAGAAATGGAACCACGAGTTTGTAGTATATTTTTTTTATATTAATAGATTGTCCTCCTGTAAAACTGTACCAGTAGTCCCTCCAGGGGAGATAAAGTTACCTGTTTCTTTTGAACTTTCTGAGCATTGATTATCACTTTTTTCTTTTTTTTTTTTTTTTTTGCTAATTTGATAGGATGCTGGTATCTTGTTGGGTTAATTTGCAGTGTCTGGTGACTGCAGCTGAGCATACTTTTATGCTTGCACCATTTCCATTTCTTTACAGTCATGTGCTCATCTTCTTGCTCTCTTTTGTCTTATATTTTCTTTATTTTAGAAATTGTACTTGTTTTAAATTAATATTTTCATTATGGGCTTTTCCTAATCATTTATACCAAAATATTTTGCATAATCTGCCATTCCTCACTATTTCAATTGCCAAATGTGTTGCATGTAAAACTCCATTTTATATGGATCCTTTCCTAGACACTGTTTTGTTTTGTTAATTTCTACCTCTGTTCTGTACCAGTATCACACTGTAGTATGTAAGCTCTATGTAAGTGTTCGTAAAATAAAACAAATGTGTGAAGTTTGTGTGAGTACCGTCTCTCCAATTTTGGCTTCTGTGTAGTATTAGCTTTATTAAAATCATTTAGGTAAATTTGTAGAAAAGGAAAATATATGTAGAAAAATAATGTATTCCTTCAAAATTGGGAGAACCAACTAAAGGCATTTGGACATTACAGATAAAGCTCTATTTATTTTTTCTAAGAACTCCTGATTTGAAAATGTTAACCAGCTCTTACTTAGATGGTACCAGTAGGTCTTACTGGTTCCTTTTCTCATCGTTGCTTTATATATTTTTCTTGTATCAGATTTTTTAAAAGAAAATTTTAAAAATGAAAAATATACAATTACATTAAATTTCTGGAATTTAGTCTATGAGATTTGTCCTTTTTCTCATGTTAGACAGATAATATTTAAGAAAGTTTTCTCCCCCAACCAAAAATATATATATATATATATATATATGCCTCTAGAGGGCAGCATTCCTCATACAACAGATATGAGAAATCAAAAAAGAATTCCACTGTCCAAGAAGTTAAAGAAACAAAAGATAAACAAGCTTTTACAAGTTTCTTTCTTGTAAGATGTCTCAGAAACTTTAACATATTATTGTGCCTTATGAATCATCAATAGGCCACTATTATGGTACACAGTGTTTCTTCAAACTTAATCACAGAGACCTTTCTTCAAGGACCATCTCTAGTGACTACTCCTACAGAATACATTTGGAAACAGTCTAGTAGACAAATTCTCTAGTTGACAAGTTTCAATTCCTTTTTTTATTCATAGACTTGCTCCTCTGATTTTTAAAACAGGTCTTTAGACATCCCCCTCTATTCACAGATCATGACTGAGAATGGAATAAGAATTTACCTTCATTTATTTTGGGGAAATCAGAAACATGGAGAACTTACTGCTTGGCTTGCTCAAAGGACAACAGTGAAAGAAAGAAAAGAAGACAAAAGAAAAAGCAGGAAAGAAAGAGAGAGAGAGAGGGAAAGGCTGGTTCTATAACTAGTTGAGAGACCCCAGATTTAAAAACCACAGAGCAGTTGAGGTGTGCATAATAAAACATTTCCATATTTACCCAAACTCAGAATATTAAATACTTGAACTCCATTAACATCCTTCCACAGTCCATATCAGCTGAAATTAAATTTCCTAATTTAAAGATCTGTTGTAAGCCTGATGAGATCTCTATAGATCTCTATAGATGAGATGCTCTTTAATTTTAACTTGTGAGAGAGCGCTTAAACAAAATACTCCCCTCTTTTGTTGTCATTTGGTCTTTCACTGAAATGATGAAAGCTGTTTTAGAATATAGACATGCCCCCACTCCCCAAGTACTCCTGCAGAATACTCGGAGAATATTGGGGGATGAGCCATGACTTCAAATGTAATACATGTGTCCAAATGTTTGATTCCTAAATAGCCTTTATCCATAAGAAATGTTTGAAATGTTCTTTTTTCTTTTTAATTTTGCATGACTATGAGGCATGCCACAAAGACAATGCAAGTACAGGCATACCTTGGAAACACTGCAGGCTCAATTCCAGACTACAGCAATGAAACCAATGTCACAACAAAGCAAGTCACAGGAGTTTTGTGGTTTCCTAGTGCATATAAAGGTATAGTTACAATATACTCTAGCCTGTTAAGTGCACAATAGCATTATGTCTAAAAACTATACATACCTTTATCAAAAAATACTTTATTGTTAAAAAATGCTAATCATCCACTGAGCTGACAGTGAGCTGTAATCTTTCTGGTGGTGGAGGGTCTTGCCTCCATATTGGTGGCTGCTGACAGACCAGGGCGGTGGTTGCTGGAAGCTGGGGTGGCGGTGGTAATTTCTAAAAATTAAGCAGTGAAGTTTGCTGCATCAATTGGCTCTTGCTTTTACAAATGATTTCCCTCTAATGTGTAATGCTGTTTGATAGCACTCTTTCCACAGTAAAACTTTTCAAATCTGGACTCAATTCTCTCAAACCCTACTGCCATTTTATCAAGTTTATGTAATATTCTAAATTATTTTGGTCATTTCAGCAATCTTCATAACATCTTCACCAGGAGTAGATTTCATCTCAAGAATCACTTTCTTTGTTCATCCATAAGGAGCAACTCTTCACCCATTCACATTTTATCCTGAGATTGCAGCTAATTCTGTCTCATCTTCTTGCTCCACTTCTGATTCTCATTCTTTTGCTATTTCCACCACATCTGTAGTTCATTCCTCCACTGGAGGTTTAAACTCCTCAAAAAGTCATCCAAGAGGATTGGAATCAATGTCTTTCAAACTCTTGTTAATTTTGATACTTTGACCTCTTCCAACAAGTCACAAATGTTCTTAATGGCATCTAGAATGGGGAACGCTTTCCAGAAGGTTTTCAATTTACTTGGCACAGATTCATCAGAGGAATCTCTAACTATGGCAGCTGTAGCCTTGCAAAATATATCTTAAATAATAAGACTTGAGAGTTGTAGTCACTCTTTCCATGGGCTGAAGAACATGTTTTGTTAGCAGGCCCATAACATTAATCTCCATCAGAGCTCTTGGGTGATTAGTTGCATTGCCAAAGAGCAAAAATATTTTGAAAGTAATCTTTTTTTTTTCCCTGAGGTCTCAACTGTGAGCTTAAAATATTCAATAAGCCATGTTGTCAATAGATGTGCTCTCATCTGGGCTTTGTTGTTCCATTCACAGAGCCCAGGAGAGCAGACAGAACATAATTCTTCAGGGCCTGATGGTTTTCACAATGGTAAATAAGTACTGGTTTCAACTTAAAGTCACCAGCAATGTTAGACCTGAATGAAAGTCCTAGATGGCATCTTCCAATATAAGGCTGTTTCATCAACACTGAAAATCTGTCGTTTAGTGCAGACACCAAAATGAATTCTCTTATTGAGATCTTGAGGCGGACTTGCTGCACTTTCTCCACCAGCCTTGATTGTTTCCCCTTGTACTTCTGTGTTATGGAGATTGTGTCTTTCCTTAAACCTCATCAACCAAACTCTGCTAGCTTCAGACTTCTCTTCTGCAGCTTTCTTACCTCTCTCTGCTGTCAGGGAATTAAAGAGAATTAGGGCCTTGCTCTAGATTAGGTTTTGGAGTAAGGGAATGCTGTGGCTGATTAGATTTTTTATCTAGAACAATAAAGCTTTCTCCGTATCAGCAATTAGACTGTTTCAGTTTCTTATTATTTGTGTATTCACTGGAGTAGCACTGTTAATTTCCTTCAAGAACTTTCCTTTGCTCACAATTTGGCTCATTTGTACAAGAGGCCTAGTTTTCAGCCTATCTCAGCTTTAGCATGTCTTCCTCACTGCACTTAATTGTCTCTAGTTTTTGATTTAAAGTGAGAGACATGCAACTCTTACTTTCACTTGAACACTGGGACCACTGTAGGGTTATTAATTACCCTGATTACAATATTGTTCTGTATTAAGGAATAGGCAGGCCTGAAGAGAGGGAGAGGGGGGGGGAATGACCAGTTGGTGGAGCAGTGAGAACACACAGCATTTACCAATTGTTTGCCATCTTAAATGGGTGTGGTTTTTGGCACCCTGAAACAATTGCAATAGTAACATCAAAGATTACTGATCACAGCTTACCACAACAAGTATAATAATAATGAAAATTTTTGAAATATTGCCAGAATTACTAAAATGTCACACAGAGACATGAAGTGAGCAAAAGGTGTTGGAAAAGTGGCACCAACAGACTTACTTAACATAGTTGCCACAAGCCTTTAATTTGTTTAAAAAAATGCAATATCTGCAAAGCACAATAAAGAAAAGTGCAAAACTAAAACAAGGTGTCCCTGTAGCTTTAAGCAGCTCATTCCAGGTTTCTTGAGTCATACATAAGCCCTCTTTGTACTGCTCCTGTGACATTAATATTATCAAAAAAAGAAAAAAATGCTAAAAAGGCTATAATCTTTGATCTCAAGTCATCAAAATATTTTAACCAAATATATAACCAACTCTCAAAGTTTAATTTCCAATACATTAACTATTGGCTGCATGTGACTAGTGAACACTTGAAATGAGACTACCATTACTGAGGAATTGAATTTTTATTTAATTATAATTAATTTTATCTAAATTTAAAAGCTGAGGCAATGTAAAATATCTATCTACAAAAGAAACATTTATTGTTTTTATCTAGTCAGCATCAACTAACTAATCAACTAAAATGAATTTTCTCTACACATCAATGTAATAATAGAGTAAATCATTTATTGAATTTTTTGCAAAGTACACAAGTTACAGTGATCCCTATGTAAATCATAACTGATAACCAGAGATACTATTTTAATTTTAATTATTGAAATTTTTAATTTTAACATATTTTGAATTAAGTTGTTTTCTTTAACTTTTTGGTCTGGGCAAAAGGGGATAGGGTATAACAAAATTTCTAAATTAAAACATAGGCATTCTACCCAAGCAGAATCAAGTGGAGATGCAGTGAAGATAGCGCTGCCACCGGCACAGTGTTGTGAGACTAGAAGAAAACAATGCACCAACTTTAACATGAATAATAATCACAATTAGCTTTGGTAGAGCAAAATTTAAAAACTATGACTTACATAAAAATATTTTAAACAGCATGTAGACAATATTAGGAGACATTTTTCAGGAAATACATAGTACATTTTCATAAGAAGTTTCCTAAGTCAAAATAGAAGCAACAAAGTTATTCATCTGAGATCAAAATTAAATGTCCAACAAACATTTTTAAAAGATTTTTAAAGGATCTGAGCTTATTACTCTCGTGAGCTATAGAATGGCATGGATTCTTGCAAAAAGAAAGGGAGGGAGGGAGAGAGAGATGAAAGAAAGAAAGGAAGGATGGAAGGAAGGAAGGAAATAGGGAAGAAACCATATTTAAGTAGAGAGATGGTAAATAAATTATTTCAATTATAGATATTTTATTATAAAATTATGAGGAATACTAAAACAGATATTATAGAAAAAGTAGAAGACCTTCAATTAAGCCACCAATTTACTGTCCATCATATGGAAGACCTGTCTAACAGTATCAAAAATCAGTAGATTCAAAATATGAGAAATTACTTTTCTTTTAGCTTTAGATAAATCATGTGATACAAGAGACACTACCAAAGTACAAATTTAGACACATTTTGTTTGAAAGAACTTCCAAACTTAAGAAGAAATGTCAAATATGTACCTTAAAAAAATTAAAATTGTAGCATGGATTATTTTTCACCTTTAAAACGGCCAAAGAATTTCAGCTATATATTAAAATAATAGTCTCCATCTCAATAGACAGCTCCAGCCATGTTAGGTTAAAAACCTACACTTATTGGACTTTTAAAAGAAGAAACTGATATTCCTCTTATTGCTCTGCTCCACTGTATGATATACATAGAGTAGATTTGAGAGGGGATGAGTATAGCTCAATGATAGAGTGTGTGCCTGGCATGCACAAGGTCCTGGGTTCAATCCCCAGTGCCATCATCAAAACAAACATACAAACAAACCTAATTATCTCCCCCTCAAAAAAAAAGAATGAAAAATATTTGTGCTCAGCATTCTAAAGCTATGAAAAGTAGCATGTATTAAGTTGTTAAAACTGATGTGTGTACCTGAAAATAATCAGAATCCTAGCCAGCTTACAAAACTATTGAAAAAATGGAAAACAATACATTTAAGAATCTTGTGTTCCTTGCTCAATGGTTGAGTAGAGGAAGAATTTCACAAAGATTTACTGTATTATTAACGCTGATCAAGAAAGTATTTTTCTCAATATTCAATAATCAAAGACAAAAATGGCAGTGCTCATGTTTTATCACTGGTATCTCAGTACAGGTAGACAAGCATGGCCTGAAGTACCAAAGAAAGAGAAATTGTACCTATGACCTAGTTACACAGGTACAGATATTTATGTTGAGATTGAAAGCTTTCATAATTGTGGGAGCCCATGATTGGGGTAACAAATTGTAACAGATCCCAGTCGCTTATGTCCTTAAAGAAGACGTGCTTAGTAACTGCCTTGAGGTTTTAGCAATGACCAAGGTCCCTGGCTATAAACGTTGGGCGTGCCTGCTGTTAGTCTTCTATCCCCAAAACAGCCTTGGGCTGGAATGATAAAAAGCTGCAGACTCAGAGGTGAGGAGGCTGGGTAGCCAAAGACAGGAAAGATCCCCTGAGGGGGGCAACTTAAGACAGGCACAGCCACCTGAGTCCAAGTTGTTAGGCAGCTGATTCTCAGATGTTCTACCCTGATAAGCTGAAAGGCTCAAGACCCACGAACATGATTCACCAAAAATGGTCTTCTGACCTTGAGCCCAACACCAACAATAAACAAAGCCTTTGTACTCATTGTGATCCCACTCTATCCTTCACTAAATTCCTGCATTCCTCCTTTGACTGTACTCAATAAATGTGGGAGATTTGAGAGGCTCAAGGCTCCCAACTCTCTCTCGCTCTCTTGACCTTTCCACAGAGTCTTGAGTAATTTATTCCATTTCGGTGGGACGTCTGCTGGCCAGAACCCACAACTGGTGGCGAACCTACAATAATATGATTTGATAATAAAGATTTTACACTTTTCCCTAACATGAATCAATATGCAGAATATTTTATTTACAATGCAGAGTGTTGTAAAAATTGGCTGCAAAAATAATCAGAAATAGTTGAACACTTAGTTGTTTTTATCGAGTTTAAAGTTGTTGTTCAACTTATGCAATATTCTTAGGAAATGATGTTAATAACACTGTTGACACAAGAATTAGTGAATTTGCTTAATTTAAGAAGCACAGATTTGAAACTGTTAAATTTTTGCTTCAAATTCTAAAAAAGCATGAACAAGTTTTATCATAATAAATAAAAATACTCAAAAGAAAATTTTTTGGCACTTAATTCAGATATTGAAAAGTATAAGTTTCTTTGGAACAACTTAGTCATGTGAATCTACATTTTCAACCATAAATTGAAGTCTCAACTGAGATCAAGCATTTTTGATGAAAATTTGGTGATCCAATCAAGATGTAAAACATCTACTAGGTTTCAAGGAATTGGTTTAAAAAAGTAAAGCAGATAAAGAAGTTTATACTGTATAGCACAGGGAAATATACTCAATAACTTATAGTAGCTCATGGTAAAAAAGAATAAGAAAATGAATATATATATATATATTCATGTATGACTGAAGAATTGTGCCATACACCAGAGATTGACATAAGATTGTAAACTGACTATACCTCAATTTAAAAAAAGGATTACAAAAATTATTTAATAAATATAAAGTGAACACATAGTTCCAAAAACTTGAAAAAGTATTAAAACAATGTAAAATATCTCAATCCTGTTATATTGTTTAAATGTTAGAATGATAATATCCTGGATATGTCAGATTAAATGAAATACATTAAAACTATATCTAGCCCTTTTTAACTCTTTTAAATAAGGCTACTAGAAATGTTTAAATAACATATGTGGCCCAAATTATATTTCTATCACACAGTGCTATTCTAGGCAAGAGTAACTAAAGATAAACATAATTAAGTTCTTGCAAGAGGAGCACATGCTTTAGAACATTGCTATCAACTACTAAAAATTTACCCTGGAAGTTCACATTACAATAGCCCATCTCACTATCTGCACAACACACAGTGAAAAAGTCTCAGCACCAGAATGTAAATTTGCCCCAGAAAGATTCCGTATTTGCAGATGGATGGGTAAAACCATACAGAAGGAGGCAAACTTCAGTAGTATAATGGCTTAAAGTGTCTTTCATAAAAAACTAAAACATGAAAGACCCATACTCTAAGAAACTAGTTGCAGAATATAACAGAAATTAATTATAAAAACATAAAAAGAGTAATAAAATTAGGTGCTAAAGTAAAGATACAAACTATACAACAGAAAAAAAAAACTATAATATCTAAATTTTACAACTTTGCTGCAACAGGGATAAGCATCTCATATACTATACTAACGACATCATAAGGGTGGACTCACATGAAAAAATAGAATGGCAAAGCAAAAGTAAAGAAATTTTTAAGTAAATGAATGCAGTTGCAAGTTGTTAGAGAACAGAAACAAGACTTGTGCATTTTCATGCTTCCCTCAGAAGCCCAGGAGTGTACATATCACATAATACTAAAGTTACTTCTTTATAATTTATTAAGTGCAATATTTTAAATGTTTAAAGTTATTCATAATTTTAGTCTTATCAAGAACAGAAAGTTAAAATACCACTTAAAGTGCCTAAAGAAGTTTTTTAAAAGTATATAAAACAGCATGAGAAATGTATATTCAAAACAACATAGTACATAAGAATAGACATATACACCAATGGAACAGAACTGAAAGTCCAGACATTAAGCCATAAATCTATTTCCAATTGATTTTGATTAGGGTGCCAAGTTCATTCAATGGAGAAAGAAAGGTCTCCTCAACCAATTGTGCTGGAGCAACTGGATTTCCACACATAAAAGAATGAAGTTGACCCCTGCCTCACACCATATACAAAAGCTAACTCAACATGGATCAACAATCTACATATAAAATCTAAAATCACAAAACTGTTATGCAAAAACACAGTGGTAAATATTCATGATCGTGGATTGCCATGATCATGGCAGTAGGCTCTTATATATGACACCAAAGTACAAGCAACAAAAGAAAAAATAGATAAATTGGACTTCATCAAATGTAAAACTTTAAAATAAATAAATAAGTAAAACTTTTGTACATCAAGATATTATCAATAAAGTAAAAAGATAACCTACCTAGTGGATGAAAATATTTGTAAGCCATATATCTCATAAAGATATATAAGATATATAACTTTTTATATCTAAAATATATAAAGAATTTCCATAACACAACAACAAAAAGACAAACAAGTTAATTTTAAAATGGGCAAAGGTCTGGAATAGACATTTCTTCAAAGGAGATATATAAATGACCAGGAAGCACATGAAAAAATGCTTAACATCATCAGCCATTAGAGAAATGCAAATGAAAAACACTGAGACACTACTTTGCGCCTACTGGGATAGCCATAATTATTTTAAAATTTTAATACTTTTTTGAAAACAAAATATAAGCACTAGCAAGGATATGAAGAAACTGTAGCTTATTGGTGGTAATAAAAACAATACATACACTGTGGAAAATAGTTTGGTGTTTTC
The DNA here is from genome assembly GCF_048564905.1 of Vicugna pacos. Taxonomy (NCBI): domain Eukaryota; kingdom Metazoa; phylum Chordata; class Mammalia; order Artiodactyla; family Camelidae; genus Vicugna; species Vicugna pacos. The sequence goes on from NW_027328721.1 coordinate 19,556,340, forward strand.
TAAAAAAGATAAAAACAGAATTACCATATGACCCTCAAATTCCATTCCTAGATATATACACAAGATTTGAAAAAGTCTCTAAAAAATATTTATATATCAACATTCATTGCAAGCCTTATTCACAACAGCTAAAAAGTGAAAATAACCCGTGTTCATTAACAAATGAATGGATAAACAAAATATGATATATACATACAATGGACTATTATTCAACTATGAAAAGGAATGAAGTTCTGACACACATTCTACAACATGGATGGACCTAGAAAACATGATGTTAAGTGAAATAAACAAGGCAAAAGGGACAAATATTGTATGAGTCTCCACTTGTGTGAAATATCTAAAATGAACAAATTCATAGAGACAGAAAGTAAATTTGAGGCTACCAGATTCAAAGGGAGGAGAGAACAGAGAGTTAATCTTCAAAATAATTCACGACCACTACAAGCTAGGTTAAACAGATAATATAAAACAGCAAACGGATAAACTGGCACTCTGTACCTCCACCAGTAATTAGAAACAATTTACAGGAAATGGACACAGCAATGTTTCTCCTGCATCAGGATCACCTGAGGGTTTGTTAACCCACACTACCTCCTCTGGGTGTTACCCGAGAAGGCTACACTTCTAACTAGTTCCACAGGAGGCTGGCACTACTAGAGGTAGGGGACCACACTTTGAGAACCACTAGTAAAGATAATTTACAGATAAATACAAGATAAATTAATGAAGAGTATGAATGAAATCTGTGGTGCCAAAACAACTCAGCCTAAGAACATGGGGTTCTAATGCCTCCCTTAGTTTTAAGTTCAAGTGTCTAGGAACTAATGGCTTGGAAATAATGCTTAATAATTTGTCTTTTCCACCATTCTACAGACTGCAAATTAGAAGTTACAGTTTGTGACAGGGATCTAATTTATACTGTATATTAAGAGCAAATTTGTGTTTTAGATGATAAATAAGGAGAAAAGGCTGAAATCTTTTGTAGATATTGTAAAGACTAATCAAAATTGTACTCTGGATAGATGGCCAACCCACCTTCTTGGAAGTGAACCAAGAAAGTACTTAAAGCAAAGTCAAGATTTTTCTTAAGAAAAAATAAAAGAGACCGCTATACTAAAAATATGGAGAATATAAATATTTCTATACTATAAGCACTGGAAGAAAGCTCTTGGAAAAGTTTTCAAAACTGTTATCATATACTCAATGAAGCCAAAGAAAATCTTCAACCATGTTTCCATGAAATAACATATTTGGCACAGTGGAACCTGTGCAGAAATCCTCCCACTTTAATTAGTGGAAGATGAATCTGCTGGGGACAGAATATATTACAAAGGGAATTACTGGATATAAACTAACTTCTGTACAGCAGCGTTAAGTGCCCGCATCCTCCAAAGTGGCTGTATATTGGAAAGATTTTTAAAAGATGGTGAGATACAAGTATAAGGGAAAGAGCATGGAAGAATTCCAATCTTCAATAAAGAGAGCTAATCTTCCTTGGTGAAATGGCTAATTCCAGGGCTAGAGCAGAGAATGCACAACATGAGCCTGGGACATCTTCTGGTACTAGAAAGCCAGTCAATCCTCAAAAAGTGATGGGCCAGAAGCCTTCTTGAAAGAGTTCCCTAGGGCCAAACTATAATTATAGCACAAAAATAATGATGGTAATGGATTGAATCCATAGAATAAGAATCTGTAAGTACATTTGATATAAGTAAAATAAAAATCCTCAAGGCTATTCTGATATAGATTTAAAAATTGAACACATACCTAAGAAAGGAAAGTTTTTCTTTTTTTTTTTTTGATTGAATGCAGATTTATTCAGAGAGATACATTGAAAGGCAAGAGAAAGGCCATGAGGTGTGGGGGTTGGGTGCTCAGATTAAAAGTAGGTACACACTCCATAGATAGTATACGGGCTGTCTCCAAAGAGGGAGAGAGGGGTGGCTGTGAAGGCACTGTGTTGCTGGTTTTTATGGGCTTGGTGGTGAAGGCTTTTCTTTATAGGAGATCCAACCAATAAATGCAGAAGGAATGATGGAAACAGAAAGTCACCATTTGGCAAACACCACAGCATTTCAGGTAAGAATCATCAATGAAAATAAAAATTAGAGAGTATGATGAAAAATAAGATAATTACCTGGTCACAAAGTGTTTTCCTACAGAACACTTTTTAATTACAAAGGAAAAGCACAACTACAGCAGACAAGCCCGATTGTATCACCTAAACCAAGTGAACAAATTAGCATCACTTGTAATTGTACAAATCAGTAGCACGTGCCTCCTAGTAAGCTTAATAACGTCACTTGCATAGTTCTCTTAACCAAAAATGTTTAACATTCATTGACTCATGGGGAAACCACACAAATCCAAATTGTGGGGTATTCTACAAAATTACTGACCAGTACTCTTCAAAGTATAACAGTCATGAGAGACAAAGAAAGATTTTGGAATTGTTTCAGATTAAAGAAAACTAAGAGGGGACATGACAACTAAAATGCAACTGCATCAGTTCCTAGACAGAGGGAGGACACTACTGAGACAATCGGTGAAAACTGAATACAGACTGGAGACGAGGTAACAGTACAATGTCAGTGTTAAGTTTCCTGATTTTGATAACTACACTGTCACTGTGTAAGCTGTTAACATTTGGGGAACCTCGATGAAGACGACATGGGAAATCTTTGTAATATTTTGGTAGATTTTCCTGAGTTTGAACCAAAAAAAGTAAAACCACCAAAAAAAAAGCTAATAGATCAGAATAAAGTCTTTCTTTCATATCATATCAAGTTATTTCTGTACCTGTGAAGAAACTATTACTGTTGACCCAGACTTTCATTGGGATAATAAAAAAAAAATGACATATGCTAGGGCAGATAGTCAAGTTAAGTAACTTAAACTACCTTTGCTTCTTGCTAAAGGAATGAGAAGATAAAGAGAAGCCAAGAAAATCAGAAATAATCTTATATAATTTCTGCTATTTTTATAATAGTTTTAAACTGGCTGCAGTATTACCTCCTTAATGACAGTTGAAGATGCTTTGTGAGTCAGTAACTATACACAATTGTAGCACAATGGTATCACAGTGGAGTAGGGGACCAGAAAAGCATGGGACTCCCTCACCAATGGGTTGTCTTGTCCAAAACAAATACTAATGGCACCCTGACTGGCACACACCCCTAGAGGAAGGTGGAGAAGTTGATCGTGGGCAACAGTTAGGAGCGCATTTGTTACCACTGTCCCAGGTCAGTCTGAGAGGCCCAGATCTGCAGTAACTCCTGATCAGGAAGGGCCAAGGGTTTGCCATCAGTCACACACCCCTGCAGACAATCAGTTGTGACTTTAAACTGAGCTCTCCTGGGCTCCTTGAAGTACAAAGAGGAAAATGTAAAGCAGAAGACTTAACTACAGCAGGTAAGACACTTTCAGCACTCATAAGTGTGTAGCATGTACATCAAGATACTCACTGCAGCATTTTTTATACTGTAAAGCACTGGGAACAAGTTAAACATCCAGTAGGTAAGCTATAACATACCTCCACTGTGCCAGGAGAGCTGGGGTAGGTTTAACAGCTCTCTTGTTAGTAAACACTAAGTCACAGGCTGCAGCTGTGCTGAATTTCCATCAGAACAAAGAATTTTCATCTCTAAAAGACTCGCCTTTCAGATAAGGTTGTATGAGCACATCTTTAGCGCTCAGTTCCTGGAGGTACAGCTCCTGAGTCACAGGGTATCTACACCTTATTTCAACAGATAATCCAAAAAAGGCTGCATAAATGTACAACTCCCAGCAATGGGGAGAGAGGAGTGAAAAAGCACAGAGTAGGACAGGTCCATCCTGTCACAGGTCATGCCCAATAAGGGTCGAGAGCAGAACTACCGCTTTTGTAACTAAAGCACATGAGGAAAGCTGTGAGCCTGCCCCAAGATGGTGTTAAGGAGCAATTACAGAAAATACAAAACTGTGGGGGCACAAACTTGGGTTAACAAACTTTGATATTGTAATGATTGTTTAACCAAATCATATTCTCATCTTTGTGTAAACATATAAGAAATGTATAATCAAAACCCCTGCTTTCTATATTTGTCATTATACTGCTCCTTCAAAGCAAAATGTCCAAAAGCATGAAAGACTGAACTCTCAGTACCACTCACCGCCTTAACTGCGGGACTTCGCTCAGCTGCCTTGAAGCTGCTGTGCTAGCAGAGACCTGCTACGAACTGTCTCCTCGCCGTGAAAAGCAGAGACATAGACATGCTTTGCTCACTTTGCTTAGTTCAAGGTCATAGACTCAGGGCTGCTTCTGCTTATGGAAAGCCATAGCTCATCCCTCGCCCTAACCGGCAGGACGTGCTTGGCTTACCAGGCGCAGGTGGATAGTGTAGGTCACTCCTGCTCACAGAAAACTGACCTAGCCCTCAGCTGGGGACAGCTGGGCTGCTTCACGTGCTTAGATGATTTCTGATCATAGTATGGAGACTCTGTGGTGGCCTGGTGTTTCATTATCAATTATTCAGAAAACTGTAACCTTGCCCATGATTTTTTGAGGCGTAAAATAACCATTTGTATTATCAATATCGTAACCTTCTAAGTATAAATTAAGATTATAATGTTTTTGTTTTTCATGATCTGAAACTGCTGACCCGCATCCCTCCACATACCACATACCCCTTACTCATTCCTATGATGTATTTCTCTTTGATTTTTTTTGAATATTCGCAATAAATATAAGAGCTTTGGAGCAGCTTGGGAGTCAGTCTCTGGCTCTCTCTCACTGTCTTGAACTGATAAAGTCTTGAGAAAATTCATTCTTCCATGGTGGAACTTTTGCTGGACAAAAACCATGACAAACAGAACTCACACAAAAATATAGTGATCAAGAAAAAAATGAAATTTTCATGGCTGTACTCACTCAGTTCAGTCTAATTAGTAAGAAGGCTAACCTCACAAAGTCCTTTTATATTATCTTTTGTTTAATTTGTAAATTATTTTTTATTTAAAGACTGAAGCAATGAACAGGTGTTGTTGTCCTTGTTGTTTTGTCAAATGATTAGAAATTTGTTGCAACATAAGTCACCAAATCACGGGGGAGGGTACAGCTCAAGTAGTAGAGTGCAACCCCCAGTACCGCCTCTAAAAATGAAGAAACCTAGTTACCTTTCCCACCAAAATAAAAAATACTTATGTAAACCAATATTAAATAAATAAATTTTTAAAAAATCATCAGCTCATCCATCTTCTCCCTCACCAATCTGAAATGCTGCCTGCGATAAACACCTATGTATATTGGGGTCTCTTTTTCTGTACTTCACTCAATTCATCCTAAAGTAGTGTTGTTGTTTTGACAGGAAAGTAGGATTTATTGGTGGTTGTGTGGAAGGAGGGGACAGCACCAAGGCTCTCATGAGTGCAGGGCCTGCCATTTGTCCAGGGGACCACAATTTGGGATGTAGTTGACCCCACAGCCATCCGGGATGAGCCACCTTTCTGCCACCATGTTTTCAAATTCATTTGTGTTAAACTTGGTAAATCCCTAATTCTTTGAGGTGTGGATCTTCTGGTGACCAGGGAACTTCAACTTGGCCCTGTGCACAGCCTCAATCACATGCTTCTTGTTCTGCAGCTTGGTGCGAATGGACATGATGACTTGGCCAATGTGGATCCTGGCCAACGTGCCCTGGGGCTTTCCAAAGGCACACCGCATACCTGTCTGGAGCCTTCAGAGGAAAGCTGCTCATATTTATCTGACACCATTTGGCCACAGAGTGGAAACTGATCCACTTTTGCCTTCTTCCGCCCCAGGTCAAAGATGCGGGTCTTAGTATCAGGGATACCTCGGCAGAAGCATGGCTTTGGGTGTGGATTGTTCTTACAGTACTGGTAACACCAGGCGGGGTGGCGGCCCATGGTGACACCAGGATATTCAGTAGCACGCAGAAGGGAAAGAGCTAAAGTGTTTTATTTACTATCATTTCATGATACTTTTTTTATATCAGAAATAGTCCTTTTGAAGATTGAAAAGCACACCTAGAGGCTTCAGAATGCAAAGCTTCTTAAAGGACTAATCCAGAAAATAAAGTCTGGAATTCTATTATTTCTGTTGAAAAAGAATTTGGCATGACTTCTCTCCCCTTTTTTTCATCAAATGCAACATAGATACAGCAGGGAGGCCATGAAATTGGAACACCTAGATTAGCATCGGGACCCTGCGCTGGTTGCATGATCCTGGGCAATTACTTAAATTTTCTGATCTTCCATTGTTTTCACCTATAAACAAAGTCCAAACATCTGCATATTGTTTCCTTTTTCCCATTTATATTCCCTTGTCTCTTTTTCTAAGTATAGGTAATCACATTTCAAGTGGATACACATTTTAAAGAAATTATCCTGCAAGAAAAAAATGAGAATGTCCTCAATCTACTATTATGAAAATATTTCTAAGATATACTGTGATTTTTTTGTCTACATACTATGCTCTATTTTTCCATATAATGGGAGAAAAATGCCACTATACATTTATATCTGTATGTGTATATGCAGAAAATACTCGGGAAATAATTTTTAAGTTTATGTAAAAATATTTCCTTTTTAACAATTTCAGACATGTCAAAAGGAGAAAAAGATTGACTCTATCTGGATTTTTAAAAAAACAGAAAAACTGAGGCCCCAGAAAAAAAATAACCGTGCTAACCAGAAAATTAATGATTTGAATGAGTTCCACCTATCAAAGGCTGACTCAAATAAGGTGCTTTTTCACATTGTATGATATGAAATATCTCTGTTTGACATTATGGTCAAATCCAGAAAAGTTTTTTGTTTTTCTATAATGTTTCACTTTACTCTGTTCTAATTCTCCAGACTATCTATCTACCTTCAATCTACTCTTTGGTTTGTAAATAAAGTCTTTATTCTTAAAAAGTTAGATCATTTTTAAGTGAATTAAATTGATAAAATTATATATATTGTTTACATACTCTATATTCATATGTAGCACACATTTTAGAAATAATAAATTATAACACAATGGAAAAGAAGGGTGGAAACGAAAGTAGCAAAGGCTTTTAATGCAAACTAGGCATCTTCTATTTTGTTGTACAAGCAATAGGGAGCCACTGAAAGTTTTGACAAGAATGGGAGATAATATGAAGAAAGTAATGTTTTTGAAGAATGAATGTAATCACAAAAACTAGGAGATTATTCATAATAGCCAAAAATTGGAGAAAACCAAAATGACCATCAACTGAAGAATGAATAAACAAAATGTGGTATCACTATACAATGGAATATTATTCAAACCTAAAAGAATGAAGTACTGATACATGGTACAACGTAGCAGAACACTGAACATTATGCTAAGTGAAAAATGCCAAATATAAAAGGCCACATATCATATGATTCCACTTATATAAAATGTCCAAAATAGGAAAATCCATAGAAATAGGAAGTAGATTTGTGGTTGCCAGGGAACTGGGAAGAGGGGAGATGGGAAGGAACTGTTAATAGGATTGGGGTTTCTTCCTGAAGTGATGAGAATGATAAAGCATTCAATAGTAGTGATGGGTGCAAAACTTCATGGATATACTAAACCCTACTAAAATGTATACTCCAAAATGGTAAATTTTCTGTTATGTGAATTAGATCTCAACAACACAAAAAAGGGGTGTGTGTGTGTGTGTGTGTGTGTGTGTAAAATACTACAGGCAAGGAAAATAGAAAGCAACCATATTGGTTTAGCAATGAGTGCGTAAATGTCATCAGGGCTTCTATTGTTAAGCCCATCTAGGGAGCATCACTCAGATAACCAGACTCCACAGAGGACCACTCACAGGGTCCCCATGGGGAATACAGCCTGGGACTCTGAATGAGTAAGTGTAAGCAAAGGGGCAAAAGGACTGTCAATAACAATAAATATATGAATATGAGGAGAAAGGAAATATGACAAAAGTAAATATCTTTTCTCTTTAATTGAAAATGAAACATTCACAAAGAGGAAGTTCAACAGAATTCAATACTTACCATCTTTGGATTGAGAAATAAAGGCAATCTGTAGTCTCTTACCCAGACTTTGTCAAATTTTCAACAATAAGATTACCTGTATAAGGAGGAAAATGTATAAAAATGTGTTTGTCTTTATTAACAAAATATTTTATATCTCAACCATAGAAACCATTCTGAAATACTCAAGCCCTAACCTACTAGAGAGTCAAGCATAGTTAAAGCCAATTTCTGGTGGAATCTATATACTATTGTCTTAATGGGAAAAATAAAGTTCATAATCTGCATCTTCACTGTCCAATATGCCAGCCAAAAGCTAGTGAGCACTTGACATGTAGCTAAGTCTACACTGAGACATGGTGTAAGTATAAAATATACTCCAGATCTCAGAGTTAGTACTAGAAAAATAATCTAAAATATCTCATTTATAAGTTTCCATAGTTTCATATTGATTACATGTTGAAATAATAATATTGTGATATATTAAATAAAATGTATTAAAATTAATGTCACCTGTTTCTCTTTAGCTTGTGTTTATATGGCTACTATATATCTGGCTTGCATTATACTTCTATTGGACAATGTTGTGTTAAGTGGCAGCAAAAAAGCTTTCTGAGAGCTTCATGAGTCCTCCCTTGGTTACCTTTTTTTGTGCTCCAGGAGTAAGACTTTTCCCAGAGTGTTTCCTGCACTGGAAACCACTGCACACAGCAAGCAACATGAAACAAGCAATAACCCTAAGATGTGACTGGGAGGGAAATCTCTTACAGTTCCTAAGATCCACACTGTACTATGAATCTGAACAAGAAAAATGGAGATTCTCTTGGGGGGTAAGACTGCCTTAAGTAACAGGAGAACAGCCTCAGACAGCAATGATGTGAAATTTTTTAGGAGCTTGGAACTCCCAGCTGAAAGCCGCTGCTGTTGCTGGGCCTCACACAGACAGCAAACAGAGCAGTGGGCCAGGAAGCCACGCATGCACACGTGTGGGGCAGGAGAGCCAACTCCGAGAGGTGGTGAACAATGCCCAGGCAAAGAAGAAGTCAGGGGTAGCCCACGGTAGTGTCCAGAAAGCTTCACAGAGAATCATTTTACCCCCACACTGAAGGGATAAGCCCAAGACCTAAAAAGAAAATTATTCCTCTAAGAATGAGGGGGTCTGGAGAAAACCCCAAAATTAACAATACTGTCTCCATAACCATTTTTTCTCACTTAAATACCAGAAAATGCTAACTAATCTACAATAACAACAACAACAACCAAATCTATAATTGCCGGGGGTGAAGGAACTGACTCTTTTGAGGCTGATGGAAATGTCTTCATTGTGGTAGTGGTTCCATGAATACAGTTGTCAAAAGTTATCAAATGAAACCCTACATGGGTGCAGTTTACTGTATTTATTATATCTCAATAAAGCTGATTGAAAATAAGTAGGAAATAAATAAAATCAATCACCATTTGCCCTGTGGCAGTCAGAATATAGCTGTCATTCCCTGGGCATGTGAAAATTTGGTCACTGACAGTTTGTATCATCGTAAGCTTTGCTGAATTGTGTGTACTTTGTGTACACATATGTCACATTTATGATCCAACTTTTAATATCCTTTAAAAGATTACACTATGATTCAGCATTAAAACAAAAATTGATGCTTGCAAAAAAGCACAGAAAGGCAGCAGAGGGGACTAAGTTTGATATTCATGAAGCAAATATTTGTGGTTAGATGAATGACCACAATTCTATTTTTTTGTTTGTTTGTTTGTTTGTTTGTTTTTTCGGACAAGGCAATATCCAAGTGCTAATAATGCACTCTATCATACTTTAAGCCAGCATTTTTCTTCCTTAGTGACAAATAAAATAACAATTTGTCTTATAATTGATTATATAGTGGGCAGAATTCTAAGATGGCCCCCAAGATTTTAACACCCTGGTTTACACACCTTCTCAAAGTTATTCAACCAAATAGTAATCTAAATGCTGCTGTGAAGGGATATTATCAATGTAATTAAAATCCCTAATAAGCTGACTTTAAATTACTGAGATTACTGTAGGCTAACCTGACCTAAAAAATCGGTACTTATGAGAACAGTAACCTTTAATAGCAAACAGCCATGCTGTGAACTGTGCATACAGAAGGCCATGTGGGAACCTAAGCGTGGCCTCCAGGAGCCTCTAGGGGAGTGTCTGTGACTCCCAGCCAGCAAGGAAACAGGAATGCCATTCCTACAAATGCAAGGAAATGAATTCTGTGAACTACCATGTGAGCCTGGGAGAGGACTGTGAGCCTCAGATGAGCTCGCAGCACTGACTGACACTTTGATTTCTGTCTGGTAAGGCTCAGAGGACAGGACCCTACTAACCATGCCCAGACTCCTGATGGACAGTGACTGTGAGGTGAGCTGCTAAAGCAGCAATGGAAAACTAACACAGAAGGCTTCTTAGATTTGAGGAAATATGGTTTATATTATTTCTCTTAAAGGCTGCTGATATGCTCCATCATCAATACAATTTCTCACACTTCATATTATTATGAGTGATGTGATTCAATTTCACAAAGCAGCAGGAGGTAATACTACTCTCAAAATTTTACAGGTAAAAAACTTTAGAACATATAATAATTTGTTTCCTCCAGCAACTGGGCATACGATTTAGCATATTTGCCTCTCTCTGTCTAAACCAATATCATTCCAAAAATAAATAAATAAGTAACCATCTTAGTCCTTATCCATTTCAAAAGGAATGAAAATAAAGTTGAATCTGTGGTGAGAAAAGCTAATTTTGAGATCTAGCAAGGCCATATAATTTCAGGCAATCATCTAGTTTCTAAGAACTTCAGGGAACTCAGCTAATAAAAAAAGGACTAGTGGAAATTTAAATCAAGTCTGGAGGCTAATTAATAGCAGAAAAACATACAGACATATATACAGACATAAATGGATAATGACATGCTCTGCCAAAATTATACAGTGTATAATTAAATGCCATTGCAAATGGCCTGAACTTCAATATCTCTTGTGTGCCAGGCACTGGTCTGTAAGTGATATATGAAGTGTACAGACAAGGACTATCATATAGAATAGTGGTTAGGGATTCCAGCCACAGCCCCAGACCGCCTGGCCACAGCCCCTGGCCCACCACTGACTGAAGGCGAGGTCTTGGGCATGTCTAGCCCCCCTTTGCCAAACCTTCAGCTGTAAGACAGGGACATGGACAATGTTTATCTCTGAGGGCTGCGGTGAGGATTGAATGAGTTAATACATACAAAGCACACAGAAGAATGCTGGGCGCATATTAAGCATTCAAACGCTGACATCAATATTGTTTTCATAATAATGCCATATTAATATTCACTTCTAAGAAAGGCAAACTGTGCATCTATGGAGGATACTACCGGACTGTCCTCCTGGGATGGTTTTTACTTTTATTGTATGAATTTGCCAGGGCACTGTTCAAATTTGTTACTGTGTTTTTTACCTTAGTGAAATGTTTATGGGTTCAAGTACTGTATCTATTTCTGTGTTAAAAATCTAATTGAAACTTATATGGAAACATTAGACACTGACATTCTAGGGCTTTGTTATACAAAATAGTTTTGAGGACCACCAATTCAGCATCCCCCAGCTGCCTGTTAAAAATGAACAATCCCAGAAGACACAGTACATTTGGCCAATATACTTTGTTTCTTTTCCATGGGAGGGATAGTCTCTCAGGCTTTTCTCTTCTTCTTTTAATACTCAGCACTTCCTTTTCTGTGCCTGTAAGGCTCCTGGATGCTATTCAGCCTTTTTATAGCAGGTGCAACACTATTTTTCAAAATATTTTAAAAATCAAACAACATTATCTAGGCCATAGAAGACTTTGACAAAAGTACTTTTATGGAAATCAGATACTAGGAGGCAATATTCAAATCCAAATAAATGTTGCTTTAAAGCTCATGTTGATGCTTTATAGCCCAAAACAGTGCAAGCCAAGAAGCAGGAGTAGGTAACCAATGCAACATGAAAAGCTGATATTTAAATTGGGTACTGTTAATTAAGGTTACAAGTTCAAAGCCTTAATCTTTATACACAAGTACTTGAACTTCTGAAGTAAGTGGTTTGCATCACCTCATTAGTACAGTACATTGGTTCTCAAATTCTGGGCCCCCAATCATCAGTATCACTTGTAAACACATAAGAATTATACTCCTGGGTCTCTCCCCAGACCTGCTGAATCAAATACCAGGATTGGGGAGCAGCATCTATGGTCCTACAAGCCCCCAGATGATCCTGATGCTTGCTAAATTGTGGGAACTACTGGAATAGTGGTTCAGGCACAGTACATTTCTGCTGAGTTTTTCATCACTAGTTTGAATACAATTCTGCCTGGTCAAGTATGAAAATGTATGAATATTGGAAATAGGACACTGAAATAAGGAAACCCAAAATGTATGCCTGCAAATAAGTGCATCCATGACAAATTATAAAGAATTATGTGATTTAAAGCTGATATAATTCAAAGTTACTGCACATTTACTTGATTGTCTACAATGTATGTTTGAAGAATTATTTATAAATTTTCTATAACCTTAAACTATTTACAAAACTGTAAGTATGCAAGCTTACAAGGTAGAAATAAAACCCGTTTGCCTGGTTGATGGGGGTGGGGGGAAATAAAGATAGGTAATGTGAAAAAACAGTAAGGTGCCTAAGACAGGATCCTTAGGTCTTGACAGAATTCTCTGACTCCCTGTACACCAGCCATAAATTCCTATTTACCACAATTTATTTCATTCAGGCATTTTCTTCTTTTTTTTAATTGAGTTATAGTTAGTCTACAATGTTGTGTCAATTTCCAATGTAGAGCACAATTTTTCAGTTATACATGAACATACATATATTCATTGTCGCATTCTTTTTCACTGTGAGCTATTCAGACACTTTTAATCTTTAATAGACCATCATTCAGCACACTGCTTTTAGTGTCTGCATGTAACTTTTGATAAAATTTTCAAAGGCTTTGAATTATAATTCTGGAAGGAGCAAAGTTCAAATGTATATAACTACAGTTAGAAATACAGTATTTAAAACACAACCAAGAAGAAAGAGAAAATCTATGAGACTTTTTAAAGAACAATATTCAGGGTTAGCTCTTTTTAAGGTAACAAAATAAAATTCAAAACTATTTAAATCTCCTAATGAACAAATAAAATAACAGGGCACAGACGTCAAAACTATGTTCTCATTATATTTATTAAATGTAAAACAACTATAAATAAACTAATTAAGGAATAGTCCCATACAAAGTATGGGGAGGAAGGAAAAATTAATGTTATCCTAATGACAAACACTAACTCAGCAAACAAAAATAGTTTTAAAAAACCACATAAGAAAAACACTCTGCTTGTACCCACTGACTTAACTGTATATCTTAGAGACTAACAAGTGCTGCTTCCCAAATTTTCTGCTACCCCTTCCCAGCATGACAAACCACACGTTTCCAAATCTAAATAATATACTTCTGAGGCTTGTCTCCTAAATAAGAATCTCTTTCAAAAGATTTAACTCTAATGACAAATCACATTTTACAGATAGAATATAATTATTTATAAACATCACTTTGCTCCCTAAGCCTTTAGATTTGACCTAGACAGGCTTCTTCTACTGCTAAAGATGTATCTGGGACGCCTGTCCTGATGGTGATACCAAGGGCAAGACTGAATTTAATTTTAAAAATGCAAATTACTGCAAGTTGGTTAAATTACAGGTTTAAATTACATAATTATTTTGTATAAGAAAATAAAAGTGGAAACTGCTTCTTCAAGAGTCTTTTAATCTTCTAACATCTGTATAGGATGAAATCTGATGATTTTCCCCTCCTATTTCAGTACTACAATTTTCAATATAAAACTTTTCACTGAAGGGAGAGGGCATAGCTCAGTGATAGAGTGTGTGCTTAGCATGCACATGTTCCTGGGTTCAATCACCAGTACCACCTTAAATAAATGAATAAATGAATAAATAAATAAATTTAATTATCTCCCCCCAAATAAATAAATAAATAAAAACACAAATTAAAAGAAAAAAACCTCCTCCACTGAAAGTTAAGAGGCAGCAGCATGGTGACTAAAAGCATAGATCACAGTCAGATGGATCTGGATTTGAGTTCTAGTTCTGTGAATTCAAATTCCTAGCTATGCATTCTTAGACAATTCTCTGAATCAGTTCTTCTGCCATAAAACAGGCTTGTTAGTATCTATTTCATAGGGACTGCTGTGAGAAATAAGTAATGCATGTAAATATCCTTAGCAGAGGGTCTGATATATTGCAAACATTCAATAAGTGGTAACAATGATAATCAAAACAAATAATGATCAAATTATTAATTTATCAAATAATCAAATCTGCATTTTTATCCTGTAGATTCTCAGCCCTCTCCTAGTTGATTCTTTATAAATAACTAGGGGCAGCTCACAGGTATAAAATCAACCATCAAAAGAAAGAGACCTAGCAGGCACCTTCCTCACCCTTGTTCTCTCCCATGTTTCAACAGCCTTAGTCATTATCCAAACTTGAGAATAAAGACCTGCTCACACTGGGCAGAGGAGATCAGAGGCCATATTTAACACCTGTACTTAATGATAGCTCACCCACAGTGTAAGACTGATACCGTACATTCATTTTTCCAACACACTCAACATAAGAATGGGCACTTAGGTGGAAAAGAAATCAAACAAAAGCATCTTTCAGGAAGTGCCTGTTGGATCAAAAGTCTCATTGCTGAGTCAAGAAGAAGGTCAACTTAATGCATCACATGTGCCAAAAGTATAGGCTGTTTTATACTTCCTAGAAATGAAGGGAAAAGTTCACATGAAATCTCTATCAACTTTTGTGACTGCCTTCTAATTCATTTAATAAATATTTGTTGAACACCTTTGGATTGACACTACACTAAGCACATGGATACAAAAGTGACAAGATAATAATATTTTCCTCTTGCAGAGCCTATTAGAAAATCATTCCCTTTTTTTCTCTCTCATTCATTGGTTGACTTACTATATGCCACTATGTGGCAGCAAATATTAGGCATTTTGGGGAGGAGAGATTTACTAAAAACATAAATAAGATAGAACCCTTGTAGTCAAAGAATTGACAGGCTAGTAGAAGAGAAAAATACAAATACCTATGTTAACTGCTATGAAAGCCACATAGATACTGTGCATAATCAGTAGGAAAAACAACTAACTCTACTCACATTAAACAGGACAGGCTTTCTAAAGGAGATGGTATTTAAATAGAGTCTTAAGGGATAAATGTTTCACAGATGAAAGGAAAACAGTACTTCAGACAGAGGAAATAGCCAGGTGCAGACACATACATGAAACCATATACATGCACACACACATACACACACACAAACTGCATTAAATATATACATGTTACATACAAATGGATATACAGTCAGTTTTTAGATGGAAGCAGTCATTTGAATTACAACACAGAAAATGATGCAATTGACTACTTTTCCAATTCTCCCAAAGATGGTACACAGCTAATAATATATTTATAAGGGAAAAGTTATTTCCTTCCAATTCCAGCCTTAGAGCATTAGCACTTAAATCTCTCCCTGAAATAAAGGGAGGTTTGAATGCTAGATTAAATCTGGACTAGAAAAGGCTCTCCCTTAAGCAAAGTATCAATTCAGGTAGGAAAATAAAGGAAAAGAGCAACGGGATCAAATTAGAAGCTCCTTAAATGGACAGGGTTCAATTTTAAACAGTAGGAAAAAAATTAATTCCTTAGTGAGTAATAAAACTTGAAGGAAGAAAGGGAAATCAGACATGATGCAAGGTTTCTCCCAATGATCATTCTATTAACATTGATACTTGCTTTTTCCATTAGCGTGTACTTGACTATACAAATACTTACATATCATGGCACTCACATTTTGTAAGCCCCCTAACTCTTGCTATACTTTCACGTGAATAGTTTGCCATTTAAAAAAATTAAATTCAGGCAGATGGGGTGAATAAATTTTTTTAAATTGTATAAAAATTAGTAAAATCTACCCGGAAACCCTTCCTAGCTTCTGAATAATAGTATAAATACTTTTACCTTTTGAGTAATTGCCTTATCATCTTAAAAAATAAAAATCATGAAATTTGTTAATTTTCCTTTATGTCTATGTTTTAAAATGTGGGTCAGAGGCTTATCCATGTCTAAGCTTTATCTTTAACAATAATCAGTATTTATACAAAATCTAACTGGTAAAGTACCTTATACTACAAAGGAAGTAATCAAATGAGAAACAGAGAATTTAATGATGGAGCAAGGTTTCCCAAACTTGGTATCATTGACCTTTTGGACCAGATCATACTTCATCATGGGGTGCTGTCCTGTACAAGGTTTACACCTGACCCCTACCAACTAGAAACCAGCAGCACCCTCACACACAACTCTCCCCTACTTGCGACCATCAGAAACATCTGCAGATGTTGCCAAATGCCCCTCTGTGGCCACTGCTGCATGCAGGCAGCGTGCTACGCTGCTCAGTGGTTATCTCACTTCACCTAACAACATAGTGTCCATGAAATAGTTGTTATTTCCCCAGCTCAACAAATAAAGAAACTAAGGCCAAGAAAATTAAACAATTTGCCAAGAGTCACATAACCAACAAGTGTGGCAGCCCATACTTAACCCACACAACGGGGCTTCAGTCCCTGCTCTAGTCACTGTTCTGTTGTCACTTATTAATGCCTCAGCCTTTTTCATCTGACACTTGAAATGTAATATTCTGATTTTTATCTGAAAATAAAAAAATAAAATTATCCACACAAGAGGAATTTAAATTAAAAGACTCCCAACCTCAATTCAGGATAAACAAGTATTTTTTAAGCACTGACTGTATGTATGCCCAGTACCAACTTTAGGAACTAGAGTGATTCAAAGAAAAAAAAAAACCACATTTATTAAGGATTTGGCTCAAGACCTTTTCCACACATTACCTCTCTGAAGTCTCACAACATCCCTGTGAGGTAGGTATTAATATCGTCGGTGGATGTAACCAGTGTACCAGGTTCTTGTCCCATTGCAGAAAGAATTCTGAGATAAGATGTAGTGGTTAATAAAGGTTAAGTGAGAACTTATTAAGGGATGGATTGTACACTCTCAAGGGGAGAGTTAGCAGGCTCAGATGAGCAGCTGCCCTGTGTTTCTCTGGCAAGTTGATTACATAGGGTGTAAAAGAGAATGGGTGGATTATTCATTCGGGAAGGAACGGTTTGGGGTCAGATTCCCTGATTATCATCCCAAATCCACATTCCCAAAGAGAAAAGGGATTTCTGTCCTTATTTAGACTGGATCAGAAGTGTGGCATCAGTGCATGATGGATACTTCTAATCTGCAAGGGTAATATTAATGAAATGAGGACATAATGAGAAAAAGTTTCATTCAGACACTGGAAATTCCTGCCTTTTCTCACCTTTCTTTATTTGTCTCCAGGCCACTGATCACCCCCAAATGAGCTCAAAGATTCCTGCTTATCTTTCTCTGCCAATGGACCTCTGGTGCTTACATGATATGTGGTTTCCTGCATTTGGCTTGTGCCCCTCCTTTCTGCCCAATTGCTGCCATTTGGTCTGTGTTCCCCTTTCTCTGCTTATATCTAGCTATCTGCCTGCTCTAACATTACCTTGTTTCAAATGGGGAAGCTAAGGCTCCGAATAGAAAGGTAGTCCCTGACCTAAGAAGGCTTACAACTCAATTGAAGAGACACACACACAAAAAAAAAAGGTTTTTTTAAAGACACAGAATAAGTTAAGTATCTCAGTTAACAACACACAGAGGGTGAGAAACACAAATGAGCAGAAGTATGAAGGAGGATTAAAAAATGGCCGCACTTAGGCTAACAGATTGCTTATTCTTATGCTCACCCTTAAAACGGTCAACTGACCTGACTGACCGGTTGCTACTCACGGTTCCAGGCCTGTTGTTGAAACCGAAGCTATTGATCCTACTGTTTCTACTTTATTCCAGTCATTGAAAGTCATCATCATGCTGGGTCTCTGAGTCCTTCTCCAAGAAGGTCTGGTCACAGGACTGTCACCTTATAAAATACCCTGAATTACCAAGAAGACCACACCTTGAAATAAAGCGATCTACCCACTACCCTCCATAGAACTGATCACCGGAAGCATCATAACACCATTCTGAGTTTTCTGATGAGAAAATGATTGTGTTGATGGTTATCAATGCTTTATTGTTTGAGCTATGGCTCTAGAACCACCCCCACCCACTCCATCCCCAAGGTGGGTACACAGTTTGGAAGTCACTAGCATGCTGTGAATCCCCTTTGCCTGACAAAGCTATAAAGCTGCCTCTTTTCTTCTAAGCTCCAAGATCCAGTCTCTGAATTCTTTGGCTTGTCAGGGACCGGGGGCCAATCTTTTGGCAACAAGTATACAGTTAGATTAGTCAGGGAATACTTCTTAAAAAGGGTTTCTAGTATCCTCTCTTAGGAAAGAAAATGCATGAGCAAATTGTAATAAACTGAGGAGGAGCAACACATCTGAAAACAACAAGAAACAGAAGTGTGGGGACTGAAATGTAAACTTTGTGATAGCCAATGCAAGCAGCAACTCAGGGAAATGATGAGGAGTGATATGTGCCTTAGAATTCAGACGGAACAGTAGCTGGAGATGAGACTAGCTCTGTGCTTTTAGGGCGTTCCTGTCACAAACACTCAGGCACAACTACAGGAATGAAATCAAAAGAGCTGAAGGTGAAGACTAATGGTTGTTAGTGGAAGCTTAGACATATGGAGTCAAACACCAAAATTCATAAGATGGGTGATGGGTCATCTACTTTGCTTTATGTATTTTGTCTCCCCCAAGCAGAATGTAAGTTTCCAGAGGGTAGGGGGCTTTATGTCCTGTTCACTTATGTCAATCCCTGTCACAGTAGGTGCTCAGTAAATGTCTGCTGCTGAATAAAGGCAGTTTTCAAAACAGTTCACCTATTCAGAAACTAAGGCCACAAATGTATTCAGCATTCAAAAAACAAAAAACAAACAAACAACAACAACAAAACACCCAGCAAGCACACACACAGAAATAAGAAGACTATTGTACTATTCAACGTTATTGCAACAGCTAACATTTACTGGGCACTAACTCTGAGCAGACACTGTGATATATTATCTCAATCCTCTTAGCTGCCCTGTTACAGAGGTAGGTAGTATTCTTATGATCCCAGGTTTACAGGTTAACACAGAGAATAAATAACCTGCCCAAGGTCACAAAGCAGCACAGCTGGAGAAAGCTGGGTCTGTCAACTCCAAGGCTTGCCTCTCAAATACTATGTCACATGCACAGAACTACAAGTATCCTTCTTAGGCAAGGCTAGGGAAAAGTGGCCAATGAGGAAAGAAAACAGCAAAACAAAGCAAAATAGAAACTCCAATGTAGTCAAAAACCATTGGTCCACCCCTCTCCTATAGCAGCTGCTGTAGAATCTCCCTGCCTGGGTACCCTGACTAACCCATGCCCAGCACAACTTCAGTGGTTTAAACAATCCAGATGCTGAAAAGCAGGAACTAGAATCAAGCATCTAATCAACATTTCAAAGAGCGGTAGATAACAAGTGGTAATGCCCCAGGGCCACAGCCCGAAGAAATGACAGCTGTGAACTCAGACTAAGGCTGACCTCAGACCTTCCCAAGCCCTTCTCTCCGTGTCTGCCTCTTCCCTCCCTCCTGTGCCCTGCGTGTCTCTCCCCACCTCTGCACGTCCCCTCTCCCACTAAATGGCCTTCACAAACACTCTGAAAATTTTTGTTTCCTGCTCTAAATTTCTCATCTAGTAAGTTAAATTTGTAATATTTCTCTAATGAAAAGAAGTCTACTTGTAGACAGGTAGAAAAATGTTCTCTGCATGTTGCAGCATCAGTCCAAAGGGCACATTATCAAATTCACACAGTAGTCACTAAAGAGACCACCAATCAAACAAATTAAAACTGACATCCCACATATATATTTATGTAGCCTTCTGGTGTTACACACATGGTAACTACACAGGAGGAAATTAAACCCACTAGACAGACTCTGCTCTTCTCCCTTCAGTCCAGTAACACATCCATGACTGCAAAGTTCTGAAAATCTCTACAATGGAAAGAAGTGTAACTCCAGAAGCATGATTGCAATCGTTACCAACAAGCAAAAATATTTAAAATATTGAATTTGCTTAAAAAATTAGAATATTCATTAAATTAACTACTTAGAGATGCACTAATACATAAGCTAATTTAACTTCTGCATTTACACCAAAATCTAAAGCAAATGTGCCTTAAAAGCAGTCCGAGAGTAAGCCAGAAAGAGAAAGAAAAATACCATATGAGATCTCTCATATGTGGAATCTTAAAAAACAAACAAAGTATAAATACAGAACAGAAATAGACTCATAGACATAGAATACAAACTTGTGGTGGTCAAAGGGGTGGGGGGTGGGAAGGGATAGATGGGATTTCAAAATTGTAGAATAGATAAACAAGATTATACTGTGTAGCACAGGGAAATATATACAATATCTTATGGTAACTCACAGAGAAAAAAATGTGACAATGAACGTATATATGTCCATGTATAACTGAAAAAGTGTGCCCTACACTGGAATTTGACACAACATTGTAAAATGATTATAAATCAATAAAAAATGAAAAATGTTTTAAAAAAAAGCAGTCAGGGAATGAGGACAAGAGTTGGCAAGATAAAAAGTACTAAGAAACATATCTCAATCTTTTCTTTCTGCCTTTGGATTTTTTTCATACACTTGTCTTAAATATAGAACTCTATTAAATAAACAGACTATGAAAGCAAATTCATATTGCTCTCAAAGTAGAAATACTTCCCAAATACAAAAAAAAAAAAAAAACAAGAAGCATTTATTTCTTGAATTTGACAGCTGAACACTGATTATGCCAAATCTAAGGAAGGAAAGGAAAATTATTTCTGAAAACGGATCCTGTATTTATAAATATTAAGCATGAAAAGGGAATGTCCACCCCACCTTCACATCATTTTAGGAAAAGGAGAAAATCAAACTTCAGTTACAACAAAACCACCTGAATAAAATTCCATCAATCATAGTTTGAGATGTAATGATACAAATTAAACTTATTAAACTTCTTCCTGTATTTTTTTAAGCTTTTCATTTCGAAGCATTAAACCAAAGGATGTTTAAAAAAATAGATATTTCCAAACGGACAATTTAAACCAAAGTCACTTTCAGAGCTAATCAATGAATTCATCAAAAACATTCTTTCTGATCTAAGCACTACGGAGGTCTTTGGAGATGAATTCAAACTCTAATTATGTTCAAATTAGTCTTTCTTTTCTGTAAATAATAAGCACAGTAGTTCTGTCATTTCTCTACTTTTTAAGATTTTTAAATAATATGTTAATGAATCACACACTAGTACAGATGCTTTTGAAAACACTGTAGAATTATTTCAGTTTTATTTGTCAAACTCCAGGGCTGAGTTTAAGTGTTGGGCAACATAAAGCCTGACTTTAGCCTTCTGTCTGCTTCGCACTGTAAAAGACCTTTAACTCACGTTAATAGTGCGGGGCCACACTGTCCTATGTGGCGCTGGGAGAGTTCTGCATGTGCTTTATATTATCTCATTTAGTCCTAACAGCCCTGGGAAGGACATGGTTTTCCATCCACATGTGATGAGGCCCATAGCGAAAAAGGGTAAGTAACTCATTCCAGGCCACATAGCTAAGAATGACACTGCCTTACTAATGAATCTTCTGCCTCCACAGTGTGAATATATTTTATGAGGGAAATGAGAAGTGAACCAGCAACACGGTGCTGGCTCCAGATACGCATAGTGCTTCCAAACATGAGATTGTTGCAAATTACCCACTACTACTAGTGAGGCAAGTCCTTCTCAGACATAGAGGATGTCATGCAAAGGTCTATTATTAGACCCTTAACCAACCTTAAAAGCATGACATTTTAAAAGCCTCATAAGATACATACATTCTTCCAAAAACAAACCAGCAATGTGTCTTGCTACTTCATATTTGGCCCAAAATATTGATGCATTCAATGTATTATCCTAGGGTGATCATCTCAGAGGAAAGGCTAAGTGACAGAAAAATATTCTGCACCATTAATACTCCCTAAGTTCATAGCCATCATGCAGAAAGAAGCATCCAGCATGACTCAGGCTCCCACAGACACAATCTCAGCACGTGCTGCCTCCTGCCTGAAGCCACCCAGGTCTCCATTAGCCAACCTTCAGCTGGAAAAAGAGGGGGCAGAGGCCACACAGCAAAGCAACAGACACTTCATGCTATCTGACTGATCTGCCAGCTGTCCCTAAGGTGATGGGGGAAAAGCAAAATATAAGATACTCAAGCAGTAAGGACTCTTGTGCATTTGTATTATTTTTCAAAAGTCTGCATTGCAGGATAGCACAACACAAACATAGGATCTTGTATTTACTTGTATCAACTTACAATTTTAGAGAAATCAATTGTTACTCAAAACTTTTTAAGGGAATATTTTAGAAAAACTGTCATACATTGGTCTGTCTCTCAGTATCCAGATCAAGGACAGATGTTCCCTCAAATAATTCATAAATTCTGAAGGTAGAATAGGAGGAAATTTTAAATATACTTGTGGGTAAAAGTATACTTATTAGAAAATATATATCCCATAGTGTTCAGGAAATGTCATGTTCATTAAGGAAATACACTCTAAACACATATGAAAGGGAGCATGAGAATGTGCCCAGGAGGGGTCAGGAGAAAGCAAGGAAAACCTACAACTACATGAAGGAATAAGACAGGCTGGTTTTCTGCTTAGTGGGAAAAAGTCTCAAAGGAGAAAGGTTGAACAGCAAGAGTTCATTATTTGAAAACAACTTTACTCATCTGTTTGTAATGAAAATTCAACTACACTAAAAAGGAAAAATAAACCAATGCTCCACTCTTTTCCCTGGTCCACTGAATGTGTCAACAATACGGAACATTTCTATTTGGGATATTTGCAGATATGAGAGGAACACCTTGTGTCTTTTAAATTGCCACCCATCCTTAAGCCTGAGAATGACAAATTACGTAAAAAGACAAAAAAATTAATAAATAAATAAAAGAAAGTATTCAAAGACAGCAAGGAAAGAATCATCTCCTAATGAATGGGAAAGTAACTTTACAGTGACCTTCTTTCTAAAAGGTATACTAAAAATGTCGGTTTATATAAAACTGTCAGGCACCTTTCTTAAAGGAAGAGGAATTGAAGTATCTATTACATGTGTAGAAATACTATGTAAAGTAAAAGCAGGCTTGACACGAACTAAAAAGTGTCACTATTGGAAGAGTAATCCTTTCCCCTAAGGGAAACTGGGGAACCCAAAGATAAATAAGATTTATGAAACCAGGCAAAAATATACCATCATCCAACGTAGCTATTTGTTGACATATGAAACAAGTGCTGTGGTGCTAGCTATGATGTAAAATTGACCAAAGTGAATTATTCTTTCTAAACAACACTTGTGAGATAGAGTCATTTAGGAAATAATTGGCCCCGTGCTGCCGTCACCCCAGGCTGCGGAAGCGCTCTAACGCGCACGCGCACGCACACACGCTGTGCGGGGCGCCTAGGAAACAACAGCCGCCAGTAGCAGGACCAGACGGCAGAGCGGGACTCTGCACACTGCGCTGGGCGCTGCAGGAGGTCAAGGCTCTAAGACGCTTAAGTATCAAACCTCAGTGTTCTTACAGTTAGACGAATACTTCCATCTGGTTCAAACAGACCATAAGCACTTCTAATTTCACATCTAAAGTAAGTGCTTTACAACTTATTTTCAGAATCTTTCATAATTATACCCAGAAGTTTCTTCAGATCCTCCAAAGACACTTCTGGCCATGATGCACAGCCATTATATCACTATGTAGTACCTTATATATTATGGTATCTTTGAACAAGAAATGCAAGTGTCCCTACTTTTTGGCTGCATCCCTTCATAGATGTCATTGCCCCTGTTCCTCAGTCCATTGTTTTCATTACTATGGAGGCAAAAGTAACTTGAACAGTAGACTCTGCAGAATCATTTTAAGAAAGCCCCCAAGGAACACATCTCACTTAGAAAACAGAGGCCACCTGAAATATCCAATCTCAGCTTTGCAGTAGAGGGATTCTCAGACTGCATGCAGGTGGACTTGGCAGTTGTCTACATCAGGGGTCCTTAAACTATAAGCCAAACCCATCCTGCCTCCAGTTTTTATGCATAAGGTTTTATTAGAACACAGTCACCTTCATTCACCTACAGAATGTCTGTGGCTGTATTTGCACTACAAGAGCAGAACTGAATCATCGTGACAGGACCATGTGGTCCACAAAATTTAAATATTTACTAACTGGTCCATCACCAAAAAAAAGAAACAAACAAACAAAAAAAGTTTGCCAATCCCTCCCCTACACAACGAGATGTCAGAGGCAGCACAAGAATTCTCCAAGTACCATCTCCAATGTACACGCACTGGGCTGCTGCTAGCCTAGGCGTGGGCTGCTAGCTCATCTGGTGTCAAGCACACAAACACAAATGCACACTCCTAAGTCTTTTTAATCATCTCATATCAATCCCAAAGTTGCCAGGGCAAAGCACATGACGTTACCATTTCCAACTACCAGAGTCCCACCCTTCCCACTGCCTTTACTAGTAAATTATGTTAACCCAAAAAGACTGCCCTTTAAAGTTCATCAAACCATGATTTCACTTGCATAAAAATGTTGTGGAAGATAGAGGATGAGGAGGGAAGGTGCCCATATGGCATCTGTTCCAGAACCACCTTACATCTAGCTCCCCATCTAAATAGATCTTACCTGGAAGTTCTGCCATTGGAACAGTCACTCCTAAGAAAAGGCCAAAGAAGCTACAAAGGAGGTGGTGAATTCAAACTAAGAAACACAAGACTACAAAGGAGGTGGTGAATTCAAACTAAGGAACACAAGATAGTGTGGCTATAGAGATTCCCTACCTCACAATCCTCAATCCTTGTTGGCATCAACAGTAAATTCCATGCTTCACAATGAAAATTTTTAAATTGTTTTAAATTTTTAAAAAATCAGTCTTCCAGCATCTTATGCTTCAAAAATGTAAGGAGTTTTTAAGTGTCAAGTTGGTTTTATTTGTTAGTTTTTTAATAAAAAGATTTTTTAAAGGCATTTTCAGCAATGCTATGCCAGCAAAGGGCTGTCCCGTCCACTGTATGGGACACAAATACACACACCACCTGCCAGCAGGAGAAGCAGCCTTCTTTGCCAGCTATTTTAGCCCCACTTCATCATGTTGGGGACAAAACTCAGTATGATAATGAAAGGCAAATTTTAAAAACATGAATTTGGTGAAACAGATCTGTCCTTTATGTATAAGTTCCTTAACAGTGAAACCCTACATATTCTTTTGAACTTAACCTCAAGAGACATACATACCCTACAAAAAGCTTGCCAGGAGTTTCAAAAAAATCATGTGTCCTGAGACTGGCTGTTCCCCCTTTTCCACTTCAAGTTTTACTCACTTTAGAAATATCTATTTTAGGGAGAGTCTCATCCATCTCTGTTCTTACTGTACCTTTGCTAACTTTAACAGATTCTCCTCTCCCAAGTAAAAATACCCACTTGTCAGCTCTTTGCTCTCCATCAGCACTCTTGAGAAACTTTAATACTTTGATAATGACTTCCAATTCTACATTTTCAGCATATTGCTCATTATTTTACTGTCTTGAGATTTCATCAGTATCCAACTTCAACTCGAAAATTTATTGTCCAAAACAAAGTCCACTGCCCCATTTCTGAATTACTTTGTATCAGAAACCACTAGCACCATGCTAATATATTGGAAACACCTTTTTCACTCCTCCATCTGTATTGCTCTTCAGTGACCATGGTATAAAAATGTTGGCTCCCTAGAAAAACAAAATCCTAATCCAAGTATAATGCCTTGGTTTAAAATACAATTTCTCTATGGTTTAAAGCTACCCTTTCAGGAACATTGTTCTCAACTGATTCTTTGAGCTGTAAACACATACCCACACAAGCACAAACTGACCCTAAGCTACTCAACAACTTCCCTGTGATTTCCCATCAACCATCTTCCTAATTACCTCTGCTCCCCACATCCTCCAGTTCCAAAAGTCTTCAACACTATCTCCAGCTGCTCTTTTCTTCCACTGGCTCAGACACTCCAATATGTTCTGTGTAGTCCAATATCAACATTTCCCCAATGAAAAATGTACAAACACACTTACATCTATAATATACCAAAAACTTTCTGGCATATAGTGGTCATAGATTAAAAACTGGTTCATTTCCCTTTCCCTACAGTTTTGTGCAATCTGTGTATCATTGTCTCTGCCATTCATAAGTAAAAGCATCTCAAAAGCGGGGCCCCCAATTAATTTGTTGTTTCTTTGCTCCTAAATAAATACACAATAAAGCACTGACATGAGTTTTAACCAATCTATAGTAAAAGCAATAAAAGTCTTAAATTTACTAAGAAACTCTGATGGAGTATAATTTACACTGAAACTATTTTGTTGGTTTGTCCTCCCTTCTTACCCCCGAAAAGCAGCCTATGCAGGACTAGATGTCTCTTCCTATCTTTGTGAAACATGGGATACATGACTTTCTCATGGTCACAAAATAACAGGTCCAGCAACAGTTGTCTTTGATCTCACATCTAACATTACATCCATTACACAATAATTTAATGTCAGCATCTATTTAAAATAGACAGAATTTAAGGTTCATAACAAAGGCATAACAAGAACAAGGCATATAAAGAAGAATAAAACAGCTGGAGAAGTTCCAGGGGAGGGCAAAGTGATTGCAAAACAGACAAAAACAGTCAGGAACAATGATGGTAAAGAGGAATACTGAAAATCTACAAAACCAGGAAAAGATGAACTCCAGCTCATTTTAGCATTTCTCAAAACACACGCTCAGGACTTGTCCTGGAACTTTAAAGAGACAGGTTTTGGATAAATAAATGAATTACTAATAAAAACGAGGGCTAAAAAACTTGTAGAATTTGTCACTTTAGAAGAAAAAAGTACAGGCTAAAAAGTGTTTGAGGAAGTTTTAAATAAGTTTGATCAAGGTCCTGAATGGAAAAGTTGACACAGATGACTCAGGCTTACGTTCACTCCACAGAGCCTCTCTCAGCAGTGGCTTCAGAACGAAGCCCACACAGCTCTCCGGGGCCCTGCGATCCTCAGTTTGGTACTGTCTGCTTTGTTATGTAAAATTCCACCTATGCCTAACACTTAAAGTCTACGTAAATATACAAAATATTCATTATCTTCCTCCTCTTTAATTTTGCACTCTGAGAGGATACTTAATATACAAATCAAAGATTCTGTAGGCTTCTCCTTTAAAGTAACAAAAAGGGATAAAAAAATCATCCTCATTTAATAGAGAAGACAACTGAAATAAGTCACAAGTCATTCCACCAATTAAAAAATGCTGTCGATTAGGACATATACAACTCAGGGAAAAAACAAATTTTGGCTAAGGAAAAATGAAATATGTTTTTAATAAACTGGTTAAAGTACAAAATGCTCTCCCCCAAATCAGTTATGATTCCTAAGAACCCCAAGTTTCCTGAGTAACTGATCTCGGTTACCACGTCCTGCTGATACGCAGGAACTGCACCCAGGAAATGAGAAGGTAAAAAGCTCCTGTACTGAAATGAAAACTCTCAAGGAAGAATGCAGAATAGAAAATAAATTTTACATTCAGGGCCTCACAGAGTCAGAGGCTTCCATTTGGGAACCCAAATAGGAGTTGCCCAGAAACAAAACCTACAGCGCTGTTTCCCACCCGATGTACCAGGAAAAGCTACATACACAGAGATGTCCTCTGTGCGCACATATGCTCTGGCTTCCTCAGTTTCCTTTTACCAATTAATGGCCAGAAACATGCAAGGGTCCACTCTGCAGAAAGACAGAACTCCTCAAAAAGAAACCTGCAGGCTTGCGTATCACACGCACAGAGAACTAAAAGGTTACAAGACACAGGACTGCCTGATGCCTTCTGCCCGCAGTGAGGACTCAGACACCCCGCTCATCTGTATGCTCCCAACACTCCAGGAAAACATCGGCAAAACAACGCAGGATGCACGGGCACCCTCCCCCTTCCCCCAACTCCCCTTCCCAGAGCCACTCACACTTTACAGAAGAGCCAGAGCGCTGAAAGTGGGCTGGTTCCCTTCCTCCTCGGGATGGAGGCGGCAGCTGCGGCAGGGCCTGCGCCTTACTGAGGAATAAGCGGGGCTGGTGCCGCTAAGCTGGGCAGCCACTCATGTCTTTTCAACACCGACAGAGCAAAGGAGGCAGCGGCCCCAATTCCCTCCTCTTCTCTTTCTGGGCCTCTTCAGGCTGGGTCTTCTGCCGGTCCTGGTCCACTTGTCCCTGGACAGTCAGGTTTGGGATGCTCTGTACTTTGATTTTAATAAAGTTCCCTCTGGGCGAAGGCTGCAGTCGGCCCTCCAGGTCCCCCAAAACCCGCCGCCCTCGGGGCTGGGGTGGGGGGTGGGGCCCTAAGACCTCCTCCCGGAGTCCTGCCGAGGAGCCAGGGTCCAGTGACTGGTTAAGGGATAAAACCCCCAAGGGGGCAGAGGGGAGGGGGAGAGAAGGAAAGAATGGCGGCACCGGTCCTGCTGATCCCGTTGCCCAGGCCACTACTTCATATTGGTGTCCCCGCCCACACCCCTGGCTGGGGGGTGGTGGCCGAACTTGGGGTCCCAGCTCATATACTCAGTGTCGAGATGCTATAGACGCAGGAGGGTGGCGGAGATGGCACCGAGGTGGGGGATCCAGCCAGCTCCGCTCGGCGCCGACCCGGCTTCTGGCTCCCATAGGTGTCGCTGAGGCTGGGACCCCCTCCCTCCACCTTGGGGGTCCCTTGCCCCACGCCCCAGGATGAGACAGAGGCTCTGGCCCCTTCTCAGCGCCCTCTCACTGCGGAGCCGCTGACGAGCCCCGCCCGAGGTAGGTAGCCGCCTCCCGGCCCCCGGCGCCGGCTCGGGCTCCGACGTGTGCAGCTGTCGCTGCCGGCGGGGAGGGGATGGGGAGACGGGATACCGTGGCTCCCGCTGGCCCCAGGTAGGGCACGGGTCTCGGCTGGGCCAGTGCACAGGGGCTGGGTCCCTCGGGTGCTCCCTCGCTCTCATGCTGCGGTGGTGGCAGCAGCTCCAGAATCTCAACTCGCAGTCTTGCTCACTCAGTGCCTGGGTCTGGCCTCATTCCAGAAAGAAGGGCGGAAGGAAAGCGGTGCAGACTGATGACACTTATAAGGACACTAATCCCATTCAGGAGGGCTCCACCTTCACGACCTCATCTAATCCTAATCACCTTCTGAAGGCCTCACCTCTTAGTACCTCTGAGCATCTCATAAGGAGGAAAAGGAAGGGGGTGGAGGGGCAGAATCGAATTTCAACGTGTGAACATTTAATCCATAATGCTCTTAAAGATGTTTTTCTTAAGAAGCCCATCTACCCTAGAGATTAAATGCCAGTGTCATACACCACAGAAATTTCTACCATAGTTTTTGTTTTAAATAGCAATTTAAAACAAATTTGGTATGCAATTATTGGTAACATGTAGAATTTTCCTTTTGGCTTCTTAAAGTTTAAAACTTCTAGCTATGTAATTCCAGGATCATTTTTAATAAATGAATTTGTGATCTCTAGATGACTGGGTTTTAATTTGTTACATTATCATCGCAAAACACATCATATTAGTGACATTTTAAGCTCTTTTTTTAGACCCATGTGTAAGAATGATTAATTTCCCTTTTAAAACCACAAATTATTTTTTATTTAGTTTAAAACAATCTGAAACTTACAGAAAACTGCAACTAGAGTGTAAAGAACTTTTTTTTAATCTTGAACTCCCATTTGGGATTAAGTTACCAACCTGACTGTAGTTCCCTGAGGCAGCTCCAACCCTAGCTCCCTTTCTCAGAGGTGGAAGGTGTGGAGACTTGGACTATACCTGGCCCGATCTGCACAATAACTCCTCCCCCACCCCACAACCCCCATCATCTGCATTTCTGTTGTTCTGGGTGGGGGCAGTTAAGGTCTTGGCCCCAAATTCTGGGCCAAAGGCAGAACTCATGCAAACTGTCCCCTGCCCCAGGAAGTGTAGTTTCTCAAGGCGGTGGGAGGAAAAAGGCACACCCGCAGCAGAGCAGGGGCAGCAGAGGGGAGTGACCCCAAATTTAAAGCCCTGAGGAGCGGGTCTGAGGACAGTCTCAGCCCTGCTGTCCCAAACATGAAACGAGCACCCAGGACTCACCTACCTTTGCCTCTGAATTTCGTGCTTTCCCAGAAGGTCTAAGGGGTGGACTTCAGCCCCCAGGCTGTCACATGACCCACTATGGTCACGTGATTCACGGACACCGGGGACAGTGGTTAGTGTCTTTTCACCTCTCTGAGCACAGGTTGGAGTGGCTGTTGTTTCCCAGGATGACCTGTTGGGTAGGAGCAGTCACCACTGCCCTGGTGGAGGCTCCGTGGCCTTCTCTGTGCTCCTGGGAGCAGCGCAGTGACAACAAGGTCACCAGAGCCTAAGCAGGAGTGACAGGTGTGGTGGGCCCACCCATGGCTTCCTGGGAAGTGCAGGTTAGCTCCCTTAAACCTTGTATTTCCTCACTACTCATCTCCTCTCTCTAACCTTCTCCTCTAATGTACTTTCAGCTTTCTGCTTTACAAGGGGAAGCCTGGGGAAAAAAAATAACTTATTGGATGGTTTCCAATTTGCACTTTCCATGTGTAAAGCCCAGTGTGGGCTTTGTGAGAGAAAAGCAAACCTGTGAGAAAGAACTCTGTTGTTATGATAAGGGACTGTGATCCACCATCTAGTGGACAAAAAATTGAAAATACACAAGCAGGTTTTCCTTTTCCCTTGTCTAGAAAAACAAGTGTCCCAGAAGCGCACAGCCTAGACCTAGGCTCCAGCCTTTGGCAGTGAGTAACCAAAAGCTATGACTGGAGCCCAGACTAGGTCCTTACCTCCTGGATGCGCTTCCTGGCCCTTCTGCTGCAGCTCGCTAAGGGTTCATAATACTCCCGGTCATGGGTTTCCGTGAAGAATTCTTGGGAGAGGATCTTCCAGCCACAGGTGTCCAGGTCGTGGCCCAAGTAGACCTGAATTCGGTGATGGTAGGTAGTTAGATAGAAATGAGCATTGGGCAGGGGGAGAGGAAGGGGGAAGGAACAATCCAGGAAATAACAGTATGTATGCATTCAGGATTAGGGTTTCCAGAAATTTTTACTTTCTCTAAATGAGGGCCAGCAAAAGAAGCCAGTTAAAATCAAAATGCTGCGGCTGCATATAAGACAAGGACCCGGCATAACTTCAATCAATGCTCATTGTAATGTAATTAACATTACAGTCTGAGCCCCCTCCCATTGGTTTCTCTATGTGCTTCATGGATAAAAACCTGCCCAAAAGGGGATGGGCATGCCAGAGCACAAGGAACCTGAGCTGTCAACCAGAGCATAAGGAACTTGAGTTGTCAATCAGCTTGTTCACTCAAAGAACCTGAGCCATTAATCAATCAATCAATCAATCACACACACACACACACACACACACACACACACACACACACACACACACACACACACAATGCCCCTAGGCCAGGATACAAGACAGAAAATCAAAGGAGCAGCGCCATTTTTCCCCTCTTGGATTGGCCAGCTCCCAATTCTTGGGAATGTACTATTTTTTACTACCTTTTTATTTTACTAATAAAAATCTGACTTATATCACACTTTCTTTCTCTCGTTAAAAATTCTTTCTTTGAGGGGTGACTAAGAAACTAGGTAATTCTTATTTCCCTTTTCCCAGTAACAGTAACAGTGGCGATCTCCTGCTCAGTCACCTCCGGGACGCCCCCAAAGAGCACTGTCCACATGCCCAAGATCTCCTCGAGGAATACCAGCAAGCACGGCTCCAGCTGCGAGTTCACGGGGCTTGGCTGCTGGTGCACTGAGCGCAGATCCTGGAAGAAGTGCCCAGCCCAGCTTCACGCCTTGGCGGGGACTCCAGCTCCACGGCGGGCGTCCACTGCTTCGTGACCGAGAGTCCCAGGTATGCCGTATCCGCCTCATCCTCCCTCACCATTTCTAGCACCTCAATCTAGGTGACCATCCTGCAGGCGCTCACTACCCGCACTGAGGACACCTGGGCTTCCATAGGCGCCAAGAGGGCTTCCACAGCGGCACATCACTACCTGCAGATGTGCTCAGGATCGGGCTGGACTTGGCCCACACCAGGATCCAGTGAGGAATTCCCACCTCTTTTCCAGACAAACTTCAGGGCAGCAGGTCCCCTCAAAGGCTGCACATGCTCCATGGAGAGCTACCCTCCGTCCAGGACGGGAGGCTCTGGGCCCAGGGCTTCTGCCCTGAGTCACTGAGGCAGTGGCCTCAGGCCAACCCCTGCCTGCTGGGCTATACAGCCTGCAGGTCCTGTTGGACATGGGTGTGCCAGGCTTTGCGCCCCATCCCGCACCCACCTGACCGCTGGTGCCGCTCCTCTGCCTCTGGGCCATCCGGTTGTAGCAGGTTATGGCAAAACTGCCCTCAATCTCATTCCAGGAGATGATGAAGATGAACTTGTGCTTCTTCCGCTTGTAGAACACATGCAGCCGCAAGGCCACTCAGTCCAACTGGAGTCTCTCCTTGAGCGCCAAAAACATGGTGGCTCCAGAGCCAGGCCCGGGGAAGGGGTCACCAGCCCTGCCCGCCAACGGACTCAGCCGCTGTCTATGCCGTGCCAACAGCACCCCCGCCCCCCACCGCTCACCCTCGCCAGGCGCCTTCAGCCATCCTAAAACGCTGGGGGTCTCTGCCTGCTTGCTCGCCCGCCTCTCTGCCCTCCGACCGCCCCCAACCCTATGTGGCACAGCTCGCGGGAAAGAGAACACGCCCCCAGGAGCTCGTAGTTCACACGGTCACGTGCGAGGGTATCTGTTTACAAGCCCCGAGCTGCCGCAGTGCCTGGCGCCCGCGCTAGCCACCCCCTGGGGCGAGGCCACGGTGCTGCATCTGCGGGGCTCTGGAGGTGAGGCGCGGTTCCGTGGGACCAGGCAGGTGGTCGGGAACCGTGTGTGTGTCTCCAACGCTGGTACCAAGGCCGATCTCCCCGCCCCACCTCCTCCTCTTCCCGGCAGCCAGGAGCTGGCTTGAAGGAGGGTCATGTCTCCTAAACTTTGTGCCTCAGTATTGTCACAATGTCGCCAGTCGGCTGCTGACTTAGGCTCCACTGGGACGTAAACACAGACACTTGGCGCACTCCAGTGACGCGGTAGCGGCGGCAGCGCGCGCAGCCGCCCGCGCCCGTTGGCCCCGCCCCCAGCACCCCCCCCCGCCCTCTGGCTGCTGCGAGCCCCTCCCTTCTTCCTTCCGCAGAGCCGCCTGCGGGCTGGAGCCGCCGATTGGCCGGCAGTGAGAGTGGCAACTGCGCCCCGCGGTAGAGGCGGCCTCCGAATCCAGGAAAAGAGGAACAAAGGCGGAGGGACTGGGAAGTTTTGAACTCCATTTATTCAAAGGGACCCTCAAGTGTAAGTTTTCCTCCATTCACCGGGAGGAATAACTTCTAAGTTCAGAAAGTACTCCGTATCATATGAACTATGTGCTTTATTTTATTGAGACCCCCTAGGCTGTTGAATACTCTCCTAACATCTTTGTGATACAGTTTTTAAGATATGAAAGGAAGGTGTCTGAAGACAACTGAGTAGAACTCCGAAACAAAATAAAATTAAGTGAAAGTTAAAAAAAAAGAAACAGAGGAAGGAAGAAAGAAAATACAGAGAGACACCGCAAGCCCTACTCACCTCACAGCACCTCTGTGGTTTCCCGCTACCTCTCCTTTTTCTCCATCCTACAGTGGCATTTTACGATTATTTTCTTGGATTTTTACTTTATTTTTGCCATTGCTTCCTCTAAAAAAATAAAAACTTAATGCACGCTGGAGTTTCAGAGGACAGCATTTAGGATACTGAAAGGAAAATTGACAGCAGTTGAAATCATTGTTGGCAGACATACTTAAGGATCTCATCATGTCTGTCCTGAACTTCTCATTCAGCAAGTGTTTATTGAGATACAAATGTGTACAAGCCAGGAACTGTGCCCTATGATAAAGATGTGAAAAATAATGGAGCTGTTTTAAAGCTACTATTCACTGAGCACTTAAGTTGCGAGGAGCTGTACACACATTACTTCACTTAACACTTACAATCTACAAGAGAGTTCAATGAAATTTATATACTTGTTCCAATATGTGCTAAATGGGCTAGGACAGTCATAATCCCTGCCCCAGTAGAGTGTTTGGTCTTAGTGGAGCAGATAGATAAGTGATCTGACAATTGCAATTCTGTATGACAACAGCTACTGTAGGAGAGGTACATGTGGCTGAAAGACATTGGAGGCCACTTCAACCCCTGGGAGGATGGAGAAAGCTTCCTATAGGAAATAAAGGCTAAATTTGACCTAAAGCACCTAAAGGATGAGGCAGCAAAGGTTGATGAAGAGAAACCAGCCACTTTCAGTGAGAAAAATCCATGTGAATAGCTGCATAAAGTCTCTGTTATCCCCCAATTTTACAGACAGATAAAGTGAAGCACAGAAATTAAGTAACTTGCTTGAAGTCATGGCTGAACCAGAATTCAAAGCTTGTTTTCACTCCCTTGCTTATCCAACTTCCATTCTCTCATCCTTCCAGTGGTCTTTTGTCAATACTCTGAACCCTTGAACAACAGGGGTTGAACTGTGAAGGTCTATTTATACACAGATTTTTCCCCAGTAAATACATGGTGAGCAGATTCCTAACATCAACTGTCACAATGCAAAACCCAGGGCCTGCACCCAATTTCTGGATTTATTTAATTTGAACAGACCCGGGTACCATTGGCTAAAATGGAGGGTGAGTGCCCGTGAGGAAGGACTCTGTAATGACATAAGAATAATTATAAACATTCTACCTACCCTTCTACAAAGGGCCTTATGAGAAAACTACCAAATGCTTGTTGGACTTAAATGATGCCCAGATAAATAAAAAGGTCTTCAGGAGGCCCAGGCAGTTGTGCAAGTTTCTTGGAATATCAGGCCATGTGAACCAGCAGATCTGATGGTAGCTAGAAAGAGCTGTGCTGATTAAAGAGGAAAAAAAATGCTGGCCTGGTTCACATGTGGGTTAGGGTGGCATATTGATGGCAGCCATAAATGAACTGTTGTCACACTACAGCTGCACTCAGAGCTCACCCTAAAGAACGCATCCCTAAAGGGAGATCCTTCCAGTGGGAAGAGCTCCAAACAGAACAACTCATATATTACATTATATGGAGGCAGAAGTGGCCTGAACTATGGATACGTATAGACTACTGGGAAGTAACAAATGACTTTTTGTCAGGGGCTTTGGTAAAGCAAGAAAAAAAAAAGAAAACAGAGACAAGGAAATCTGGGGAAAGAGGCAAGTGGATGGATATCTAGGGGCAGATATATAGCATTCAGACCATTATCTCGTG
Organism: Vicugna pacos; assembly: GCF_048564905.1. Taxonomy (NCBI): domain Eukaryota; kingdom Metazoa; phylum Chordata; class Mammalia; order Artiodactyla; family Camelidae; genus Vicugna; species Vicugna pacos. The sequence goes on from NW_027328721.1 coordinate 19,591,910, forward strand.
TTAGTGCCCACCAAAGAGCACTCTCTGAATAGAAGACTCTCAGCAATCAACTGGACAGCTTAGTTTGCTCTGTGAATGTGAACTATACTGCATCCTTAACCTTTAGAGGTCCCCTGTTTGGACGATTGGAGCATGAACAGATATGACAACATGGCTGGGAAGAGCCGTGGGCACAGCAGACCAGGCTCCCTCTCCCTAATGCAGATCTAGACACTGCTCCTTTCTGAGTGCCCAGCTTGTCAACAGTAGAGCCTGGTCCTGAGTCTGTGATATATTATCTCTCAAGGAGGCCAGCCAGCCATTTGCTGTCAGATTAACTTTATTGGATCCCTTCCACTCTAGAGATGGCAACAGTTCATCCTTGCTAGAATTTAAACCTACAATGGTAATGCATTTAATTCTCTGCCAGCAAAGCCTCCACCAGCACCATGAATTTGGGGCTTACAAAATGCCTTATTTATTGGCACAACATCCTCTACAACACTGTGTTTGAGGGATTAATTTATGACAAAACTTGTGAAACTAGGGGTGCATGAGCACAGATTCCACTGGGATTACCATCTGTCTCATCACCTAGAAGGAGTTGATCTGATATAGTGGTTGGATGAGCTGTTGATGGCTCAGCTCAAGTTTCAGGTTGGGGAAAGTGTGTGCTATGTGTGCTGTATCGATGGCTGACATATGGTGCTGTCCTGTCAGGAACCAGGAGGTGGGAGTACAAATGGCCCCATTTACCATTACTCCTAGTGACTCACCTTCAAAGTTTATGCTTCCTGTGTCTGAAGTTTTAGGCTCTGCTGGGTTGGAGGTCTTGGTTCCCAAGAAGGAAAACACTTCCACCAGAGGACAACATAAACATTCCACAGGATCTGACTATCATCTAGCCACTTTGGGCTCCTGATTCCAGTGATTGGCCTTCTCATTCCTGGATCAGCAAGCAAAAGAGAATTAATATGTTAATATATTTTCAAGATTAACTTGCCCTTATTAACGTGAAGAACCTGGGTCACTTCTGTATAGTGGAGGCAGGAAGGAATAGTCACAAACTTCACTGATGCACCGCCTGGTGTTTTGTATCAGGTGATAATGGTATCTTGGCATTTACAGCAACTATGTCCTCATGGAGGTAAAGCAAATCAAATCTAGATAAAGAAGGTCTGGCTCACTCTACCAGGCAGGCAACCTTAGATCAGCTGAGACACTGGCCAAAGATGAGAGAAATTTAGAATTAGTGGTGGGGAGGAGAGATGCTGACTCTCAGCAAGGCTTTGGGAGCAGCTGTGGCCACCGGGATGTTCCACAAACCCTCTTATGGAGATTGCAGTTGGCCAGCACCTGGAAGGAGACTTACGGGCAGATTAGAGCTAAGGGAGAGAAAAGGGGTCTGAGGAGTGCTAAGGTTCTAGTGCACCAGCACGCACTCTGAGCATCACTTAGCACCCTCCTGGCCCCGTGTCCTACTGCAGGCACCTGTCCTACTACCAATTCTTGGAGACTTTGACCAGCTTCCTGCAGGTGCAATTGGGAAGTCCCTTACTCTGGCTAAGGTGTGAGCCTCTCCTTTCCTTTCCTGGAAGCTTTCTGACAAGAAGTGCAGGATGCGGAATGTGCAGCCTACAAGTGCTTATGTGATAGACAAAGTCCAAGGGCCACTAAATCCATGGCAGGTGGAAGCCTGTGGGAAAAGCCTTCTCTTCATTTCCTGGCTTTGATGAGGCCTCCCGGAAAGCCTGTGGACTCCAGCACAGGTCGGCCATGGTCATTGTGATACCATAACCTTACTTCAGCATTTAATTCTTCCCTGTTTTCACCACCTTGTTCATTATTCCTACTCTTTGGGGTCACATTCCCAGATAAATTCCTTGTGAGAAGGACTTTTTGGGAGGAATTCGTGTCAAGACAGTAGTCTTATTAACTAAGTTTAAGTAATGAATTCAAATCTTAATATAAAATATTGCTGCCTTATTCATATGTACAGGATTAAGGAAAAATGATGGTTTTGTAAATTAAAATAATTCTTTCAACTTAGCCAAACTTTATTCAATTTCCATTTGAAAGCTAGTAGTCAGAGGAGTAAGTTTTTATATCAATGAAATGTTCATTTTACTGTATATAATGTGCACACATACACTTTGAGATTTATACACTGTGAATAAGAGGGATTTCTTATGCTTTGAAGTAGTATGAAATTGTCCAACACTCTTTCTATATTGTTGAATAATTGATAACGTTACATTCTCAAGGTAAATAAATATGAAAAGAAGGGAAATGATCTTCAGTAACAAGTTAAATGGAATTTGTAGCATTATTTCTGTTGATATTTATAATGTCAATTTACATTTCCACCATCAGAGGTCATGAAAGAAAAATGGTGAAAAGAAAATTTGAGCTTTGTTGAAAAAGCTGAAGTTTGAAATCTGAACTGTAACATTATTAGTTTTTTGGGGGTTTTTTTGTTTGTTTGTTTTTGCAAAGGAAGAGCCACAGTCTACTGAATTTTATTTGTAAAGGAAGAAAAATAATTTTTAACAGTAAAATTAACTGATAGATTACAAAAACATGAGGTTCTTATTTGACTTTGGTGCTTACAAATTTTAGTTTAAGAATAAAATTGTAAATGCAAAATGGTGATGACTGCTTGTCTTGGGAATATATAATATTTATTTCAGCTGGGTTTGTGGTATCTGTAATTGATGAAAATTTTCCCACTTATTAAAAAAGAAAGGAAATAAGTAAAATTAACACTTAGAAATATTTAGGAATACACTTCTTTGTGAAAATAATATCTACTTCATAAAGAATAGTAAAGTGTGTCTCAAAGTTTTCATTTGAGAAACTGACAATGCAAAGTGTATCAAATATCTTATTGATAATAAATTTTAATTTAAGTGTATACTATTGATATATATTTTGTTATTGGTAGCATGTGTTGATTTAAAACCTTTCTTGCTCTAAGTAAATGATTAGAAATAAAAAAGTAACAGTAAGTTAAAATCATTATTTGAGTTAAAAAAAAGCACAGAAGTCATCATTTGTCATGACCCTTTTTGGGAGATAGTAATAATTTTAAAAAACCTTCTTATAAAATGAAGATATGTTTCTTATAACATGAAAATAATATGTTTGCATTATCATAGTTTCATACGTTTTCAAAAATTCTGTGACACATGAAATAAGGAAGCCACAAGAAGACAACTGCTGTGTGAATTTACTTGTATGAGGTGTCTGGAGTAGACAGAGTAATAGAGACAGAAAGGAAAGTGGTGGGTCTGTGCATTATTTACTGGGTATGGGATTTCAGTTTTGCAAGATTTGAAAAGAGTTCTGAAGATTCTACAATAATGTACTTGTTATTAACATTACTGATCTGTACACCTAAAATAGTGAAGATAGTGAAATTCATGTTATGAGTATTTTACCACTGTTTTTAAATGGGAGATAAAAAATACTGTGCATATAATTTGACATCAGATAATCAAAATCCTGGTAGAAGGAAATTGTATTTGACTTACACAAGAAATTTAGATTAAAATGTGACACCATCCACCCAAAATTCCTAATTGATCCAAGAAGTGTAACAAAAGAATCCGCACCATATTGTCGTGAGGAATAAATGAATTAAAACATGTAAAACTGCTCATCGGTGACTGTACATCACAATGCTCAATGCCCGTTAGCTCTCGTGTTGTTGTTGTGAAGCACGTCCTCGTATGCTGCGTGTAGTACCCAGATTTAATACCTATTATCATCATTATTAGTTGTTCTGTTTTCCAATCTAGTGTATAAAAAGACAGTTTTCATATGTATCTTGGAAGCCCAGGAACGTCACAACCATCAAAAAGCCTTAAAAGTAATAAAAACAGAAGTCTTTATCTCACAGAAGAATTCATTTTTGTGACTATTTGTTTAAACAGCCAAAACTTAGTCTTCACTAATGTCCATACAGATGTCCCTCCCCTTGTTTGTCCTCTTTTATTGAATCAGTTCTATCTTATTGGGTTTAAATAAAGTTCTGGCAGCCCCCATACTGCTTACATGTGCAGCCTGCTTCTGTCTGAACTTGTTCTCCGTGTTACAGGCAATGACCATGGGGGTGCAGTAGATGAGGAGGCTGATTAGCATCTGGGGCTTCAGAAATTTTCACCACAGATTTCATCATTTTAATTCATGTTCCTTTCTTGATAAGAATCACTATTCTAAAGTCATTCTTTGTTGTTGTCTTTGTTGTTTTAATTTTACTTTTAGATTTTTTGTTGCTCTCACTTGTTTATTTCTTTACTAAATTTAAGGTCCATCAATTTTAACATAAAAACAGATTCTGCTAGTTCTGTGAATACTGATGTGTTCTGTTAGTTGAGAAATATTTTATCTTGGTTTGTTTTAGGTTATAAAATCAATTTCAAGAGGAAAATATAAATTAATATTTGATATGAAATGGGAGAAAACTTTATTTTCTTGAAGTCCTTCTTTGAAGACTCCTTTATCCAGAAAGTCAAAGCACACATGCCATTTTCTAGTCTCCATATAAATCTCACTGATGGGAAACAAGATTTTTTGAAAGAAGACAGTATAAAGAGACTGTTTCTACAATTCCATCAAAACTTTCACCAATGCTCCCCAAAAAATTCCAAAAGGAGTTTCAGTTCCCTCCCCTCACTTGTTTGCCCTCTGCAGGTGGTTTTAATGAGCAGTGAGCTGGTTCTCGTGGTGAAAGACAAAGGAAGAAAAATCCTGAATAGCCTGCCATCTGCATTGTTCCACATTCGATAATTAGGGATATTAAGAGTAGTGTTAGTTCTGAAACACCACTGCCTTATGGAAGGAATCCATTTACATTTGGGAAGACTACAAAAGGGACAAAAGAACATCCAATTCAACTTTATTTCATGCTCATATCCCCAAGCCTTCAGTGCCTTCTTATGCTTTAAGTTGGAAATGCCAGCTCTTCTTTGCTTCTATTTCCAGTAGAAAATTCATTTTTTCAGTATTTATGTATTTACTTATATGCTTACTTCTTTGTTGAATACCTGCTCTTTCTCTTTCTCTTTCTCCTACTAGGTCATAAATTCTTTCAGGGTGGGTGTTGTGTTATCAGTTTTCTGTATCAGACAGGTGTTTTGCACTAGTCAGTGTTGTTTAGCTAGCTGTTGAAACCATTGGCTTTAATGTTTCTGTTACACTTTATTATTTCATGGTTTAAGCTATAAGTTAAAACATTTCTAAAATGATTGTTCTATGCATGGGGTAATGGTGTCCCGCTCCCCCACTAACCTACACCTGTGTATTGGGAGAGAGAGAGTTCTTCGGCCTGAGCCTGGGAAGCCACATTATTTCTAGGTTGGAGGAATCACAATCACAATCTAAATGCAATGATGATCCATTATGACTTTCTCTAACTTCAGAGAGAGCCATGAAAACCAAATGTCTAGGGGGAGCACCAGGAGACATGTGGGAACTGTAGCATCATTTCCATCAGCTCAGCAGCTGCTCAGAGTCAACCCACATGTCTCCACCCTCCTGGGGTCTAGTAAATGGATGAATGAGTTTCTTCTCATTATGGATAAATATCGCACCAAAGGGAAATTGTTCTCATTTTATGCCTTAATTCTCAAAGGTTCAGAATAAATTGATAATATAGACTAATTGCTTACTATTTCATAATAGATTTCCTCCTCTAGAATCAGAAAGACCATTGGTAATGACCTTTGTGATAAGGTACCTGTCTCAATATCTTTGAGAAGTCTGAAGAAGATTTGCAATTTTCACCACATTTTTTTCATAAATTAAATTAACAAGGTAAAGTAACTGACATCAGGAGTCTAATTTCCTACCTCTTATAAAAAATAAACACAGTTAGGCTGTTCACCCACTCTGAAAAGCTATTTTTTATACATAAGTAAACATTCAGGATTAATGCTCCCCTCCCCATGTCCCCACTGGGAAGAGAGGATATAACGATTTATTTTGCTTAAAAAAAGAGAATAAAACCCATGAGATTATGACCGCCATATTTCAAGGTTGTTTCCGATTTCTTGATCCTATTATAAAGGAGATACATTTGAGTTAATTTTAATTGAAATTGAGTCTTTTATCTAAAAATATGTAACATGGACACTGCAAGAAATAAAGAAGTAAAGTCATAGATTAACAAAAATGTACATTATGTGTAAATCTAAGAAGAAACCTTAGGCTTATTAGGGGGAATTTCATGGCAGACCCAGCTATGACGTTAAGCGTGGAGGTAGACCCTACGTAGAGCTTGGAAACGCCACCATCACAAATATACTTTGAACCCAAACACCAAGTAATATGGCAGTCGAATGGCCAGAGATGTCTGCCATCCTGGAGGATAAAGTTGCGTGGTCTGAGATCTCCCAGTCATGTGCAGCAGAGCCACAGGTAAGTGAATCACATGAGTGGGGAGCCAGGGCTGGCAGGGCCAGCAGGCAATTGGATGGAAAACAACTTGGGGGAAGGCTACTTAAATGGTAGCATCTGACATTAAAAGAGAATTATATTTTTTTGGCTCAGATCAGCAGTCTTCTTTTTTTTTTTTTTTTGTAGAATCTTTTTATTCAGGAAAAATACACACAAAAAAAAAGTTATCCAACCACACACACGAAGGGTATGAGAAGAGGGAGGTGTACATCCAGCCCTGGCCTCTGACCATGTGGTTTGGGCAGCAAAAAGGGATGTGGCATAATGGCCCCAAAAATAAAAGTGGTGTATGTGGGGGGAAGGAGAGGGGTGCAAAATCAGTGGGGAACAGTAGGGGAAGGGACAGATGAGGTCAGTCCTGGGAACACCACAGGAGGGAGGCCATTTTATAACATTTCCTGTTGATCATACCACCATGGACACCTTCTTTGCCCATCAGCAGGACTAGCGTCTTGGCAGTCACGGTGACCATGATATTGAAGGTAAGTGATCCACCTGTCATCTTGGTACAAAGATCCATGGGAAATTCCCCATCCTGCAGCAGCGAGTCCTGGATCACAGTACATTTCTGGCCCCCAAGCCTTAGCCCACTCATGAAAAATCTTGACCAGTCTTTGCCAATCAGGACACCAACCTCAGCTGGTGTGATGCTAGCAAAGGTTTTCCTGGGGTGGTGGCCCAGATGTGGGGCGAGTCCTTTGAGCCTACCATGGCCGCATCCTGAAAGGTCCCGTCCACGAGCAGGTTATGGATATAGGTGTTCCCAGGCGCTGCTGCTGGGGCCTCGGGCGGGGCTCGGGAGGCCTCGGGCTGGCGGGCGGGGGGAGGCGGATAGCTCGGGGCACGGGCTGCCCACTGGACTGCAGCTCTGCGGGCTGTTCCAACAGTCTTCTAAAGTCTGGATCATATAACTAGAATATACTGCGAAACTGGATTTTACATTTTGAGTTCTGGCAACTCTTCAAGAACAAAAGGCTATTTTATTTTTGGTTTCTTTTGTATTTTGAAAAGCCCTCTAGTCTTTAAAGTTTGAAATCTCTGGGATATATATATATATATTCCCAAAAAAACAGTCTGCGGTCTCAGGTGCACCCTTTGGTCAGCGGTGGACACAGGCGGGGGTTGGGGGTTTCTCAAGGCCTGGAGGGCGTCCGCATGGAATTTACAGGGGTCAGATGGACCAGAAACACTAGAAAGCAGCTAGATAAGAGCTGCGCAGGCTCCAGGAGGTCATTTCTGGGAGAAAGAATGGGCGCCCCTCATGGTATTTTGATGGCCCAGCCCTGCCACCGGTCCTCTCTGGTCCATGGAAGGACAAGAAAGCAGGGGAAGAGGCTGATGTTTGGTAAGTGAGAAAGTTCCTGAAGACCGAGGCAGGTTTTGTCAGCTCAGGCCTCGGCTGCCCCATCCGGTGGTGATTGTGTCACTGGAGGGGCAGCCCAGAGCCACAAAACTGTCTTCCCCGCAGAGCCCTGAGGAGGGCTGATGTTCCCCTGCCTTCGATGAGGGCCAAGCATCTCGGTTTGATTACAGAGTTGCTGCAGATTGGATAATCTCTGGTTCCTTTGTGTGAATGTGCCCGACCCTCCTAAGCGGGAAAAGCACGGTGCACTTCAAAAGATACTGATGGTGTTCACACCAATATAAGAAATCTGTTGCTATTAAATGGAACGAAAAGGAACAGGCAAACTGTAGCAGAAGAAACCTTTCCAAATACAGTTATTAGAAAGGAAGAAAGAAAGGAGGAGGGGAAGGAGGGCAGGACGAGGGCTGCATCCTGACCTGAGCAGAAGCCCCGCTGCTGGCTCACCCACATCTCCCAGGTCCGGGTCTTCTCCTCAGGCTCTGCTTCTGTGAGACCGTGAGGTAATTGTCCTGCTGAGTTTCTTCTTAAAAGTTTTTCCCACTTGACACCTTAAAATATATGACAAATTTAATGATGAGATGGAATTTACTGTGAGTCAGTGAAGCCTTGTGGTTGCCACTGGTCAGTCTGCTGGGCTCCCCGCATGGCCCCAGGGAAGGGGGAGACACGGGCATGTGCCCTATGTGTGTGTGATGTGTGTCTGCATGTGTATGTTTGTGTGGGGGGTGTATGTGTTGTGTGTGTGTATGTGGTATGTGTGTTTATGTAGGGTGTGTATGTGGTGTGTGCTGTGTGTGTGTTTGTGTAGCACCCAGCAGCCTGAGACTGCAGGGTGACCCTTGCAGAAGTGAAGGGCCAAGTCCCTGCTTCCTCTGGAGGAGCACAGGTAAAACACATGCCCCCATATGTGGAGACCCCTGGCACAGAGCCTTGGACCCCCATGGGTCAGGTGGCCCTTGGCCTGTGTCACTTGAGGATTGGACACAGACAGACCCAGGGTGGCACCTGATGTTTGGATCCCAGCTTTGGTACCCAAGACACCTCCCTATGAGGGAGCTCCCATCATTTCCAGGCTCCTGGAAAGAAGCGGCCACCCCAAGTGAAGGCCTGTGGGACAGTCATGAGGATACTCAGAGAGGCTGAGCCAAAGATTCTAGCCCAGTTCATGTGGACCGGGGTAAAGGGGGTCTGTCTGGGTTGGGCTGGAGGGAAAGGAGGCCATAGGGCCACCCCCTGCAGCTTCATCTGCTCTGCCCCATCAGTCCTGCCCCTCAGTGCATCACCCCCCTTTCCTGGGCATCCTGGCCAGCCTCTAGTCCCAACCCCGTGGGCTCCAGCTCAAGGAGCGCCGCCCAGCAACAGTCCGTGCCCCAGGAGGGAGACGGCTCCTTACTCCAGCCCTGCAGTCGGGAAATCACTGGGAGAGGTGACCCTATTTACCCAGAGTCACAGAGCTGGCAGCTGGTGGAGCCTGCATTCCCAACATCAGGGTTTTAACTTTTCTATTTCCTCTGTGATCACAGCGTCTAGTATTTAAATGTACATGTGTTTGTGAGTTTCAGTTTCCACATTTTTACATCTAAAATAATTATTAAATACAGTATAAATTCAACATGATTATAAATTTAAAAGGGGATATACAAACTATTGTATATAAAATAGATAAGCAACCAGGATTTACTGTGCATCATGGAGAATTAGACCCAATATCTTGTAATAATGTATAACGGAGTATAATCTGCAAAAGCACCAAGTCATTATGCTGTACACCTGAAACTAACACAATATTGTAAATCAGCTATACTTCAATAACAATAGAATAAAAAGAATACATACTACCTTGTTAATTAAGATATAAGGAATGTTTCAAATGAGACAGCAGAAGGTAAAGTGCTTTAAAACAAAGGTGCTGTGGCAGTGGAGACGTGGGGGGTGTATTCATTGCTTCTCTTAGTATTTTATTGTATTTACCTAATTCTTTCATTGGAGGAAATGGGATTAGTGAAAAGCCACAGGTCTTTTGTCTGGTGACACAGAGGGTGGCTGGTGACTGGAGACTGAGGTGACCTCAAGCCCTGGGAAAGTGAGCATCTTGGGTGGAGATGTCTGAGGGGGGCCCTCCTGGAAGGGGAGCCTGGGTGGCAAATGGGATGGTTTCCATTTTTGTGTGTCCATCATTTCAGAAATTGGGCGCAATGAAGACAGTGCCCTGATCCATGGGCAGCCACAGCACTACTAGGGAAAGTTATTCGACAGGTGCTAAAGATGGAACACTATATTCAGGAGGGACTCTCCAAGGGATGACATGGCTAGGTGGAACCAGGCCCAAGTCCACCTTCGGCCTAGTCCAGTGGGGGTTACGGCCCAGGAACAGGGTGGGGTCATGGATGAAGACTCACTGAGAGGAAACATCCCTGGTCTGGGCTCTGGCTGGCCCTTAAGTGGTTCCTGCTGCAGGCAGTCCAGGTGGTCAGATTCCCTTGGGTGGTCAAATCCCACCCCTGGCTAAGCTGACTCGGCAGGGGACTTGCCTGGGTGACATGGGCCCAGCAGGATGATGCTGAAGGTCAGATGATGGAGGTCTAGTCTGGAGAAGCCAAGATTTGGTCAAGGAAGGGTCATGTGCCTCATGGAGGATTTGTTTGTCCAGGGGGTAGTGCTCTCAGACTCAGACCCTGGAAGCAGGTGCTTCACACACCGCATGTATCCAGAGGTGCCCTGAGACTGTGAGTTAGAGGCTGCACTGGTGGGGGCTTTGCAAGTGGATAAGAAATCAAACTAAGGTTAGAGACCTGGAAATCCAAGGCTCAGAGAGGGCAAGTAACTCTTCCAAGGCTTCACAGTGAATGTGTATTTCTTCTTTATACTGAAGACAAGTCCCCCATCCTCATCTCCCCTGTGAGGTGTTCCCTCTACTGCTGCCTCGAGAGTCCTAGCCCAACACACTCAAAAGACTCCCCACGGTCAGCAGGTCAAAGAGCAGAACTCTTAATGTTTGCCAAGGACCTTGTTAATTTGAACAATACAGAAAAGTACAAAAACGGAAAACAAGTTTCCCATAAATAGGCATGTCACTCTTAGTAATGTTTGTGTTGTTCCTTATGTTTAACTGCCGGAACGTGAGCTTGTGTATATTCGCCATCATTTTGCATACATTATGATATACTCACTGAGGTCATTGTAGGATTTTAACATGAAAAATAACATAAATAAATTAGAAGAAATCATTTAATTTAAATGTAAATTAAATCACATTGTGAAAGTGTTGCAAATTCCCTCTCTGTTGCAATGTGTAAATTGTTTATATTTTATAGAGTAGCAAATTTCCTAAAAATTCAAAACAGCAAATACTTTTTGAACACCTGCATACACACAAGGTATATACTATGTATGATTTATACATACTGCAATGTCTATGTGTCAATATTCATGTACATAACTGCATAGACCGACGTGGAGATTTCTCACGCTGTTCCTTGGGCTTAATTCCTACATGTAACCAGTTTTGAAGTTTGCTGCAAATCCTATTGGGTTTGTTTTATGTTTTTGTTTTTGTTTTTTTAAGTAGAGCTAAAATTATATTCCAGGTCAATATGCTCCAAATTCCGTGTTCTTTCCATGAAATGAGATAATGCACATAAAATAGAAGGAATGCCTGGTTTGTAGCAAGACTCAGGATTAGCTGTCATCCTGTTTCATTTCTATCAATGCTGCTAAGTGGAATTAGCTGCTCAGTTAGTGAATACTTGGTGCACACGTTGTTCTCAGCACCACAGTAAGTACAGAAGGTATCTGAGAGGGTTTGAGTGACAAAGGCTATGCAATGTCATTTTCATTTTAATATATACCTACAGTTAAGTGTGGCACAGAGACCATTGTAATATATCAGGTTATAAATTAGATCTTCAAGGCCATATTGATCTTAAAGTTTACAGATTGCCTTCATTCTCCAAATATTACCATTGCCCCTCCCTTGATTTTGATAAAGACAGGTTGTAGGAGTGTGGCAATTTATGTGTGGGTCTTTGCTGTAGTGTGTGTAATCAGCAGCACACAGATACACGAGCTTTGTGGCCCACCTTTCCAGAAATATATGATTTCAAGTCTGGCTGCCCTCCCTGTTCATATCAAACTCTATGCCAGCCCACTGAGGATGAAGAACTGTCTCCTGAGGCAGCTCAGACAGCTCTGATTGCTAGAAATTTCCATGTGGTGGCCTTTAAATTTAACTTGGCCAGAGTAAAATCTCACTAAGCTGAGCCTTCAGACAGGGATGGCACACTTGATCTTTGATAACACAGAATTTACGCCAGCAAATTTTCAGGATTCTCATCCAATAAAGGCCATTCAGGCTAATGTTAGTGGCTTCCTCCAAAGAGGGCTCTGTACACGGAAGTTTCTTTAACCATGTGCTTCTAGATGCAGAGATGGGCTCTTAGGTGTAAGGGTTGTAATTCTGTGACACTGTGTTGTGAAAGGTGCACCTCTTATGGACTTTAATAAAAGCATGAGTTAATTTTATAAAACTCATAAATGAGTGAGTGACTAAGGTCACATTCCTAGAACTCCTGACAACTGCTCAGAATTTCAGAATGCCTGAAGCTCTGGGACAGTCACCTGCCCCCACCCCTTGCATCAGGAATTGTGCTTTGGGTGGGTGGCCTTCCCTGCTGTGTTCTAGAAATAATGCAACATGTTGTTTAAGTATTCTGGAATTTAGCTTTTTGATTTAGTCAGCCTGGCCTTGTTCCAGATAAGATGGCCTGGATATGCAAAGGGTTACAGTTTAATTTACAAGGGAGATGTTCAAAGCACAGGAATGTGGATATGCAGACCTAAAGGAAGCCAGTGGTCTGGGCACAGGCCCCCTGTGCCGTGTTTGGGAGAATCAAGGGATCCACATTATTTGTTGAAGTGTTCTGAGTTGGTTTCCCTCGTTTTGTTTGTAGTGATATTGAAGGGGCTGTGTTTAGATCCTGGCTTTGTTTTGTAACCTCAACTTTATGGTTTTTGACTCATCAATGTTTGTACTTGCAGTGGGTTTATTATTATTATTCTGGTCCCTGGGGTACAGGCTCATCCTGTGTTGGCAGTACCTGCCCCAGCCATTGCCATGTGGACACTCAGGATTTCCATTCCTGAAGCCTCCCCAGTCCAGAAGTCTGAGCTTATTTGACCTGCTTTGAAAAGGTGTGCATATATACATTTTTAACATTCTTCAGTATCCCCGTTAAGAAGGAGGACTTTAATTTCTACTAGGTAGAATGTTCTTTTTTCTTCATATTTTTTTCTTTTGCAGTGGCCCTGCGTGCCTGCACAACGTGAGTGTGTCCTGCCACGCTGCTTCATGCAACCCCATGCCCCACTGTACAACCGTTAGATTGCTCCTTAGTTGGTGTTCTGTGGTTTTACATCAGATTTAATATTGATGTCTGGTGGATCCAGAGGTCCTGGTGATTGTCTGTGTGTTTATCTCATAAGCCTTATTGTTTCAGAAAGAGTAGCCCCTGTCCCTGACAAGCCAAATAACAGAGACAAGTTCTTAGAGTTTAGAAGAAAAGAGCAAGCTTTATTATTTTGCCAGGCAAAGCGGACCCACAGCAGGCTAGTGCCTTCAAAATTATGAAGCCATCTTGGGGATGGGGCAGGGTGATTAGCCATAGCTTAAACAATGAAGCATTGATAACAACCAACAGGATCATTTTTTCATCAGAAGACTTAGAATGGCGTCATAATGCCTCCAGGTGACCAATTCTATAGAGGCTAGTGGTTACATCTCTTTATATTGTAAGCACTTAAGATGTGCTCTTGGTAATTTGGGCTATTTTGTAAGGTTACAGTCCCGTGACTTTCTCCCTGGAGAAGAACTCAGAGACCAAGCATGATTATGACTTTCGATTACTGGAATAAAATAGGAACAGTTAGATCAATGGCTTTAGTTTTAACACTGGGCCTGGAGCTGTGGGTAGCAACTGGTCGGTCAGGTTCATTAACCATTCTAAGGGCAAGCATCAGAATAAGCAGTCTGTTAACATAAGTGTGACCATTTGATTATTCCCCCTTCATCATGACTCATTGAGAATGGAAGGTGGGGACTTCAGATCTTCTTGCCAAACTCTTGCTTTCCACCCGACATTTAAAATTTATCTTATCCCATTCAGCTCCTCGGCCCTTCCCAGGCCCTAACCCTAACCCTGCAGCCACTGAGTCTCTCCTTGGGGCTCTTGCAGGCCTCTCCCAAAGACAAACTCAGAGTCTCTACATATTCAAGTTTTGCTGCTAATAACTTCTGAAAAAAAAAAGTACATTTAATTTTTTTCAGAATAGTAAAGTTATAAAGCTCAAGAAAATGTTTACAGAAGCCTAAATTTCAGAATTCTTTTTATAAAATGTACTTTTAAATTCTTCAGGTAATACGTATTTTGTGTGAAAACATAAGCAATACTGAAATATATGGAGTAAAACTTTCTCTGTAGACCTTAGTTTTCTGGTTGGAGGGTTTGCACATAAAAATTTTGATAGATACTAACAAATGGATGCTTTCCAAAGATGTCATACCATTTACAGGCCACCACCACCGGCAGCCTTTTAGGCTTCCCAACAGGTTTTCCAACACTGGGAACGTGTTTGCAAGTGTTTAACAGTTTGATAGGTGGGAAAATAGCTTTTCACATTTGATTATATTTCTCTGATTATAATAGAGTTGAGTATCTTTTACTATGTTATTGTTTGGCTCTTTTCTGAGACAGGAAATAAAAGTACTGGGAAGGTGTGAGGTGCTGTTACTGAGTCTAAATATGTCCTGCTCACCACATGACAGACCAATAAAAGGGGAGACGAGGTGTTGGAGCAAGGAATAGTGACTTTATTTGGAAAGTCGGCCAATTGACAAGATGGCATACTAATATCCTGGGAAACCATATTCCCCAGTCAGAATTCAGTCTCCTTTTATACTAGAAAGTGTGGGTTCTATCCAGCAGTAGTGCCAATGAGATGGAATGTATAACTCAAGACTCTGTGGAAAGTCAATAGAGTGAGAAGGAATCAGAGACCAACTCAATTGACCCTCTCAAATGCTCTCACATCTATCGTGTAGCATCAAAGAAAAAATCACCGACAATTGTGTGAAAGAATGCAAGAACTTTCCTCTTGAGACTTGAGCTCCTAAGAAGGACATGTTCAAAGCTCCCGTTCCCCCTTCCCTCTGCCCCTAGATGAATGAACACAGTCCCTGAACCCACCTGGGTTGAGCCCAGGCAATACACACAGCCAAATGCCTGCTGCCCATCCCCAGGCTTGGCCACATCCTCCCCTTGGCAGGTCCATGTACCCAGCACCTCTGCCCTTGGGGCCTGGATCACAATACATGCCATCAGCCTGGGACCACCCTGGGGCATAGCCTGGGACACCAAAGCCTCTGGCTCAGAGGAGGTACAGGGCACAGGGGGAAGTGCCCCTGGGCGGGAATTTGACCTGCCTCCAGCCTTGCCTGCCGACCCCCAGAGCCTGGACACAGGGCTGTTTGTCCACACACTGCACCAGATCTCTGACTGGTGGCTGTCACCATGGTGACTGGAGAGTGAACCGCCCCAGCACACATGGGGTGAAGGGTGAGGGGGTCAGCTTGGGGTAGGGGTGAGACAGGATGGAAAGGGGCAGGCGCAGTCATTCAAGGAATGCTACAGCAATTAACATTAAGATGGTGAAAGAGTCAACCCCCAGTAGGCCATGAGGCTCAGGATAATGAGAGATTTAACTTCAAGTAGATCTTGAGCTTCATTATACTCTCAGTGGAATAAATTAACATGGTAAATAACACGCCCACAGGCACCATGGAAGTCCAAAGGCTGGCCACAAAAGGTCAAAGAGTGGGAAATGGCCAAATTCCTGGGTATCACAGCACCTTCCCCTGGCTACTTAGACTAGTCCTTCCACTTATTAACATATGAAGCCACCAAGCTCATAAAAATCAACAACATGGCATCTCACGGTCGCCCCTCTCTCTCTCTTTGGGGACAGCCTACATTCTGTCTATGGAACGTGTCCCTACTTTTAATCTGAGCACCCAACCCCCACACCTCGTGAACATTCTCTGGCCTTTCTCTTGCATTTCAGTGTATCTCTCTGAATAAACTACCTTCACTCAACTGTGACTCTCTCTTGAATGCTTTCCTGCATGAAGCCAAGGACCCACACTTGGCGGGGCATGTCCCAGGGGCTCAACTGAGACCTGGACTTTGCCTTCCTCACGCCCCACATCTGTTTTCCTGCCTCAGGGGTGCACTCAGAGTGAGGGGGGTATCCTGCAGTGGCGGAAACATGCTGAGGGTTGGGCCCCTCAGAATGGAAATGACCTGGCTGAGGGTTAAGGCTGCAATCTTGGGATGAGGGGAAAATCTTGGAATGAGGGGCCTGGGGTGAGGTATGAGGGGTCATCTTGGGGTGCAGGCCCCTTAGATTAGGACATAGTGGGGCAGAATGTGGCGGCGGGGACCTCAGTATAAGAAGGTGTTTCATCTTGGGGGTCCTGTCAGGGACCTGGCCTAGCCTGGGGTGAGGGGCCAGTGACAGGGGTTTGGACAAGCAGGAGTGTGGCTGGGGGTGTGGCCTGGCCCAGAGCAGGTGTTGGTGGTTTGCTTGGGCGCCAGGACCCGGTCTGTGGCGGGGTGGGGCGTTGGGAATGGGCCTCGTCCAGCCCAGCTCGCCACTCGCTGTGCTGCAGGAGCCGCTGCCCAAGCACCGGCGCTGCGGGCGGGCAGGGGAGGTTGCGCGCAGGCCGCCCGGACGCCAGTGCCCGCCCAGAGCTCGCGGAAGTTGTGCGGGAGCCAGGCGCTCCTGGACCAGCCCCCCCGAGGAGGAAAACGGCCTTGGATCTGGGCAGCCGCCTGCTGTCCCCTTCGCTGGCCCCTCTGGGTAGGTGAAGGGATGCTGGTGGGGGCACGCAGGTCGGGGAGCCGGCGGGAGAGGCACACATGTGGGAGTGCGGAGGTGAGGCCGGGGCCGCGTGGCTCGTTAGGACCCCGAGGCCGGTCCGGGGCCGCCGCCATGTTTCGTTGTGCCCCCCCAAATTAGTAGCCACTGAACCCCGCACCTTCACCGCCACTCATACGCTGGTTTGGGAAAGCGGGCGCAGCCCCAGGAGGTGGGAGGGCGCCGGCCGGGCCCAGAGCACCTCCGACTGACCCTCAGGCTAGGGTCCCCCGGCGCAGGTGGGCCTGCCTGATGAGTGGTGGCTGCCCCCAACCCTTCAAGGCACAGGCCACCTGGGGCGGAATAATGGGCGAGGCCCAGGTCTTTGGGAGCTTGTCAGCCTGTTCTGAGATCAAAAGCCTTTGACAAGTCTAGTTTTAGTCTTTTGAGGAATCTCCATACTGTTTTCCACACTGGCTGCACCCAACTACTTTCCCACCTGCACTGTAGGAGGGTTCCTTTTCTCCACAGCCACTCCAGCATTTGTCATTTGTGGACTTTTGCATGATGGCCATTCTGATTGGTGTGAGATGAGACCTCATTGTAGTTTGATTTGCATTTCTTAGATAATTAATGATATTGAGCATTTTTTCATATGGCTATTGGCCATTTGCATGACTTCATTAGAGAATTGCTTGTTTAGTTCTACCCATTTTTGGATTGGATTGATTTTTTTTTAATTCAGTTTTATGAGCTGTTTATTCTGGAAATGAAGCCCTTTTCAGTCTCATCTTTTGCAAATATTTTTCTCATTTCATAGGTTGTCTTTTTGTTTTGCTTATGGTTTCCTTTGCTGTGCAAAAGCTTATAAGTTCATTTGGGTCCCATTTGTTTATTTTTGCTTTTATTTCTATTGCTTGGGTAGACTGCCCTAGGAGAATATTTATGAGGTATATGTCAGATAACATTTTGTCTATGTTTTCTTCTAAGAGGTTTATAGTGTTTTGTCTTATATTTAAGTCTTTAAGTCATTTTGAATTTATTTTTGTGTATGATGTGAGGAAGAAGTCTAACTTCATTGATTTACATGCAGCTGTCCAGTCTTTGCTATATCATTTGCTGAAGAGACTGTCTTTTCTCCATTGTATGTTCTTGCCTCCTTTGTCAAAGATTAACTGACCAAAAATTTGTGAGTTTATTTCTGAGCTCCCTATTCTGTTCCACTGATCCATATGTCTGGTTTTGTACCAATACCTTGGATGACTGTAGCTCTGTAGTATTGTCTGAAATCTGGGAGGGTTACTCCTCCAGCTTTGTACTTTTTCTTCAGTAATCCTTTGGTAATTCTGGGTCTTTTGTGATTCCATATAAATTTTAGGATTATTTTTTGTAGTTTTGTGAAAAAAAAATCCTCGGTGATTTGACAGGTTTTGCATTAAATCTGTTGATTGCTTTGGGTAGTATGGCCATTTTAATAATATTAATTCTTCCAGTCCAAGAACTTGGGATATCTTTCCATTTCTTTAAGTCCTCTCTAATTTCCTTAGTCAGTGTTTTGTAGTTCTCCATATAAGTCTTTTGCTTTCTTGGTCAGATTTATTCCTAATTATTTTATTGTTTGGATGCAATTTTAAAAGGGATTATTAGTTTCATGTAAAGAAATGCCACTGATTTCTGTATGTTGATGTATCCTGCTACTTTGCTGAATTCTTTTATTAGCTCTAGTAGTTTTTGTGTGGCGCCTTTAGGGTTCTCTATATGTAGTATCATGTCATCTACATATAATGACAATTTTACCTCTTCTCTTCTAATTTGGATCCCCTTTATTTCTTTTTGTTGTCTGATT
Source organism: Vicugna pacos (assembly GCF_048564905.1). Taxonomy (NCBI): domain Eukaryota; kingdom Metazoa; phylum Chordata; class Mammalia; order Artiodactyla; family Camelidae; genus Vicugna; species Vicugna pacos. The sequence goes on from NW_027328721.1 coordinate 19,610,470, forward strand.
GCTATATACTATATTGGATGCTAATACTATATTGAATAGAAGTGATGAGAGTTGGTATCCTTGTCTTGTTCCAGATTTTAGCAAAAAGGCTTTCAGCTCCTCATGGCAGAGTATTATGATAGTATGTGGGGGCACACTCAGGGGTTAATAGATCGTAGGGCTGCGATGCAAAAAACTGCTGCTCTGTGTCTTGCTGAAAACAGCGAGACCAGCCTTGCTTATCTTCGGTGTAGCTTGTTAGCTATAGGGCTGCTTCTGCTTCTTGGGAAACCATCGCATCTTTCCCTTGCTGAAAACAGCAGGGCATTCTTCACTTATCTAGTTAGATCTTGAAATTTATGGGGTCTTTGTGCCTGCCTGGTTTCCGTTATCAATTGTATACTCCCTGAACCTTGTAAACTTCTCCCTAGAAATACAGATTAACACTAGTGTTTCTATTTTTCACAAAACTGCTGACCTGCATTTCTGCACGCGCCCTGCCTCTTGCCCATCCCTGTGCCATGTTTTGTCTTAATCCTTTGTTAGACTATTCTCAATAAATAGAGAGCTGCAGAGGGGCCCTGGGAGTTGGAGTTGATATCTGGCTCCCTCTCACTCTTGACTTGCTGAAGTGTTGAGTAATTCATTCTTCTGCAGTGAGTCTTTCCCGGACAAAGCCCACAAGCGGTGACACCGATGTGACAGTCTTGAGCAGCAGAACCGACACACTGAGGGAGGGGAAAGCACTTGGGGCTGAAAACTGCCTCCCGGTAAGGGACAGCAGCCCCCGCCTGGAGCAGCTACCACCTTGGCCAGCATTCAGTGCGAGCTGTCTTTCTCTTTCTTTTCTCACTTCCTCTTTTAAGATGGACCAACAAATGACTAAAGAACAACTTCTTTACCTCGGGACATTACAGCAACTCTTAAAAGCGGCCCAGTGTTCCGTTCCTGAGGAACAATTAGTTAAGCTACTGCAAGTCATACGGGATTTCTGTCCTTGTTTCCTGCCCAGGGAACAATCGATTTAGAATTATGGGAGCAAGTAGGGAAAAACTTAAAAAGAAGATATGAACAAGGAGAAAGGGTGCCCGCATTTGTTCTGGTCACCTGGAGCTCAGTCTGAGCCGCATTGTGCCCTTTGTATGTGGCGCCCTCGCCAAACAACTTTAGGGAACAAGACGATGCCCCCTGCCGCGTCTGCCCCCTCGGCCTGCCTTTTACAGACGGCGAGCCTGCCTTTCCGCCGGCGCCTGAGAACGTCCAGAATTGTGTGGGCCCAAAAAAGCCCTCTGTCATACAGCAGTGTCTTAGAGAAGGCTTAGCCCTTGGAGAGCCACATGCTGTCCCTGTCACCCCTGTGCAAGGGCCAACCCCCCAAGACACGATGCTCTCCTTTTTCATGTTTTCAAAGAACTGCAGCACAGCATCGAAGGGAACGGGCTACAGTGCCCTGTACTAAGGGCATCACTGGGGTAATAGGGTGTGAATGAAAATACTGCCATGTGAGTGAAAATACTACAACCATATCAGTAAACAAAGAATGCTGAAACCAGGTCATCAGTGGCTGCCGCCACCCCCTAGTGGGAGCGGGCCTGCAGCCCAGCCTCTGCAGCCACTCACAATGTTGCCCTCTGAGCGGACTCAGAATAACAAAGGACGGGACACTGGCCCTGGATAGCTAGGTGCTTGTCAAAGGAATGAATTCAGTGAGCCCAAATATTTGCTTCTTCCCATACATAGAAAGACACTAAATTCTTTAACTTGAGATGCCTGGCTTTCTTTAGATAACAAGTAATTTTCTATTGTTCCTACTACCTGGTCTTTCTTGTAAAGCTCCTATATATCCTAGCTCCTCCCCAACCTCTTCGGAGCAGTCCCTCAGAGCGATCTGAGAGGCTGTCATCCCGGCTCGAGTCCTCCCGCCAAATAAAATATAACTCTTAACTTTTAGGCTGTGCATTTATTTCAGTCGACAGTTTTGGTGACCACAAAGGGACGCAGAGCAGACTTCTCCTTTGCCTGAGCTCTATGAGGAGCTGGAGCCTTGGTACCAGCAGTGGCACTTTGTGCCCACCCGCCTCCTCGGGGAGTCCAGACGAATTTGGTTGAGTCTCTCCTGGTTTTCAGATCTCCCATATTTGTTGATGATCCTGAGTTTTATTTGGCAGGGTATCCAGGTACCTGGCCCTCCAGTTGAAAGATACTGGGGGATATACCCACCCAGTGGAGATGTCCTGGGTGGGGCCCGGTTGAAAGATCCTGGGGTCTGGACTGAGTGGTTAGGTAAGAGGCTGGTCTAACGCTTTCCTCAATTTGGCTACCTCCATTGAATTTGTCAGGATAAAAGTAAAATCTTATGAGGAACATTTCAACTCCATAAATGGGACCCTCCTTCTTGCTGGCAACAGCTTTCTCAGGTGACTGAGAAACTTGCAGGGGTGGTAGAGGCAAAGACCTCATGCCGTGCAGTTGTCCCTGCAGGAAAACCTACTAGCGATTTTATTCTGACAACCCGACCTTAGAATGGGAAATAAAACTTTCAAAACAAAAGAAAAAGAAATGACAGATTGCCAGCCTCCAACTAATACCCCAGCCAGGTTTATGTAGGTACAAAACTTACAACATTAATTGAGAATTTAAAAAAAAAAAACTCACTCTGAAAATAACTAGCCAGGCCTGATAAAAACATTTTATTTTGAAATTCTGACCTTATGAAAATAAAATCCCCTTTAGAGGGAACTTGGATTTCTCTTCCTGTGTCCTTGAAACGTAAATGTTTTATCTTTCTCTGGGTGTTTTATGGGTGTGTATGTATGTATATATGTTTCCTTTTTTTTTTTTTAAGGAAAACTTGTACTCTGCCATGCAAAGGTTCAAGTATTGTGTACATATGGCGGCCCAGCAAATAAATTGGGTTCGTCAACAATCCTTTTTACCAATTCTCAGGCATTTTGCCAACTTAACCTTTGTTGCATCGGCCTGGACCACAAAGGCTTTTACCTTTTGGGGAGTAAACTTCTGAATTTTATTTAGGCAACACCCCCACCCTTATGTCGAAAAGCCTCTTCATCTTATTGGGTTAAAATCACTATATTAATTGATGGCTATATGATGGATCCTTTAATTTATAAAAACTTCTAAATTGGTGAAAGTTAAGGGAGTTCTCATTATAAACATCTGTTTTATTGGTATCTATTAAAATCAATCAAGTTTAAAGGTGGAAAAATATATCTAATGGTTAAACTAAGAACATAGTTTAAAAAAAAAAAGGTTTATAAAGCTACATTTGTGTTTTCCCTTTCCCTTCAATGGGTTTTAGAGATGCTAATAAAAATATTAGAATAATTCATGTTAATTAGGTTGAGTAACTGAAAAAAGGAATGTAAAAATGTCGAAATTTTTTTCTTAACAAGAAAAGAAAAAAAATAAATAAGGGACTTATCCCAAATGAATAAATGTTTTGAAATGGTCATTTTGAAAGGGATAAATAAAATGGACATTTTTGGATTTAGATACAAGGTTTTGATACTATGCTATGTAAAGTTAATATAAGGCCAAGGGGATCACCTACTGGTCCCCAGCATTAAAGTTCAAACAAGAATGCTTTATTTACCCCAGTGTAAAATATATACACTTATAGGGGTGGGAAACTATATATAGACTGAGATATTAGATTAATGATTGGGGAAACAGACATATTAATCAAATTAAAAATTGATAAAGGCCTAAATCTTTTGGCTCAAACATGGGGTTCCCTGAGACTTTTATATAAAATTAGATAAAGTGGACAAAAAATAAAAGAAAAAGTCTTCTGGCACTCCTTCTAAAATTAAAATTATTGATTAAACCTAATGAATATTAAAATTCAAGTTATAAGAGTTAACAAAATTAAGATAAAATTTGTAAAATTGGTATATTTAAATTGGCTTTATATAAACCTCTTTTGCTTAATTACATTGTGGGATAGATATGTTTCAATGGAAAAACGCTTCTCTTCTTGGTATTATAAGGCTTGGCACATATCTGTGCCTCAGAAAATATTAATTTAACAAACTAAAAGAAACCAATAGTTAACCTGAGCCATCCAATATAAAGTAAAACTAAAAACTGATATTCAGGGGATAATAAAAGTAAATAAATAAGTAAATAAATAAATAAACAAACAAATAAATAAGAGATTTACCCTGGGTTTAACTTATATCTCAAGGAAAAGAGATCTTACTAAATATGCCTTAGGCATTTGTTTTAACATGGAACACTTTGTTTGGAGGTCTTCTCACTGATGCAGAAAAGCAAATTAAGGAGAAACATACAACTGGACCCAGGTGACAGACCAGTTCTTTGGGGAACTGGAAGCAACTGTCTTTGTCTTGCAGATCAGAAATATAAATACAGCAGACAATGACCTGAGACTGAGCCTAATTAGCTCAATAAGGTAGAATTTATGGCGAAAGAAATTTTTGGCATTTTTGAACTCAGAACTCTGATGGGTCCTTCAGACTTTGTCAAAGACGAATAGGAATCTTAAAAGTCTTTTTCATAAATAGTAAGCTTTACTGATTTGAGCAAATTCAATTTATCCCAACTGTTATTTATAAGCAATAAATTTATAAATACCTAACTCATAACTAAGTTTTAAAGTGAAGCTATAAGATATCTAGATTTGTCTGTTCATAAGTCTGTGTACACATTATAGATATGAGATCTCTACTGCTAAAAAATTTCCAAAATTAAATTTATAAAAGAGGTCTGTTTAATTCCAGCAGTGTAACCTAATGTGCTTACAAATTAAATGTTTCTAAAATAAAAACTGAACAAACTGACTTTCAGGTTTACATGAACTGGAAAATACTCAATATTAAGTTAAAACCTGGTATTAAGTTCAGTTTAAGTTTGTTTTATTTAGTATAGTTGTCTTTAGAGTCACCAATATTAAGTATAATACCTTTACTGTACCTAGGCTTAATGAAACTCAAATACGATCTTGCTGTATCTGTTGCACATTTGTCAAAAAAAAAAAAATAGAAATTTGGTGTGATAAAATTCCAAGTAAATTAAATGCAGATGAGATAAGCGCTTTCGGGTAAGTACTTTTAAATATATTTTTAGAAATGTATGCTTAAGATAATCTCTGTAAATATTTGCTATCTTAAAATTCTAGAGTTGTGCTAAATTAAGTTAAATAATGGGAGTTTATTATATAGCTATGCCATTTTGAGGTAAAATAAGATTGAAATATTAATTACTTAACACTCACTTCCTCTTACAGAGAAACTAAAGGTGTTTAGATATATTAACAAATGGTTGGTGCAGAATTCTTTTGACCTCCAGCTAAATCTAGTATGCTACATAGGGCCCCAAAACATCCCAAAGAGAGATTTTCATAGTGACCTATAATTTCATCTGACCAAGTGTTTTGAAACTTAACAAGCTTCCCAAATATCAAATTTTAATCAGAATTCTTTTGACTTCCAACTAAATCTGGAATGCTTCAGAGGGCCCCTGAAACATCCCAAAGAGAGATTTTAAACTGGTAAGTTTCATATGGTATGTTAAATAACGTGGGAAATATTGCCCAATGAATAATAAACCTTCCTAGGTTATACTGTATGAGCAAATATGATTAATATAGATAGTCTAGAAATTATATGGAATCCCTAAAAATCTGGTATGCCTGAAATGTTACTAGTCATAATTCTGGTCATTGTGACCCGATCTCTTTATTGACTGCAGAGTAACTAGGTGTTTAACCATGTCGTTTATACACAGTTATGGTTTTATTCTGATGCTTTTGCAAAATGCTTTCTCTTCAAGGAGATTTACTGGTTTCTAATAAATTTCAAACTATAGCACTGATCTAAACTGGATAAGAAATTTTAAAGATCTGATGAAAACTCTGATTTCATAAAAATGTTAATAAAAAATGATTAGTTACATGGGACTAAGTAAATTGATGAATATGGTTATAATTTTTGGTTTTGTCTGAAATATTACTGGCTTTTAATCTGTGTTCCCCAGATATAAACAAACTTTCTCCTTAAGCTAATTATGACTCAGCAATTTGGTAAATTATACCTATGTAAGCAGACTTGGAACAGTTATCTTTTCCCTCTATCTGATCCCTCCAGAGACTAGAAACTCTTAGATCCCCAGTGGCTCTATAAGATAAATCAAGAAAATCACCTCCTAACAGGTAAAGGAACCTCAAGGCATTTTGAGGACCTTAAAGAGAAGAGAATTCACTTAAATCTGTAAGGCAAAAATATATGACAAGCCCTTGATGTGGCTTTCCTGGCCTTAGAAAACCTTATTAAAATTCTAACCTGAAAGTCCTTATTAAAATTTCCAACACAGCCAATTTAAAAGAGCCTACATGATCAAATAATCAGACTTAACTTATAAACAAATTAATCTTGATTTGGCTATATTTTACAAAATGAGGGTAACTTTAGAGAGAAAAAGACTATATTTTAGTGAGTATTAAATTCTAGTTTTGTTGACTGAGGTCTATATTTTACTAAGGCTCACTTCCCAGATCATTCTTTGTTGTTATGTTACAATGCTGCAATGTTTAATTGAATTATTAAAAGGGCACTCTAAGTTTGTTTCTGAAGCTCAGTAATCTATCCTTCGCTGAATATCCGATGTCACATGACCTGCAACCAGGGGATTACACATACAGGAACAGACATAACTTATAGAACTGTCTCCAACCTGAATGGAAGGACAGTTTATCAGGTACTCTTAACTAGACCATGCACAGTTGAAGCTAAAGGAAATTGACTTTTGGATAAATTTTCAATCAGAAATATCCCTTGCATTGGACTGGCCTATAGATTAGTGCTCACCTTAAATCAATGCTCAAATGGAAAAGAAGCTACCAGGCCAGGATGAGAAGAAGAGACATCTGAGGTAGACACCTGATCCGAGAACCTGGACCAGGCCTGTTTATCAATTACTTTGATAATTGCTCTTACCTTTGATTATGAACTAATCCAATTGTTAGGTTTATGGTCAATTAACTATATCTTGTACTTCTGTGTTATCTTGGTGGGTTTCCCTACTCCAAGGTTCTAACTAGATAGCCCTCAGAAGTTTATTTTAAAAGAGAAATTGTAATTCTATTTAGGCCACTATTGACATTACAATTTGGGAGACCTCACCTGGGCAAACAATAATACCTGCTCTGAGCCTGACCATAAATATGAAATTTCTTATAAGATCACTCAAGCTCAATCAAGACAACAAGCAAGATTTCCACCAAAGAATATAACCTTCTTCAATTATGAAAAGAACTTATATAGTTAACACCAGGATATGGACATTTAAGTTTAAAGGCTCTCTTATGTTGGAAAAATTAAACTGTACTAAAGATAATCAACCTAATAACACTATGGAATTTGGCTGAGAGACTTATGAACAGTGCCTGTATAACATCTTCCCTAAAGATAAGGATTGGCACAAAACAGACTAAGTCAGATGACCTGAGGATATACTGAGCTGCATCTAATGGAAGTTTTTCAATTAAATTCTTACTTATGACTTTAGTAACACTGCTAAATACATTATTTGTATTTTGTCTGTTTTACAAAATTGTTTCTGCATTACCAAATGTTAACTAGGCCTCCAACAAGACTGATGATGGCTAAACATCTTGAATAGATAAAATTTATAACTCTGCATAGAATAATTTTAATAGTGTAATTCTAGGTATGTTTATCAATTTCTTTGATAATTGCTCTTACAATGAGGGGTAACAATTTTCTGGACCATAATAGACTAGTAAGTCAGATGATACAGAGAATTTTTGAGTATAAACAGGGCCAGATCCAAAAATTAACACCTGAGTTACATGTCAACACTATCTTCCACATGACCTAGGAATAAGCCTTCCTAACACCATGGGACAAAATTGGTCATGAAATGTCTCCCAAAATATTGGTTGAATTTAGGACCCAGGTTGAGCACTGTGAATGAAAATACTGCAAACCATATCAGTAAACAAAGAATGCTGAAGCCAACAAGTCATCAGTGGCTGCCGCCACCCTCCACTGAAGAAAAGCCTGCAGCCCAGCCTCTGCAGCCACTCACAATGGGGTACTCTGAGGGGACTCAGAATAATAAAGGACAGGATACTGGCCCTACATAGCTAGATGCTTGTCAAAGGAATGAATTCAATGAACCCAAATATTTGCTTCCTCCCGTACATAGAAAAGCACTAAATTCTTTAACTTGAGATTCCTGATTCTCTTTAGATAAAAAGTAATCTTTTATTGTTCCAAATAACTGATCTTTGTTGTAAACCTCCTATGTATTCTAGCTCATCCCCTACCTCTTCAGAACAGCCCCTCAGAGTGAGAGGCTGTCATCTGGGCTCCAGTCCTCCCACCAAATAAAACGTAACTCAATGTTTAGGCTGCACATTTATTTCAGTCAGCATAGGAAAATTTAATTCCACGAGGAAGGGAAATGTATTCCCACAAATTCTCAATTGTGATCATAATGGATAAATGTATGTCTTGCTAAAGGCCTCAGGATTATACATGATTCCATCTGGAATCCAAATAGCACTAACTCAGAAAGTTATTCCAAGGATGATGCTGACAAAACTTCTTTAAGGTGACACAAGGCTGCCCTTTACTGGACACAAATTATAAATTCACAAAAACCCTTATTGACTGTTTCCATAAAAAAAAATTATTGCATGGCCTTGTAGACACAGGAGCAGATATTTCTGTAATAGCCCTACATCAGTGGCCTGAACAATGGGTACAAGTGACTAGTCATATGGCTGTGACAGGAGAAGGATGCACTCACACACTGATGCAAAGTAAAAAAAACTCTAAAATGTATTGGCCCAGAAGGACAAGCTGGGCGTATTCAGCCATTTATTCTCCCTATTCCAGTCTCTCTGTGGGGCGGAGACCTGTTACAACAGTGGAAAGTCACAATTCAAACTTTTGGGACCAAGCCACTGTTAACATACCTCCCCGTCCATTAGTCTGGAAATCTTCCACTCCTTTTTGGGTCAAACAGTAGCCCTTTAAAGGGGGGAAACTTAATCAAGCTAAGCATTTAGTCCAGCAGGGGCTGGACACACTGAGCCACCTGCTCGTCCCTGGAACACTTCTATCTTTACTATCCCAAAAAGGCCAGGCAAGCGGGTTGCATGACCTCAGGGCTGTAAGTGCTATAATCCCACCCCTGGGAGCCCGGCAGCCAGGCCCCCCAGCCCTGCTATTACTCCTGCAGATTGGCCTGTCGTGGTTGTTGATCTTAAAGATTGCTCTTTCACTAGTAAGTTGGTAAAATCAGACCGAGAGCGTTTTGCTTTCTCTTTACCTTCACCTGACAATCAGTCCCCTTTGTCTCACTGTCAGTGGCGAGTTCTGCCTCAGGGAATGACTAACAGCCCCGCTACTTGCCAGCTCTGTGTTCACCAGGCCCTGCTGCCTGAGCGCTCTGCTTTTCCCTCCTGCCTGGTTTATCATTATGTGGATGATGTTTTACCTGCAGCCCCTACACAATCCCAGCTTCTAACTAACTATCGATTTATGATGGATCCCCTTTCCAAATACGCACTCCAAATAGCACATGAAAAACTTCAGCTTCAAAGACCTTGGGATTATCAAGGTTACATCTTTTTTAGATGAACTAATCCATCTCAATCAGGAATCTAGATACTACTCGCCTTCCTACTTTAAATGATTTTCAGAAATTTGGGGGAGATATAAATTATATTTGACCCATTTTAGGCATCACTGTGGGACAACTTTCTAGTTTATTCAACAACCTTAAGGGAGATTCACCCTTAGAGCCCCCCTGAAAATGAACTCCAGAAGCTAAAGAGGAAATAGCACTCATTAAAAGGGCATCCAAAACAGACAATTAGGTAGGAGACAATTGGACCACCCAATTGATTTGTTCTTATTCCCCACCTTTTGGAACCTTACAGGATTATTGAGACAGCTTATTAGCAAAATTCAATGTATAAAAGAGATACTACTTTCTCATTTCTTAATACAAACAAACAAAAAACTTCTCTCCTATGCACAACAGCTTATAAATTTGTTATATATGGGCCGATATCGCTGTCAGCAATTGACTGGCTATGATCCAGACATGATTTACCCAAAAATATCCTTAAGGTTTCCAACAATTAGTCTCTTGATTTCTAATCTGCCATAGCTGACTTTACGGGGCAATTTGTTTATTCTCTACCCTCTGAGAAGTTGTTGCAACAGCTAGCCCTTATCAATGTCATTTTGCCTCACAAGATTGTGACCACTCCTATTCACAAAGCTGTCATTGTCTTTATTGATGGCTCTGGAAAAACAACTAAGTCTGCATTTCCTGGACAAGCAAGGGCATAGATTGTTTTCTGCAGGGCAACCTCAACACAAAGAGCAGAACTTAAAGCTGCCATTATGGCATTGCAACACCCTGTTAATTTGATGTTTCACAATACATGGTTTATTTATACAAAATATAAAACAGTCATCAATTAAGAAATTAACAGACTCCTCTCTCTTTTCGCTGTTTCTTACTTTGCAATCTCTAATAGATAAATGTAAACATCCCCTTTTTGACATACACGTAGGGTCCCATACCAATCTACCCTTGACAGCCAGCAATGCTATGGCAGATCACTTTGTTGGTTGCAGCTTGGCTTTCAAAACAGCACAACAATCGCATAAATTCTTTCATCAAAACTGTAAGTCTCTGGTTAAACAGTTTCACCCAACAAACCGTCAAGCAAAACATTATTTCAGCTTGTCCTGTTCGACAGTTATTGGCTGGAGGACAGAAATCTTGGGGTGCCAATCCTTGGGGCTTAGAGCCCAATCAAATATGGGAAACAGACATGACTCACTATCCTTCATTTGGTCCCTAAAAGTATGTCCACGTTTCCATCAATGCCTTTTCTAAATCTATCTCTGCTTCCACACACATTGGTGAAAAAACAAAACACGTTATTAGTCACCTTCTTCATGCCTTTGCACACCTGGGCAAGCCATAACAAATAAAAACTGGCAATGGACGCAGCTATACCTCTGCTAAATTTAAACCCTTGTCAAAACTGCGAATTACAACAAGTTACAGGAATTCCTCTTAATCCCTCTGGACAAGCCATTATAGAAGGTACACATTCCACATTAAACTCTATGATTTAAAAACAAAAAGGTGGGGGGAGGATACACGCAGTATGATCTTCACAGATAGGTTACACAGAGCTGTATAAACTAAATTTTTTAAACTGTGTTGCTCAAGGTCTCACAGCAGCAGCTCACCATTTTACTAAAACAGCTCTGTTAGAGCAGAAATTCTAGAAAAAATATTACACAGGAAAATGATTCATGGGAAGGGCCCTTTAAATTAGTCACCTGGGGGCGAGGATATGCTTGTGTTCTTTTACCCCCAGGACCAGTTTGTCTACCTCCCTCATGTCAAACTTCACCGCAGACTGGAAGAACATACCTTATGACCCCAACCTTCAGGAGGACAATCCTGTCCCTCAGATGGCCAGCCTCTCCCTATTAGACCCCCAACCAGAGACCTGCCCAAACATCCTTAAGGCACCAGGTGTGACCTTGGGACAATTTAAGAAACTCAGTCAACAGACCAATGAATTTATGCAATGTGTTGGAGTCCCTCCAATCCAGAAAACAGGTTTTTATCAAGACTGGTTGTTGTTTCTCAAAACTCAGCTAAGGTAATACCTCTCCTGCTTTTGCTTCTCTGCCTCTCTGTCACAGAAGCGCTCCTATACTGGGCTCATATTGTAGATCCCCCTCTTTTAGGACCTATCTCCTGGTTGGGTGCCAATCCTCCTCTCAGCAGTGGTGACACCCCGTGGACTGGAAGAACCTGGCTCCCAACTCAAGGACCTCTACTAGATCAATGAGACTGGCTCAACTTAAATGAATCCATCTCCTTTGTCTCCCCTTTCCACCAGCCTGTTTTGCTAACATAACCACACCTGATTGTCTTATATCAAGCCTCATGCTTACTTACATTGCACTCCTAAAGACGGATTTCATAAGATGAATTTGACTTTCATATTTACTGCAACCATTGATGCTGGAAGTCTCCCTGATCAAAATTGCCCTCCACGGTTGGAATGCTGTCATATGACAGAAGCATGGACCCCAGAAAGTCAAAACTGTTTCTGGAACCCATGTCCCTCTCATTAAGCTACCATGAAAACTCTTTTTGCTAATTTCTCCCTTTTTGTTTGGGGCCACAAAGTTATTTATCATCTGAACATTTGTCCACTGTCTTTTAATGAAACCAGTAATTCTAGCATCTCCTGGAGTTATGAGGCTTTTCTGGCCCTATTCTAAGCATTCCCAGTGCTCACAGACACAGCCCCAGCACAGTAATCTACGCCATGTGGCTCTGCACTTTGTGCCTCATAACATATCTCATGGGAATTACACACTAAAAGATGGCCTATTTAAAGTTAACCTTACTTCTCATGTTTCTGATCACATTCTTTCTTGTACTCCACATCCTTGTATTTTTACTATGTCTTACCAAAAAATCAATATTACTCTTCAAAAGAGATTTTATTTACTTCAAGTTCATACGTCTGTCTGGTATACCTCCATATTAGCACAACGAATATTACATATTTAGGTCTCTCACATGTGATTGTCCTGAAGGGACAGCCATAGGTCTGTTTCCAGTCAGTCTCACACGTCCCTGGGAAGGGGCTAGCGGCTTTAATAAACTAGCACAAACTATCTCTAAATGGAGACCTAAATGCTTTATTGGATGGCCCATAACATTCATCATCTCTGCCGCCGTCACTACTGCTGCAGCTTCTGCAGCGACTGTAAGTTGCTATGGGGCCGCGCCGTCTGTTCCACCCAATAGCCCATTGGGCAAGGTTTTGAATGGATGGTCTAATTATAGTTAGCCACCTATGACTAAGAAAAAGATGGTATTTTACTGTAATACTGCTTGAGTAATGTATGTCTTAGGTTCTGGGGAACACTGGTCTGAAAATGGGTTATTAAATTACTATATCATTCTCCAGTTAGAACTGTTTTGCCAGAGAAAAGGTAAATGGGAAGAAGTACCATATATACAAGTCTTTATGAAAGTCTATAATGAGGAAGGAAGGAAGCCAGGTACTAGATTGCTGGTTCAAATACAAGCAGAGAAGGAATATAAAAATGAACAGAGAAAGGTTACCAGACAAGTGAGGGAAGAAAGAAAACAGCAAGAACAAGCAACTTCCAATGTCATGGTCGCCCAAGGTATCATAGACGAGGAAGTTAAGGACTGACGGGGCCCGGGGCTCTTAGCTATGTTAAAGGTCCCCTGTAACAATTGCCACCCAAGAGCCTTGGGTACAGCTGACAGTGGGGTCTCAACTAGCGGACTTTCTAGTGGATAATGGCAGAAACTTCTGTCCCAGTACCAATGACTCAACTGCTGTTACGACCTGTGGAATGCAAATTTTGAGAAAGGGAGCAAGTAATTTGGAAACAAAAAGAAATCTTAAATGTCTTCTATAGAAGTCAGTAAAAATGTTTAGCTATCTAGTCAGGCAGCTTTGATTTGTTCCACCTGCCAAAAATTCAATTTCTATCCAACCTCTTCTGAGTCTTACATCGTTGTACCTAATTTATGGCTAAAGATTTAAAATGGGAATTATGAGGTCTCTGTGTTTGTGATTGTACGTACCTATATGTGTGCTGTATATATGTGGCATGGCCAAAATTAATTCATTAAAGAGCTCTATCCAATTGGCTTAAAGGAAATTAAATGCTTATATAAATACTCAGGAATATAAAAGAAACTGGCCAGAATGAAAATTGGGTTTATGTGATCTAAAAAATATTCAGTACTGAATTAATACCTGGTCATTGAAGTTAGCTTAAGCAAATTGGTTTGATAAATATAGACATGTCTCGAGATTCATTAATGTTAAGAATAAAACCTCTACTGTACTTAGGTTTAATAGAAATACATAAGATCTTGTCATATTTGTTAAAATTTGTTAGCAAGAAAAACAACTCGGTATAATATTCTTGTAAGTAACTTAAATACAGATGAGAAAGAGCTTTTCGGTAAACTCTTTAGGAATGATTATTTCAGAAATATCTACTCAAATTGTTAGAGCAGGCAGATAGCTAGATATGAGCAGAGAAAGGGGGACACAGACCAAATGGCAGGAATTAGGCAGAAAAGAGGGGCACAGGACAAATGCAGGAAACCACACGTCATGTGAGCAGCAGGGATCCTTGGGCAGAGAAAGAAAAGCTGGAATCTTTGGGTTGATAAGGGACCACAACTTTTGGCTTGGAGACCAACAAAGAAAGGTCAGAAAAGGCAGGAATTTCCAGTGCCCGAATGTAACCTTTTACTCATTATGCCCTCATTTCAATAAAATTAGCCTTGCAGATCAGAAGTACCCATCATGCACCGACGCCATGAGGCTTCCCATCCAGACTGAATAAGGACAAAAATCCCTCCTCCCTTTGGGAAGGTGGAGTTGGGATGATAATCAGGGAATACGACCCAAACCCTTCCCTCCCCAATGAATATTCCGCCCATTCATTTTTACACCCTATGTAACTAACTTGCCAAAGAAACTAAGGGCAGCTGCTCACCTGAGCCTGCCCGCTCTCCCCTGAGAGTGTACTATCCATCCTTTAATAAATCCTCACTTTAACTTTTTAACCTCTAAGTCTTGTCTGAATGTTTTCTGGGACGGGACAAGAATCTGGTACACCAGTTGCACCTATCGGCGACATGTTTGGCAAGCTGCAGCCAGGAGATTGCAGATCTGGTAAGCCAAGGCCTCTCGCCTCCCTTGCGCTTGAGAGACTCAATTACTCTCTTATCATCTGTCACTTCTAGGGCGCTCGCCACTAAAACCAGTGAGGGGATCATGGACGAAAGAGACGATAGTTCTGTTCTGATAGTTCAGTTCTTTGCCTACCGCAAAACAATTTTCTATGCTGCATTCTATAGGCACACAGTTAAGAGCTTAATACTACCCCCTCCCCGAGGCTATCCTTGTCTCCTCTCCCTGCCTCCACCTCGCTACTTTCTGGTCTTTCTCTGCAAATGGAAGGGGGGAAGGAGGAATTTACCGAGCACTTCCCAAACCTTGCTGCCAGGTTTGTTTTCTATTTCTCATTGTTACATATGCACAGGGCTTGTTAGGGAAAGTTCCCAACAACTTTCACAGGAAGCTAAGGACCCAAACAACTTATAGGATATTTGCCCTCTGGGTTTCAAAAATAAATACAGCTTTAAATAAACTACAAGAGAGCATAGACAGCGGCTGAGGCTGCAGTCCCTATGGGAGCTCCCTCCAGCCACAGGTGCTTACTGGGGGACCATGTCCCTGATGATGGTGGGGGGACAATCCCTCACCGCGCGATAGGGTTCAGGCTATCATTTGCTTCCTACCACGGCACAAGGTCCTGGCGTCTAAAAGACGCCCTCATGGTACACTATGTATACGGGGTCTACACCTACTCCAACCCCGCCTCTCTTAAGGTGGGACAGGATCTGGGCAATAGGGCCATGCTCTTGGCTGCGCCCCGCTGATACTGCACTTGGCGTTTTCCACCCAGGCCCTCAGTTCCCCCTCAGTACAGGCATGATGCCTCCACCTCGCGTCACCATACACCTTTCCCCGTGCGCAGCCCGCTGGATGGAGTGCATGTGGGAGGGAGAAGGGGGATGGAACGCTAAGATCTGGGGCATCACCCACAAAAGAAAGAGGTTATCCCACTGGGCCTTCAGGAAGGTCGCCATCTCGGGTTCTGCAGACCCAGGATGGGACAAGGTGAGCTCCCAGGACACTGAGACCATCAAGGCAGTTTGCCATGTGGGGGGTCGCTACCCCTACATCGGCCAGGTTCGGCAGGACTAGGTGGACAGGGACGCCTGGAACCAGTCCTGTCTTACGAAGTCCCCAGGGAACCTCCTAACGTTAATGTTCCTTCTCTGTTACAGGAGCATTCTCTCCCTGAAGGATCCATGGGAAACACTTCCTCCATCCCCAAGGACTCACCTCTTGGGTGCGTTCTGAGTCACTGGAACCAATTTTCTCTAGATTCTTTAAAACAGAAAAAATTCATTTTCTTTTGTAACACAGCCTGACCCCAATATAAACTCAGGGACAATGAGGCCTGGCCAGAAAATGGAAGCCTCAACTATAATACTATCCTACAGTTAGACTTTTTTGTAAAAGACAGGGAAAATGGACAGAAGTTCCTTATGTTCAGGCCTTTATGGCCTTAAGAGAAAACCCAGAGCTTTGCAAGTCCTATGTAAGGGAACCTTGTCGGCTGGGACCCATTCAAGCTACACAGAAGCCCCTATAATAGCAACTCTGGAGGAACACACGCCCCAGACAGAAGACCCAAGCCCAGATGCTCTTTCACCATCTTCAACCCCTCCCCCACGCTATAAGCCTCTTTACCCTTCCGTACCGAAAGTGCAGCCAAACTTTCTTTGCCCCCTCCAGGAAGTAGCAGGTGGGCCTCAGGGAATTACCAGAGTCCACACTCCATTTTCTTTAACCTCAACCAGTGTCGCACACTGTTGGGCCGATTCTCAGAAGACCCCAGTCGGTTCACTGAAGATTCCAGACACTGACTCTCTGCTTTGATCTTACATGGAAAGACCTAAATATTGTCCTTTCCCACTGCTGCACCACTGAGGAAAAGACCCGTATCTGGGCATAGGCTCAAACATATGCTGATGGATTACACATTACCCAGCCTCAGCAATACCCTGTGGGCTTGACAGCAGTGCCTCTAATTGATCCCAATTGGGATTATCATCCAGGCCAGCCTGGCATCACTAGAAGGGACCGCATGTTCCTTTGCCATATTGAGGGAATGAAATGGTGCATAATTAAACCTGTTAACTATGATAAGGTTAAAGAGATCACCCAGGGCCGAGATGAAAATCCAGCCCTATTTCAGGCTCGGTTGGTAGATACCCTCAAAAAGTATACTAATGTAGACCCAAACACTTTTGAGGGACATACTGTATTTGCAACCCACTTTATTAGCCAATCAGCCCCTGATATACGTAGAAAGCTTCAAAAGCTTGCCATGGGGCCCCAAACCCCTCTTAACCATCTTATTGGCACGGCCTGCAGTGTCTTTAATTATAGAGACCTGGCTGAGGAGGAAAGTTAGGACCAGCGTGACGTAAGACGGGAGCGACGGCAAGCCAAGCTTCTGACAGCTGTCATGATAAAACCTAACCCACCTCCTGGCCACCCCAAAAGTACTCCCAGAAGACCCCCACCAGAAAGAGGAGTCTGTTTTGGCTGTGGGAGCCCTGAACACTGGAGCAAGGAATGCCCAGGAAGCCGGTCTCAGCCTCCACCCAAGATGCCATGCCCACTCTGTAAAAAGATGGGCCACTGGAAGAGGGAATGCCCTCAGCTCCGAAGGGAGGGAGGAAATTCCCCCACACCAGTCAAGGCAGTGGTTGATTGATGGGACCCGGGACCTCCCAATGCTCCTGAGAAGACAGTCATCATCACTCAAGAGGAACAACTGGTGACCATTGACGTGGCAGGTAAGCTTGTCCAATTTCTAGTGGAAACAGGAGCCACTAAATCTGTCCTGACTTCTCACGCTGGGCCACTTTCCCCTGAAACCTGCTCTATTGTTGGGGTAGAAGGAAGGGCAAAGCTAAAACATTTCACCACCCCTCTAACTTGCGCCTGGGGAAATACCCTTATAACTCATAAATTTCTTGTCATGCCTAAATGCCCCAGCCCATTATTCGGAAAAGATTTTTCTCTCGGCCTTGGAGGTAACTCTTATGCTCCCTGAAAACCAAAAACAGGGCTTATTTTTGTCTGGAATATATATTATAAAAGATACAAACAGTCCAGCCAAAAATATTCCCCCAGAAATAAAAAAAAAAAAAACTTGTAGATCCACAGGTCTGGGATCAGAGAATCCCAGGAAAGGCAAAGTTTGTCACTCCTGTAAAAATAACTTCAAAGGAAACTAGTAACTTCACTTCCAGTGCCAATATCATATAAAACCAGAGCCTCGACGAGGCCTCCAACCCCTAATCCCAAAATTCATTAAATATGGGCTTTTGGTGGCATGCCAATCCCCTGTAATACTCCAATCCTACCTGTCCTCAAACCAAATGGGGAATACAGAATGGTCCAAGAACTTCGAATCATAAATGAAGCTGTAATTCCTCTCCATCCTATTGTTCCCTACCCATACACAATCCTCACTCAGATCCCTGAGGACACCGCCTGGTTTACAGTCCTAGATCTTAAAGATGCCTTCTTTTGCATACCCATTCACCCTGATTCCCAATACCTTTTTGCTTTTGAGTGGACTGATCCAAACACTAATGAAACGCTACAATATACCTGGACTGTCCTTCCTCAGGGATTCCAGGATAGCCCACACCTGTTTGGCAATGCCTTAGCAAAGGAACTAAGGGAACTCAAATTAGAGACGGGGCATTATTACAATACATAGATGACCTCCTTATCTGCAGCCCCTCAAAGGAAGCTTCAGACCAAAACACTATACAGGTCCTTCTCAGCACTCCTACTGCAGTAAAGTTACAGGGGACCACTAATTCGGTACATCTTTCTAGAATTAAACCTACCCCTCCCCATGAGTCTTCACAGGACACAGATTCCAGGCTAAGTACCATTATCTCCCCTTGTGCCTGCTGTTACCCTCATCCGCCCACACTGACAAATATGCTTTGGTGGATTTGCATACTTATTGTCCTCTTTCTCCTGCTAGCTCTCACAATCTTATGAGTGCCGCTTTAACACCACACCCACACTTGAAAAAAAATGCTCTGTCAGTACTGGGTTTAGTAAAACCCGCTCCAATTCTAAAAGACACCCCACAGTTTCTTTTTTTCTCTGCCTTTTTTTCTTTTTCTCTTCCCCCCTCACCCCCCAAGTGCTAGGAACCCTAACTCTACCCTTACTTGTTCTTGTCTCATTTATCCAATCTCTTTGGTCTCAAGAGTTAACATGGAAAGATAACACAATAGTCAATAACTCTCGGATTATCGCTAAGGGAGAAAATCTCTGCTGGATTTGCCATACACAACCCATCACCCCAGGAGACATAAGCACTATTCTCAAGGACTACCCAGTCAACAACCACACTGTATTCTCTGCTTTTAATCAGTCTACTTTTGATTACTCTAGACAAGATTTCTCTTTAATCGTTACATGGGAGAGGCCCCCTCCTCTGTGTTACCACATCACACCTCCCTACTCAAAGGCTATAAATATCACCAAAACCTCCCTTATCTGTAATCAAGTTCTAGGATGTACCCCTTGTTACAATGATACTCACAGAGGAAACATAGACCCCTTTTCAGCCCGTGAGGCTCTCTCTAACAAAACATAAGCCTACCCCTAAATATCTTTAAGCCTATAAATTGGAGTGATATAGTGGGCCAGCCTCTTTACACATCATCCTGCACTCCTAACCACACACATTTATGCTATTACAATTCACAAACTAATGCCAACAAAATTTCTTGCTCTAGTTATATCAGCTATCCCCTTACTATGAGACTCCCTGTCTATGAACCCCCTCCTGGATACTCCAAACCAAAAACAAAATTCAAAATACAGATGGACCCCTCCATAACTGTCTCCCACCTCCCGAAACTTTTCTCCAGCTATATAACCAAACCAATCTCACAGTTTGACCAGCACCACCTGGATTATTATGGCTATGTGGAACCTCAGATAACTACCTCACAGTGACCAAAGCCATTGCTCTCTCACATCTAGACAATACACTTCACTATGGGGACTGCAGCTTGGGAACCCTGGCTCCAGCCCAAATAACTGTCCTCAATGTGACCCATGTGAGACAAAAAAGGGCCTTTGGTCTGGTACTAGCGGAAATTATAGGGACGGTAGGTGATGCTGCCCCTTGGGGAGGATTTGCCTACCATGAAACAACCTTGAGGGACCTAACCTCCTTCCTGGATAATGCACTAAAGAAAACCGGAGACACTCTAACACTCTTACAAAAGTCCCTTGATTCTCTGGCAGGGGTAGTCTTTGACAATCGCTGAGCCCTAGACTATCTCTTAGCAAGCAAAGGAGGGGTTTCTGCAGTCATAAATAAAACATGCTGCACATACATTAATGTCTCAGGGGAAGTAGAAGTAAATGTTAAAGAAATTTATGAACAGGCTTCCTGGCTCCACAGGTACAACCAAGGAAAACAGGAATGGACTGAGACACTTAAGGGATCGTTTCCAGGGTATACCTGGCTTCTTCAATTTCTAGGCCCCACAGCCACCATATTTCTCATCTTTCTCTTTGGTCCTTGTATTTTTAACCACCAAGTAAAATTTCTATCCTCTAGAATACAACAACTTCATCTTCAAATGATGATGCAACAAGGATTCCAACCCATTCCACCTGAAGATAAAGACCATCAACATCCACTGGACAAGGCCTCTGCCTCCTTCTACTCCCCACTCTCCATCCCTGCCACTACTAACAATCACGAAACCCATATCTCTGACAGATAGCAAGGAGATCTGGGCCCACAGGTAGGGATTACGTCCATATTCAGCTTGAAGCAGTTACAGAAGACTGACCATCAGCCCTTTTCCCCTTAAAAGATTTTAAGGGTCCAGACTCCTTGAGGGGAAAATGTTAGAGCAGGCAGATAGCTAGATATGAGCAGAGAAAGGGGGACACAGACCAAATGGCAGGAATTAGGCAGAAAGGAGGGGCACAGGACAAATGCCAGAAACCACATGTCATGTGAGCAGCAGGGATCCTTGGGCAGAGAAAGAAAAGCTGGAATCTTTGGGTTGATAAGGGACCACAACTTTTGGCTTGGAGGCCAACAAAGAAAGGTCAGAAAAGGCAGGAATTTCTAGTGCCCGAATGTAACCTTTTACTCATTATGCCCTCATTTCAATAAAATTAGCCTTGCAGATCAGAAGTACCCATCATGCACCGACGCCATGAGGCTTCCGATCCAGACTGAATAAGGACAAAAATCCCTCCTCCCTTTGGGAAGGTGGAGTTGGGATGATAATCAGGAAATACGACACCCTATGTAACTAACTTGCCAAAGAAATTCAGGGCAGCTGCTCACCTGAGCCTGCCCGCTCTCCCCTGAGAGTGTACTATCCATCCTTTAATAAATCCTCATTTTACCTTTTTAACCTCTAAGTCTTGTCTCTGAATTTTTTCTGGGACGGGACAAGAACCTGGATCACCAGTTGCGCCTATTGGCGACAAAATGATCTCCCCAGATATTTGGTAACTTGAAATTTTATAGTGGTGCTAAGTTAAGTTAAATGATGGAAGTTTATTAAATAGCCAGTTCATTTTCAGATAAAATAAGACATTGAAACATTTATTGCTGAATATTGACTTCCTCTTGCAAAGAAACAATAGATATTTAGAAATAAATATTAATAAATATGTGGTGCCACCCTGAAATATTCTCTACTACTAAGGGAAATATCTCAGTATTCTAGGAAAGTAAGATGAATGCTTTCATTAAAAGAAGATATAAGAAATGGAATTATGTTTTGTTAATAAAAAAAAAGTGACATTGTCCTAAAGCTAGTTGCTTCTGAATGGAAAAGAAAATATGGAATAAAATAATATGGATAGGGAAATTTGTGGAAGGCTTGCAAAAGAGGAACCCTGAGGAAAAGGTTTTACACATGGTCTGGATTGGCTAAGTTTAAAATGAATTTAGTCCAGAAAATTAATCCTTAAAGTAAGATGGTACAAGGCTAGATTTAGTTCGCTTTCTCTCTGTTGAGAGAACAAAGTTATCTTAAAATGTTAATCTGCTTTTAGTAACAGATTTTAAAGTTTCTTTTATCCCTTAAGTGATCTGTTCTGTATTTATCTTTGAAATATTTTGTTAATGAATAAGTAATGTTTCAAAGTGACCAATATGTTTATCTGACCAAGTGTTTCGAAACTTTATAAAAAGCTTCCCAAATATCAAATTTTAATCAGAGTTCTTTTGACCTCCAGCTAAATCTGGGATGCTTCAGAGGGCCCTTGAAGCATCCCAAAGAGAGATTTTAAACTAGTAAGTTTCATGTGGTATGTTAAATAACATGGAAAGTATTGACCAATGAATAATAAATCTTCCTAGTTTATATTGTATGAGAAAATATTAATATAGATATTCTAAAAATTATATGGAATCCCTAAAAATATGGTATGTCTGAAATGTTACTAATCATAATTCTGGTTATTGTGACCAGGTCTGTTTATCAATTACAGTGTAAATAGGTGTTTAACCATGCTATTAAGTCTTCTGTCATTTATAGACAGTTATGGTATTATTCTGATGCTTTTGCAAAATTGCTTTCTCTTCAAGGAGATTTACTGGTTTCTAATAAATTTCAAACTATAATAGTGAACTAAACTGGGTAAGAAATTTTAAAATTCTGATGGAAACTCTGATTTCATAAAGCTGTTAACAACATCAAAAAGATTAGTTACATGGGGCTGAGTAAACTGATGAATATGATTATAATTTTTGGTTTTGCCTAAAATATTACTGGCTTTTTAATCTGTGTTTTCCAGATATAAATAAGCTCTTCTCCTTAATTAATTATGACACAGCAATTTGATAAATTGTACCTATGTAAGCAGACTTGGAACAGTTATCTTTTTCCTCTATCTGATCACTCCAGAGACTTGAAACTTTTAAATTCCCAGTGGCTCTATCAGATAAATTAGGAAGATTACCTCCTAACAGGTATAGGAATCTCAAGGCATTTTGAGGACCTTAAAGAGAAAATACTTCACTTAAATCTATAAGGCAAAATCTGTGACAAGCCCTTGACATGACCTTCCTGGCCGTAGGAGACCTTATTAAAATTCCAGCCAGAGAATCCTTATTAAAAGTTCTGGCACAGCCAATTTAAAAGAGCCTATATGATTAAATAATCAGAATTAATTTGTGGAAAAACTTTTCTTGATTTGGCTATATATGATAAAATTGAGGGTAACTTTAGAGAGAAAACGATTAGGTTTTATTGAATATTAAATTCTAGTTTTGTTAATTGAGGTCTATATTTACTAATACTCACTTCCCAGATCATTCCTTGCTGTTATGTTACATTGCTGCAAAGTTTAATTGAATTATTAAAAGAACACTCTAGGTTTGTTTCTGAGGGTCAGTAATTTATCCTTGGATGAAGATCCGATATCTCATGACCTGCAAACAGGAGATTATACACACTGGAACAGACATGATTTAAAGAACTATCTTCAGCCTGAATGGAAGGACCCTTTATCAGGTACTCTTAACTAACACAGTAAAAGCTAAAGGAAATTGACTTTTGGATTAATTTCCAGTCCAAAAGAGCCCTTGCACTGGAATGGCCTATAGAGTAGTGCTAACCTTAAATCAATGCTCAAATGGAGAAGCTAGCAGACCAGAAAGAGAAGATGACATCTGAGGTAGACAGCTGACCCCAGACACCGGACCAGGCCTATATACCAATTATTTTGATAATTGCTCTTACCTTTGATTATGAACTAATCCAATTGCTAGGTCTATGGTCAATTACCTCTATCTAGTGCTTCTGTGTTATCTTGGTGGGTTTCCCTACTCCAAGGCTCTAACTAGATAGTCCTTAGAAAATTTAATCTAGGAAAAATAAAAGAAGAAATTATAGTTCTATGTAGGCCACTATTGACATTACAAAGTGGGAGCCCTCTCCTGGCTACTTAATAATACCTGATCTGAGCCTGGCCATACATATGAATTGTCTTATAATATCACTCAAGCTCAATCAAGGCAACAAACAAAATTTCAGTCAAAGAATATAACTTCCCTCAATTATGGAAAAGACTTGTATAGTTAATATCAGGGTATGGACATGTAAGCTTAAAGGTTCTCTTATGTTTGGAAAAAATTTTAAAAATTGAACTATACTATGGATAAGCAACCTAATAACACTAGGAAATTTGTCTAGGAGTCTTATGAACAATGCCTGTATAACATCTTTCCTAAAGATATGTATTGGTACAGAACAGACTAAGTCAGTTGACCTGGAGATACACTGAGCTGCACCTAATGAAAGTTCTTGTTTTAAATTCTTACTTATGGCCTTACTAATGTTGCTAACTATATTATTTGCATTTTGCCTGTTTTACAAAATTGTTGTTTCTTGCATTACCAAATGTGTCAAAAGTGTGACTGAGCCTCTGATAAAATGATAAAGTAGCTTGGAACAGTAGAACAGATATATGCTTCTGCATGAGACCTATGATTGTAATGGTGCAACTCTAGATATGGGAAAAAACAACAAGAGAGAATATTCTCCTGGACCATAACAGACTAGTAAGACAGGTGGTCCGGATAATTTTTGCTACTGTTAATAAGGCCTAGTCCTGTAATAGCACATTGAGTGGCCTATCAATATAATTCTTGCATGGCATAGGAATAAGCAGTCCAAGCTCCGTGGATGAAATGGTTGTGCCAAGCCATGGTCAAATGTATGATCATGCAGGCACTCGCCATCAGCCTCTACAAGGATTGGGTCACGTTGGCACTTGCCTTCGTACTCTGCTTGGATTAAATCATGAGCCACTGCAGCTGCTGACCTCCAACACACCCTGAAAGGTGTTCGGGGTGGAGGTCAGGAATGGGGCGCTCTGTGCTCTGGGAAAGCTGGCTGAACAGACCTTCAAATAGCTAGATTTTTTTCAGGAAAAGATCTTATGAGCCCAAATTCCTGCATCTCCTCATATCCAGAAAAGCACTAAAACCATTAATGGTGACATCTGCTTTGTCCACTAAGAAGAGAAATGCATTTGAAAATCAAAATGAAATAACTATAGTTCAGACATTCAATGTAAAACTAGGTAAACATTGTAGATGTGATTTCAGACAAATTTCTGTATTGCTGAGAACTTGAGTTTTCTGAGCAATGTCAAAATTGGGATGCCACCGCCATTCTCAAAGCAGTGTCTGCTGGCAACTTGTAGCTACAACCTAATGGGCTTAACTTCTCCTCTTGTAATTATTGAGTTCCTAGATCCATACTGCCTGTCATGCTTTCACACGAGATGAGTCCAGGAGCATCACAACTGCCCTAGAGGACATGAAACAACAAATACATAATGTAGGGGATTCAGATGCATATGTGGGAGAAATTACATCTCAAGTTAACACCTGATTTTCTGGCATCTTTCCATGGACCTCAAGGTCTCAAATGCATTCTTTTGGGAATTTTACAGTTTCTGTTTTCACTTCTGTTAACAAAAGTGTATATATATATATATATATATTTAGACTAACAGTTTTCTGATGTCTAATGTGCAGGAAACAAAGAGCTAAGGCTCTTTCTGAACCCCCAGCCATATGGCAAGATCAGGCTGGCTTGTTCCATTTCAAGAACCCCCCAAAAACACCCACATTCAACAGGAAGCAGGCAGATGAACACGACGCCCATCTCCCTATTTCCATAGAAATTGAATGAGAAACTGACAGTGGGGATTTTGAAGTAGAATTAATAAAATGGCCACACTTAGGCTAACAGATTTCTTCTTCTCATACACAACCTTAAAACGGTCAACTGATCTGATTAACTGGTTGCTACTCTTGGTTCCAGGCCTATTGTTAAAACTGTAGCTATAGATTTTACACTTTCTACTTTATTCCGGTAATCAAAAGCTATAATCTCACAGAGAAAAAAATGTGACAATGAGTGTGTATATGTCCATGAATGACTGAAAAATTGTGCTCAACACTGGAATTTGACACAACATTGTAAAATGATTATAAATCAATTAAAAATGTTAAAAAAATAAATAAAAGGAGATTCTAAATACTAAAAAAAAAAACCCTATAATCACGCTTGGTCTCCAGGGAGAAGGTCACAGGACTTAACCTTATAAAATAGCCTGAGTTACCAAAAAGACCACAACTTGGGTGCTTCTAATGAAGAGATGGAAAGAGTGACAAACACTGGCGGAAAATGACCTTTTGTATATTTGCCATCATTATGTTTACATTTTGATATAGTCACTGAGGTCATTGTAGTGTTTTAACCTGAAAAATGAGGTAAATAAATTAGAAGAAATCAATCATTTAATTTAAATGTAAATTAAATCACATTGTGAAATTGTTGCAAATTCCTTCTCTGTTGCAATGTGTAAATTGTTTAAATTTTATAGAGTAGCAAATTTCTTAAAATTTCAAAACAACAAATACTTTTTGAACACCTACATACACACTAGATATAAGATATGTATGACTTATGCATAATATGACATCTATGTGTGTCAACATTCATATATATAACTGCATAAAACAAAGTGGAGTTTTCTCACCCTGTTCCTCAGGCTTATACCTTGCAGGTAACCAGAATTAATGTATGGTGCAAATCCTTTTGGGTTTGTTTTATTTTAAACAGAACTAAAGTTGTAATCCAGGTCAATGTGCTCCAAATTCTGTTATATCAGGTTATAAAGCAGATTTTCAAGGCCACATTGATCTTAAAGTTTACAGATTGCCTCTGTTCTCCACATGTTACTAAAGTACTTCCTTCGATTTCAATAAAGACAGGTTGCAGGAATGCGGCAGTTCTGTGTGAGTGTTTGCTGTAGCGGGTGTAACCAGCAGCACACAGACACTCCTGGTGTCATGGCCCACGTCTCCATAATAACATCATATCAAGCCAAGATGCCCTCCCTGTTCAGATCAGCCCCTGTGCCAGTCCCCCATGATGAGGAACTGTCTCCTGAGGCAGCTCAGACAGCTCTGATTGCTAGAAAGTTCCATGTGGTGCCCTTTAAATTTAACTTGTCCAGAGTAAAACTCACTAATTTGAGCTTTCAGAAAGGGACAGCTCTCTTGATCTTTGTTAACAAAGAACTTACACCAGCAAATTGTCAGGACCCTCGGCCAATAAAGGCTTTCAGGCTAATGTTACTAGCTTCCTCCAAAGAGTGCTCAGTACACGGAAGTTTCTTTAACCATGTGCTTCTAGATGCAGAGATGGGCTCTAAGGTGTAAGGGTTGTAATTCTGTGACACTGTGTTGTGAAAGGTGCACCTCTTATGGACTTTGACAACAACATGTGTTAATTTTATAAAACTCATATATGAGTGAATGAGTAAGGTCACATCCCTAGAACTCCTGAAAACTGCTTGGAAGTCCAGAATGCCTGAAGCTCTGGGACAGTCACCTGCCCCCACCCATTGCCTCTGGCACTGTGCTTTACGTTGTTGGCCTTCTCTGCTGTATTCTAGAAATAATGCAAAATGTTGTTTAAATATTCTGGAATTTAGCTTTTATCCAGATAAGATGGCCTGGATATGCAAGGGGTTACAGTTTAAATTATAGGAGATGTTCAAAGCACAGGATTGTGGATATGTAGACCTAAAGGAAGCCAGTGATCTGGGCACAGGCCCCCTGTGCCGTGTTTGGGAGAATCAAGGGATCCACATTATTTGTTGAAGTGTTCTGAGTTGGTTTCCCTCGTTTTGTTTGTAGTGATATTGAGGAGGCTGTGTTTGGATCCTGGCTTTGTTTTGTAACCTCAACTTTATGGTTTTTGACTCATCAATGTTTGTACTTGCAGTGGGTTTATTTTGACAGTACCTCTGGTCCCTGGGGTACAGGCTCATCCTGTGTTGGCAGTACCTGCTCCAGCCATTGCCATGTGGACACTCAGGATTTCCATTCCTGAAGCCTCCCCAGCCCAGAAGTCTGAGCTTATTTGACCTGCTTTGAAAAGGTATGCATATATACATTTTTAACATTCTTCAGTATCCCCATGAAGAAGGAGGACTTTAATATCTACTGGGTAGTGTTTTTGTTTTCTTTTTAATATTTTTTCTTTCATGGTGGACCTGTGCGCCTGTGAAACGTGCACTGTTTCATGCCACGCCCCTTCATGCAACCCCCACACCCCACCATACCACTGGTTGTGTTCTTTAGTAGACGTTCTGTGGTTTTACATCAGTTTTTAATATTGGTGCCAGGTGGTTCCAAAGGTCCTGGTGATTGTCTGTATGTTCATCTCATGATCCTCAGTGTTGCTGAAAGATCAGCTCCCGTCCCTAATGAGCCAAATAACACAGAGACCGGGTCTTGGAGCTTACAAGAAAGGAGGCAGCTTTATTACTCATCCAGGCAAAGGAAACTCACAGCAGGCTAATCCCTTCAAAACTGTGCACCCACCTTTGCAATGGGGCAGGATAATTATATAGCCATAGCTTAAACAACGAAGCGTTCATAACAACTGACAGAATCATGTTCTCATCAGAAGACTCAGAATGGCGTCATGATGCCTCCAGGGGACCAATTCTATAGAGAATAGTGGTTAGATCACTTTATCTCATTAGCACTCAAGGTGTGGCCTTCTTTGTAAGGTTACAGTCCTTTGACTTTCTCCCTGGAGAAGGACACAGAGACCAAGCATGTTTATGACTTTCGATTACTGGAATAAAATAGAAACAGTAAGATCAATGGCTGTAGTTTTAACACTGGGCCTGGAGTTGTGGGTAGCAACTGGTCGGTCAGGTTCATTAAGCATTCTAAGGGCAACCATCAGAATAAGAAGTCTGTTAACCAAAGTGCGACCATTTTATTATTCCCCCTTCATCGTGATTCATTGAGAATGGAAGGTAGGGACTTCTGGGCTTCTTGACACAGTCTTGTTTTCAAGGTGACATTTAAAATTAGGCTTATCCCACCCATCTCCTTGGCCCCTCCCAGGCCCTAACCCTAACCCTGTAACCAGAGTCTGTCCTTGGGGCTCTTGCAGGCCTCTCCAAAAGACAAACTCAGAGTCTCTACATTTTCAAGTTTTACTGATAATTACTTCTGGAAAAAAACACAAAGTACATTTGATTTTTGTTGTTGTTGTTGTTTTCCAGAATAGTAAATTTACAAAGCATAAGAAACTGTTTACAGAATCCTAAAGTTAAGGATTCTTTTTATAAAATGCATTTTAAAATTCCTTAGGTAATATATATTTTGTATGAAAACATAAGCAATACTGAAATATATGGAATAAAAAGTTTCTCTGTAGACCTTAATTTGCTGGCTGGAGTGTTTGCACATTGAATTTTGATAGATACTAACAATGGATGCTTTCCAAGGTGTACCACCACCACCACTGGCAGACTTCGAAGGCTTCCCAGCAGGGTTCCCAACACTGGGAACATCTTTGCAAATGTTTACCAGTTTGATAGGTGCGAAAATAGCATTTCACGTTCATTTGCATTTCTCTGAGTACAGTAGAGTTGAGTATCTTACTGTTCTTTTGTTTGGCTCTTTTCTGAGACAGGACACAAAAGTCATCTTGTACTGGGAAGGTGTGAGGTGCTGTTACAGAATCCAACCTCATTCTGCTCACCACACGACAAACCAATAAATCAGTAGATGAGGTGTTGGAGCAAGGAATAGCGACTTTATTTGGAAAACTGGCAGACTAAGAAGATGACAGACTAATGTCCTGGAGAACCTTCTTCCCCAACCAGAATTCAGGCACCTTTTATACTTGAAAGGGGTAGGGGTGTGATTGGTTGTTGCAAACTTCTTGGTGTAGGAATTATTTGTTCTTGTAATCCTTTGTTCTTGCAGCTCTCCACATGATTCATGTCATTGTGCCCCTGTAAATCCTCCAAAAAAAAACCCATTATTTTCTATTCTGCAACTTGTCATCTTTATATGAGTGCAAAAGTGTGAATATCCTTAAAGGTCAGAGTCTTGGGAATAGGCTGCCTTGTATATTTCAGACTAAAGGCAACATTCTTTTACAAAAGGTGCCGAGCTAGCAAGGCTAAGCCTAGAAAACAGGGCACAGGGTTAAAGCCAAAGGAACAGATCTAGCATAGAGTCAGATTTCTTCTTTTCTATTACAGTGCCTTTGCTGAGAGATAAGAGGATGTTTCTGGGCGGGTCCTCCTCTGCCCCTGGCAGGGATTCGGCAAGAACCCTGCCAGACTCACCATGACTGTGGATGGAACTGCTCTCCAGCAGAGAAAATAACAATTATTGGTGATTAAAATTACTTGTCAAAGTTTCTTCAATTGCCTGTAAACTATACCATGTAGGGTGCGGGGAACTTCTCACTTGCCCATCAATAATCAGGCTCCCCAGATACAAGCGACCAGCATTGCACCGGGTTCCAAGATGGCCTAGCCAAAACAGCTTCACACTTTTCTCTTGAACCTTTGTCTCCTAACAAGTACACTTTCAAAGCTCTGGTTCCTCTTCCCTTTTCTGCCGCATGAATGAACACATCTCTGAACCCACCTGGGCTGAGCCCAGATCATGCAGACAACCACATGCTGTCCATTGCCAGGCTTGGCTGCATCCTCCCTCTAGCATGTTCATGTGCCCAGCACCTCTGCCATAGGGGTCTGGATCACCATCTGTGCCATCACCCAACCAAGGACTACTGGTGGGTGGTGAACAGCCCAGGACCACCCTGGCATGCAGCCTAGGATCTCCCTGAGCCTCTGGCTTAGAGAAAGCACAGGGCATGGGGGGCAGGGTTCCTGGGTGGGAATTGGAACCACCTCCATTCTCACCCACCAAACCCCAAAGCCTCAGATACAGGGCTGTTTGCCCACACACTACGCCAGAGCTCTGACTGGTGTCTGTCGCCATGATGATTGGAGCCTGTAATGCCCCACCCCATTGGGTGAAGAATGAGGGTGTCATCTCGGGTTAGGGGTGCACTCAGAGTGAGGAGAATCATACAGTGTGGGGACAGGCTGAGTGGTGAGGGGCCGCTCAGAATGGAAGTGACCCAGCTGAGGGTTGAGGCTTCAATTTTGGGGTGAGGGAACCATCTTGGGATGGGGGACCTGGGGTAAGGTATGAAGGGTCAGTTTGGAGTTCAGGATCCATAGATTGGACGTGGTGGGGCAGAAAGTGGGAGCGGGGATCTCAGTGTGAGGAGAAGCTTCACCTTGGGGGTCTTTTTGGGGACCTAGCTTGGCTGGGAGTAGGTGTCAATGATGGGGGGCAGTGAGAAGGAGAAGTGGGGCTGGGGGTGTAGCCTGGCCCTGGGCCTGTGGTTGTTCTGAATGGATGCCGGGACCCTGTCAGTGATGGGAGAGGAAGCATTGGGAATGGGGCCCTGCCTGGCCTCCCACACCACAACCTGTACTGCAGGAGCTGCAGCCCGAGCGTCCACGCTGCGGGCGGGTGGAGGAGGGGCGCGCGCGGACGCCGGAGCCCGCCCAGAGCGCGTGGGGGCTGGGCTGGAGCCGGGCGCCCCTGGGCCAGGCCCCAGAGGAGGGGGACGGCCTGGGGTCTGGGCCGCCGCCTGCCGTCGCCTCCGCTGCTGCCGCTGCCGGGCAGGTAAGGGGGCGCTGGTGGGGGCGCGCAGGTCGGGGTGCGGTGGTGAGGCCGGGGCCGCGCTGCTTGTTAGGACCCAGAGGCGGGTCCGGGCCGCCGCCCTACTGCGTGGTGCGTAGTCCCCCCCACATTAGTAGTCACTGAACCCCGCACCTTCACTGCCGCTGGTACGCGGGTCTGGGAAAGCGGGTGCAGCCCCGGGAGGTGGGAGGGCGCCGGCCGGGCCCGGAGCACCTCCGACTGGGCCTCAGGCCAGAGCCGCCCTGCGCAGGTGGGCCTGCCTGGCGAGTGGTGGCGCCCCGGACCCTCCAGGGCGCAGGCGACCTGGGGCGGAATAATGGGCGAGGCCCAGGTCTTTGGGAGCTTGTCAGCCTGACCTGAGATCAAAAGCCATTGACAAGTCTATTTTCAGTCTTTTGAGGAATCTCCATATTGCTTTCCACAATGGCTGCAGCAAGCTGCGTTCCCACCAGCGGTGTAGGAGGGTTCCTTTTCTCCACAGCCTCCCCAGCATTTATCGTTTCTGGACTTTTGAATGATGGCCATTCTGTCTGGTGTGAGATGATACCTCATTGTAGTTTTGATTAGCATTTCTCTGATATTTAGCGATATTGAACATTTTTTTTAATGTGCCTATTAGCCATTTGTATGTCTTCACTGAAGAATTGTTTATTTAGTTCTGCCATTTTTGGATTGGCTAGTTTTGTTTGTTTGTTTTTTTAATTCAGTTGTGTGAGCTGTTTATATGTTCTGCAAATTAAGCCCTTTTCAGTCTCATTTTTTGCAAACATTTTCTCCCATTCCATAAATTGTCTTTGTTTTGCTTATACTTTCCTTAGCTGTGCAAAATCTTATAAATTCAATTAGGTCCCATTTGTTTATTTTTGCTTTTATTTCTATTCGTTGCATAGACTGCCCTAGGAGAACATTGTTGAGGTATATGTCAGATAATGTTTTGCCTACATTTTCTTCTAAGTGGTCTATAGTGTCTTATCATATGTTTAACTCTTTAGACCATTTGAATTTATTTTTATGTAAGGTGTCAGGGAGTATTCTAACTTCATTGATTTACATGCAGCTGTCCAATTTTCCCTGCAATGTTTGCTGAAGAGACCGTCTTTATTCCATAGAATGTTCTTACCTACTTTTTAAAGATTAATTGACCAAAAGATTGTGGGTTTACTTCTGGGCTTGATATTCTGTTCCATTGATCCATATGTCTGTTTTTGTACCAGTACCCTGCTGTTTTGATTACTGTAGCTCTGTAGTACTGTCTGAAGTCTGGGAAGGTTATTTCTCCAGCTTTGTTCTTTTTCTTCAGCAATCTTTTGGTAATTCTGGGTCTTTTGCAATTCCATATACATTTTAGGATTATTTGCCCTAATTTTGTGAAAATTGTCCTGGGCAATTTCACAGGGATCACATTAAATCTGTAGATTGCTTTGGGTAGTATGATCATTTTAACAATATTAATTCTTCCAATCCAAGAGTATGGGATATCTTTCCATTTTAAGTTATCTTTAATCAACATTTTGTAGTTCTCCATGTATAAGTGTTTCACCTGCTTTGTGAGATTTATTCCTAAGTATTTTGTTGTTTTGGATATGATTTTAAAAGAGATTGTTTCTTTACTTTCTTTTCCTACTGTTTTATTGTTAATGTAAAGAAACGCAGCCGATTTGTGTATCTTAATCTCTATCCTGCTACCTTGCCAAATGTTTTTATTTTTGGTTCATTTCTGTATTTTTCTTCTTCTTTCAGAAAATAACCTTATGGTTAGATGATTTCCGTTATTGTTATATTTGTGTTTCTCTCACCTGTTTTTGCATATCTAATGTAGGTTTTTAATTTATGGTTTTCATGAGTTTCATATACGTTGTTCTGTTACAATATCTGACTGTTTTCAAGTGATTGTCATTTAAGGTCGCTTAAAGTTTTATTCCCTCTCCCCCTTTTTTGTTTTGTTTTTGATTTTATTTTTTACATCTTCCTATACCTCTTGTAAGTGTTTATTGTAATTATATAGTTGTTTTTATAATTTTTGTTTTTAATCTTTGTAGTAGCTTATTTAAGTTGTTGACACAGCCATTGCTGCATTTTTGCCTTTAAACTGAGATTTCCCCCTTCCCAGAAGTTCTTCTTTTCCTTGGTAATTTTCTTGGGAGGTGGGTAGTTTTATTTACTTATTTTAGTGCGATTGAACCCATTACCTCATGCATTCTAAGCACACTCTCTACAGCTGAGCACTACGTTCCCCTCAACAAGTTCTTATTTCTTTTTACAGATTTTTCTTTTTCACATAAAAAGATCTTTTAATACTCTTTGTAAGGTTAATTTAGGATTGATGAATTCTTAGTTTTTGCTCATTTGAGAAGCTCTTTAACTCTCTTTCAATTGTGATTAATAACT
This sequence comes from Vicugna pacos, assembly GCF_048564905.1. Taxonomy (NCBI): domain Eukaryota; kingdom Metazoa; phylum Chordata; class Mammalia; order Artiodactyla; family Camelidae; genus Vicugna; species Vicugna pacos. The sequence goes on from NW_027328721.1 coordinate 19,644,201, forward strand.
TTTCTGACTAGAGTAGCCTTAGGTTGCAGATTTTTCTCTTTGAGTACTTACTAATGTTGCTAAATGTTTACAATAGCATGTAATCATGGCTTTCCCTTCTGGCCTGCAATGACTCTGCTGAAAAACAGCTGATAGTTTATGAGGAATTTCCTTTCATGTGATGCTTTCCTTTTCTCTTCCTACATTTAGAATTCTGTTATTCATTCATTCATTCATTCAAACAAACCAAAACTTTTGTCATTCTTTGCAAAATCTATAACATTTTATCTGTTAGGAAAAAGAACAAAGAAGTCATTCTTTTTTGCTGATTTTTACAATTCTGTCATTATCTTTAAATTTTGCTTTTTGAATAATGATTTGTCTTGATGTGGGTCTGTTTGAGCTGATACCATTTGTGACTCTGTGTTTCCTGCGCCTGGATCTCTGTTTCCTTTTTCGGATTAGGGAAGCTTTCAGCTATAATTTTATCCAATGTTTTCTCACCCTTTCTCTTCTCTTTCAGGGACCCCTATAATATGAATGTTAATATGTTTGATGCTGTCTCAGAAGTCCCTTAAACTCATTTAATGTATTTTTTCTTCTTGCTCTTCTAATTGGGTGTTTTTTATTATTCTATCATCCAGATTGCTAATGTAGCATCTGTACTGACTAATTTTCCATGTTACCTACACTTCTGCTCTGACTGGTTCTTTTTGTATATTTTCTAGTTCTTTTTAAAAATTCTCCCTGTGTTCATCTGTTCTTTTTCCCAGTGCAGTTATCATTCTTATTACTATTGCTTTGACCTCTTTGTTAAATAAATTATTTATCTCTTTTCATTATGGCTATTTTCTTATTATTTCACTTAAAACATATTCCTGTCTTTTCACTTTAACTTTCTATATCTCTGTGAAGTTAGGTGAAACAGTTACCTGTCCCAGAATTCAAGGTGTGTCCTTGTGTGAGAGCATTCCTATGCAGTCTTCTGTGCCCAGCGGATCTGTGGGAAGAATTGCATCTTAACTGATAGTTGGCTGCCATCTTCCCCCAGGATGTGCTGGCTGCCAGAGTAATGGGGGGGTACAGCTGGAGTTAGAGGGATTGGAGCCAGTTCCAGGTTCAAGCAGGGGCTTCTCCTCTGCTCCATGACTGTTAACAGCCCTATCAGGGGTGGCACAGGGTCCTGTTGGGCTGGAGCAGGATCTCTGTGGGAGTTGGGTTCTCCTGGGTTTGAGGGCAGTCTCTGCTTTGGTTTGGAATGTGGCTGAGGACTGAGGGCTTGCAGTGGCACTTCTGTACTGGTTTTACCTTTTCCCCAGTGTGTACACCTTGGCTAGAGGGTAGGTCAGGGCCAGAGAGATTGGGGCCAGACCACTGAGCTGGCCTCAACCCCTCTCAGTTGTGCATGAGAAAGTGAGTTCTCATGATGGCAGCCTCTGCCCTGATGCTTGTATTGCTCCTTCCAGAGTGTGTGCAGGGACACTAGCTAGCAGTGACTGCCTACAGTCTTTTCAGAGGTAGGGCCACATCCAGGCCAGCACCATTTTCTCACACTCTGTGCACTCTTATTGACAATGGAAGCTACCACCTGAGTGGGGAGCAGCAGCAGAACATGGAAGGCTGGAGCAGGAGCCTGTATAGTCTGGGGGGCCCCACTTGAGGCATCCGTGGAAGCTGCCAGAGCCCCAGGCAGTGTTCAGCCTGCTGTTTCCCTGCTGTGATGGGGCATCAGCAACCCTCTGCACAGGCTCTTCAAGAGCAGGGTCTCAGTTTCTTACAGTGTTACAGTAAACCCACTGGTTTTCAACCAGGCCAAGCGGGCACATCATCCCAGTGCTGAACCTCATGCCTGGGGCACCTGATCCATGGTTCAGACCATAGCACAGGCGTGGGGAACTGGTAGGGCTCGAGCACCGCTACAGCATCGTGCTGTCTGGGTGAGAGTGCTTGCAGTTCCGAGCACTGCGTGGCTGATGGAGGACCATGTGGTCTGTTTAAGTCTGTTTGGCATGGACAGATGGAGCTCGTTATAATTATTGCTTATAGAGATAGTATAATTACAGGATATGCCATCGAATTTTCTAAGGAATTTAATATTATAATATTATAATACCCCAGCTGCCTGGTGTGAGTAATATAACTGCAGGTACTAGGGATCCTGGAACAAAAATTTGAATTATGCTTTTGGTAATCAAAGGTGTAGTTCCTAAAGGGGTGCATTTACCATAATGCTCTTATACATGTCAGTCATAGGGAAATTCTACATTAAGAAATGGATGCTAATGATCATCAGGCACATTTATAAATGCTCAATATCACTAATTATCAGAGAAATGCAAATCTAAAATACAATAAGGTATCACTTCACACCAGTCAGAATGGCCATCATTCAAAAGTCCACAAATGACGAATGCTGGGAGGTTGTGGAGAAAAGGGAACCCTCCTACACTGCTGGTGGGAATGCAGTTTGGTGCAGCCACTGTGGAAAACAGTATGGAGATTCCTCAGAAGACTAGGAATAGACTTACCATATGACCCAGAAATCCCTCTCCTGGGCATATATCCAGAAGGAGCCCTACTTCAAAATGACACCTGCAAGCCAATGTTCATAGCTGCCTATTTACAATAGCCAAGACATGGAAACAACCTAAATGTCCATCAAGAGATGACTGGATAAAGAAGAGGTGGTATATTTATACAATGGAATACTATTCAGTCATAAACACCGACAACATAACACCATTTACAGCAACATGGATGTTCCTGGAGAATGTCATTCTAAGTGAAGTAAGCCAGAAAGAGAAAGGAAAATACCATATGAGATTGCTCATATGTGCAATCTAAAAAATAAAAAATAAATACAAAACAAACAAAAAATACCTCATAGACATAGAATGCAAACTTGTGGTTGCCAAGGGGGCAGGGGTGGGAAAGGACAGACTGGGATTTCAACACGTAGGATAGATAAACAAGATTGTACTGTGTAACACAGGGAAATATATACAGGATCTTGTGGTGGCTCATAGCAAAAGAGAATGTGACAATGAATGTATGTATGTTCATGTATAACTGAAAAATTGTGCTCTACAATGGAATTTGAGACAACATTGTAAAAGGACTATAACTCAATAAAAAAGTTAAAAAAGTTGATGCTGTTTGAGTTTAGTATTGAATTATTAGAGAATGTAATGAACCTGTAAGATTCTGGATCAAAATTAGTGAAATGACAAGAGCAAGTGATCCAAGTATTATATACAATAAGAAATAAAGTCCTGAATCGAAACATTTTGTCTGATTTTCTCAGTGGGTAATAAATAATTAGGGTTTTGACTACAGTTGTTTTGAGTAAACTATAGAATGTAATCAATTGTGAAGTGGTGAAAATTTAAGGATATTTGTAATAAGATTAGCACTGTGATAATATAGTGGGGGGTTAATGATCCTTTGGATAGATGAAATTGGCTGGCCCTGTGTATTGGTAGATGAAGACAAGTGGTTGATGCAAGTGGAGGGACTTATAGATAGGAAGGTTAGTGACAAGTGAAGGCTATTATCATTCAGTTGATTGAGGAAGAATGAGCTGATAAGTCTGGTTAATAGGCCATAAGATGTAGTATTAATTCAGAGGATATAATTTTGATAATTACGTTAATGGTATTAATATAATGTTTGGAATAATGAGTTTTAGCACTGAAAAAGGTTAAGATTTTGTACATAATCAGTACCATAAGCATTGGATATCATGGCTATTAATGATAATCCTAGTGCAGACTCACAGGCGATGAGTACTAAGAATAGGTATTATGGTAGCTAATGAAAAATGGGTGTTTAGAATGATGGCAGTTGCTATAATGAATAATGCTGATATGCCATCTAAGCACAGTAATGAGGGTATTACATGTAATTTATATATTATTATCCATATAGGGTAGTGTAAATGCTAAAATGGTAGTAATATTGACTAATACCATTTGATAATTATGAAGTTAATTATAATTTTATGAGTCAAAATAATGTTTTTGTTTAAACTAGTTATCATATACATTCATTCTAATCCTTTTTAATCCATTCATAGGAAAACCTTATGGCTACTAGTAATAAGATTAGAGTTTGTGCCATGAAAAATTTAGCTTTTGTTATTCTTTTGAGATGCTCAGGGTAGGAGTAAGAGGAGGGCAATTTCTAGGTCAAATAATAGAAAAGTAGTGACTACTAAGAATAAATAAATAGATAAGGGTGGTTTGATGACCCTATAGGATCAAATCCACATTGTTATTAACTTGATTTTTCTGTATACACATTCAGCAGAGGAAGTCAGACTGTGATAAGTACAACTTGTAAGTCTAGTCGTGTATTGGTAAATGATGTCTCTATGAGCTTTATTAATCTTTCTCCAGTTACATGACAAGCAATAGACTGGAAGTCAGTTGTAAAATTTAATACTAAAAGAAAAAAATGATCATCAATAGATAGTGACCTACAGGAAAAATCATTTTATCTACAAAAATGTAATATCAGGAAGCTGATTGAAATCCAAAATGATTAGATGTAAAGTGAAATTTTAATTGGTGTAGAAATCACAGAGAAAAGTAGAACCAACAATTTTGTGTAGTCAGTGAAAGCTTTTAGCTATGAAAGCTACTAAGCCAAAAACTCCACCTGAAATTGTAAATTTCATATTCTTCTGAGGCTTGCAATAATATAAAATAAATTCCTAGAGGAACTGTAATGAATCAGACTTGCAGTATTGTTAATGATTTCTTCCTATTAGATGATGGTGAGTACAAAGGATGGAAAATTCAGAGGCTCAGAACTGAAATATTAAGAAGTTTTATGGGAACTGTGTGTGTGGTCAGTATGTTGTTAGGTGGTGTGTGTGCATATTTTTATCATTTTTCTGATCAGAAGGTAGGATCTATGTGTCATTTTAGGACTTATGTGTATTTGCCTCTATGTGTGTGTGTTGAGAGTTTGGTGGTGGGGAGAAGCATTGTAATCTTACCGACCTTGTACTGAGAGCTGTAGGACCTCCTTCCCTAATAAAAATGACCCTGCTCTTTTCACCACATTCCCACCCGTGACAATAATTCATTGTAATGGATGTATGTAATGTCCTGTTTGTCATGGACCAAAGCAATGCATCCATTTATAATTCACAAAGTAATTTATATTTTGAATAAAAAATACTTACATATATGATGGATTTTATGTTTTTACTCTTATTTACCTTGGTGCCTAACAATGATAATAGAAGATCCATTTCCTGAGACCAAGCTGACTTTTAGGAGTCAGGATCACTCATGAACACATCCTCACCCTGTTTGTCCTGACTGGTGTATGACTTAATGTTATTGCAAGAGGAGTTTCCCAAGACAAAGGCAATGGTCTTCCTCAGAACCTCAGGGAGCAGGTGACAGAATGGGCTCCAGGTGGAATCTCTTTCCAAGTTAGACTTTGGTTCGAGGTAAAGTTACAGCACTCACCACCCCTGAGACCCTATGGTGATTCACATCCCCTCTGTCTTCTCATCCACAAAATGGGTTATTGAGAATGTAGTGTAATCGCAACACTGCACTCTGAATTTGGTCAATTGGCACATTATATTGCCCAGTGTGATATTTCAATACCTTTGACCTGATGTTAATTGGTAATTTATAGGGGGTCCCGACTCCTGAGTGTTGGAAGGAATTTTTGTTGATAGTGGGAAGAGCTCCAGTATCCCTGAAGCCTGCTTACTCTGGATGGGACTCAGTCCCTCCAGGATGGGGGTCCTGGGGCCAGCAGAGTGCCTGAAGCCCAGCTGTGGATCCAGGAAGGCCCAGCAGTGTGGATGGAAGTGCAGCCCCACTGGGTCTGTGAGGATTCAGGGTCAACTCCCCACAGGGAAGTCTCTGGAGTTTCCTCCCAAAGGGCAGCCAATCTTCCTGAAAGTCAACCCCAACAGGGACAGACACAGAGGCTGGAACCAGCAATCCCAAGGAAAATGGGAGGTACCAATCCTTCCAAGTACAATGACCCCTGGGGAGCTCAGTTCCAGGGAGGTCAGAGCCTTAGAGTGGGAGGGACTGTGAGGCCTGGATTCCTGCCTTTTCTGCCCCCTCCACTCTGGGCCCCTTCCCAGAGTCGCACCACCCTGGCCCATTGTCCCCCACCACGGACTCTGGGCTGGCTCTCTTTCCTTCTAGCCTCCTCTTGTCTCTGGTTCTCCCTACTCAGTTCCCCTGTCACCTCCTGTCACTTTCTAGGACTTGACCCCCACGTCTCTCAATCACTCACACACTATCTCTGTCCCTGCCTGTCTCCCTGTCTGTCTCTTCCCTCAGGCCCTCAGGCCCTGGGCTCCAGTCCAGCCCTGTCCAGGGCCACAGGGCCCCACCTCTCCCAGCCCTCCCACCCTCACTGCCAAGTTTTGGCCAAGGCCATGCTCACAGTGGATGGAGTCCAGTTACAGAGGCTGCTCACGGCGGTATTTACTGCAGCACAGCTGTTCGCGCCTCTTCCTGGGCAGCACAGTCACACCTTGACCTGTTCGTGGCCCAACCCGGACCCCAGAGCAGCTGCAGGGCTGGCCACCTCCCCCACCTGGAAGGAGGCACAGACCTGCAGGCTAGAGGGGCTACTGGGGATTGGATTGAGGGACCTCTAAGGAGCCAGATATTTCCACCCAACTCCTCTTTGTGAGCAGCAGGGAGTCCCAAACCACTGACCCCTGCCTTGCCAATTTCTCACTAAGAACACTATGGGCAGATTGTGGGAGCTCCTGAGACTTAGGAGGGTACTGCTGCCCTCAGTCCCCCTCAGAATTTGCCTGGAATCGGGGCTCCTGGGGCAGCTAATAGGGCAGGGTGGGGGCACAAAGCCTGGATTAGTGCAGGGCCCTCTCACTGGGCTCCCGCGGCCACTCCTGGCACCTCATCCATTCCTCACCATCAGCAGTTGGTCACTTCACAGGGACAGATATGAGGGACTCTCTGACCCTTGTGACAGGCAGGCCCCATTTGCTCAGCACTTATTGATTGAATGAACACAACCACCCCCATATCTAGATACCAAATCTTCCCACCGCCCCAGAGGGACTTCCCAGGCCCCCTCGCAGTCAATACTGCCCCAAAGCATAACTCTGCTTCGGCTCCACCAAGGTAATTTCTGCCTCTTTAGACCTGGGTGTACACATGAAACACCCAAGTGAACTGTAGAGAGGTGTGACAATTTGGGCCAAAATAATAGGTTTGATTTTTATGCGTATAGCATATGTACCTAAAATTAATGTCATCTGCAGGTGTATTACAGAGAAGGATAGCCATATGGGTGTGGCGATGTGATTAAGATGGTTTGTTAAGTTCTTTTCCATCTCGTGGCTATTCTGTCTGCCTTTTGTGTGAAGTGCTGAGTGAGGGGGAGTGAAGGCCTCCCACTCCACTTTTGTAGTTGATTCCTTTTGCACTTCTGTCATTCTTTGCCTTACATGTTTTCCAGCCACTGCCCATGGGAAACCCTGGGAATCTGGAAAAGAAGGAGGGAGCACCCAGAAGTGGTGGGGCAGGGGACCTGGGTTGAGAAGGACCAGAAAGCATAAGGTTGGGAAAGTTTCCAGAGAGGACCCAGGGTTGGATGATGTGTGGCGGATCATCAGGTAGTGGGGCGTGTTCTAAAAGTGAGGTCACCCTGAATGTCCACTGTGAGGAACCAGGGGCAAAGGCAGGTGATTGGTCGAGAGAGGGTATAAAGCTTCTGCGTTGCTATGGCATCGTCCAAACCAGAGAAGACTCAGAGGAAGACAGAGTCTCATCCCCTCCCACTGTTCCTGAGAGTCTGATTGACCTGTTGTTTGTTCTCCTGACCTGCTTACCTGCTGACCTACTGACCTGTCTGAACCCTCCTTCCTCCCTCAAGGGCTTGGTTGAGCCTGATCCTTTCTGTGACCCCCTTCTTCTCCTCCCAAGTACCCAACCCCCTTCCTGTCACACTCCCCCAATCCCATCCCCAGTTCCAACTCCAACCCTTCCCCATCCCTCCTGAGCTCTCCCCTCCTTTCCCACCCCTCCTCCTGCCTGGTGACCACAGGGCCCCCTAGGGGACCAGGACATGGAGCTGAGGAGGCTACTCTTCTGGCTCTGCTTGCTGGGGTCTCCGGATACCAAAACACCCAGCATGAGTAAACATTGGGCATCAGGGGTTTCCTCCTTTTTCCTGGGCTCTTTCACACTGTGGTTAAAGAACTGCTTTTTCATGGGATCCTTGATGGGAGCTCATGACTTGTGAAGACCAGGGCCCTCAAAGCAGGTTTCTTGACCAACCTGATGCAGTTCTGGCCACCGGCGTCCTCATCAGTGTTTGAGTCTTGTGGAGACTGCTTGGATCAAACACAGCAGGGTTGGCAGGATGAAACTTGAAATAATAACTTTATTGCATCAAAGAAGGAAGTGTGAATATACATAAATTCATTGAGTTATATGCCTGATATGGGGGAATATATGAATTGTATCTCAATAAAGCCATTTTTAAAAAGTGAAAAACTCTCATTTACTAAAAGTCATAGAGTTAGACTGGCTTCTGGAAAGCTTGTCAAGATCCTGCTTCAAGCTCTACAAATTTGGGGTCCGTTCCCTGTGCACTGTGTTTTCCTGTAAATACACTCTTCATATTAGTGAGGTTTGGCAGCCCTGGGAACAGTGGTATCTAAGCATTGGGTTGGTGCTAGTCTGTTAAACAGTGAAATGTCATTTGTGCTCCTTGCTTTCTGGTTTGTTGAAGCACAGGCTTTCCTTCTGAGGCTGCAGGCCTGGGAGGCTGAGGTCTGGGCAGAGGCACTGGTGCCCAGGGGTGTGTCAGCATGGAGCCCAGACACTGCCAGGAAAGATCAGGCAGGATGAGGGCCTCTGGGGTATTCTGTGGGGAGATTGTTAGAAATGCAGCATCTCAGTCCCCACCCCAGATCTCCTACAGCAGAATCTGAATTTTATTCAGATCTCCAGTTGATTCATGAGAGTTGTTCATCTAAAGACTCATCTCTTGGCTCTAAGTTCTCATTCAGGGATGGTGGGACTTAGGTCTTCAGTCAGACTTTCTGGAGTGCAGTGTGACCATGTGTGTGAAGGAGCCTTAAACATACTCATACTCTTTAATGGAGCCAATATTTCTATTTCTGAGACTGTAACTGAGCAAAAGCACCAGAAGCAGGTACAGAGAATGTTATGAATGGAGATGTTCATTGCAGTATTTATAAACAGAAACTACTGCATACCCACAAACAGGAAAGGGTGAGATAAAATGTGGCATCTTATATATTGATTGTTATGTTACTGTTTGCAAAATTGTTTTAAAAGTCATTTGCAGGCAATAGGCAGGAAATATAGTGAGAAACAAGGCAGACAGTGTCTTCCCTCTTGCAGCTGACATTCTATTGGTGAAGACAGACAATAAGCAAGTGAAACCAATGAGATATCAGATTGTGACAAGTATACAGAAGGAAGAATAGGTTGATGTGGTAGAGAATCACAAGTGAGTTTGGGTACCATTACTTAGATGGAGAAACAGGGAGAGACTGTCCGAGGAGCTAGCATTTAAAGAGAAATCCAAAAGATGCAGGGATCCAGCTAAATGAACAGCCAGGAAAAGATCTTCCAGGCAAAGGGAACAGGAATTACCAAGACGCTGGGGTTTAAGAGCTTGGCTGTGTCAGGGAGATAATGGAAAATGTGTGGCTGGAGCAGGATAAGCCAGGAAGAAGCTGGAAGCTGAGGGCACTGGAGAAGTGAGTATGGCTAGAACCCTCAGGCCTTGTAGGTAGGTTATGAGTGAAATTTAAATTTTATTCTAAGGCCAGAGTATTACAGTGTGAGAGGGTGAATGATATCAGTAAGATGGCAGAATAGGAGGCCCCAGCCCTCATTCACCCATAGAAACAATAATCTGACAAACTTCTACAGACAAAAATACCTTTGTGAGAGCTCTGGAGTCCAGTTGGGAGGTTCCAGCTCCCAGTAGATCATAAAATTTAAGGTCAGCCACACTAAAAGGATAGAAAGAGCAGTGCCATTTTACTTGTGTCACATCCCCCCTACGCTGACAGAATTCAGAGCCAAGAATGATCCTCCAGCCCATGACTTCTGCATGATAAAGAGAAAGTGAGGATCTGGCTCCCCAGTCTTTTGGGACAATGTCTAAAAGCTATGCTTATGTTGATGCACCCAGAACATTGAAGAAATCATTATGGTCGGGTTGTCTGTGAACAGAAAAAAAAAGAAAAGAAAAGGGTGGAAGCTCATAGAAACAGATACACACCCCCAAGAGCTGCAGTTTTCCACAGATAGTGTGCCCCAGAGATGACACACACGCCTTGGCAGCCAGCGCCATTCACAGCAGCCAGCTTGACTCTGCAGGATCAGAAGCAGGTGAACAACCCTGAGACTGTGCCTTCAGAAGGGAGGGCCATAAGTGGGATTGAACCTATTGTCTTGGCCTATCAGTGTACTGCCATATGGAAAGAGGCAGGTGACCCCTGGGACTCGACTTAGCTCTGTAGAATAGGGAAATGGCACACAATTCTAAGACATAGCCTTCAGAAGGAAGAGAGGAGAGTGCTGCTTGCATATAGTGCCCTGGCCTAGCAGGGCACTGCCCTAGGGAAAAGGAGCAAACAGCTCTCAGAACCTTACACAGTTCTGTAGGATCAGGAGAGGCACAAAGTTCTAAGATGAGCTCCCCAAGAAGGGAGTTGGAGGATTAGAGTGGGCATATCTATAGAAGAAGTTGATAGATCACCAGAATTTCTAGCTGAGTTTTCTGGTGAAGTTCTTTCCCTTCAAAGCCAGCACATAAAGCCTGGAATGGGTGATTACTTCTTCAAGTGTGCAGGCATCAACACAGGTTATAAGGGTCACACAGAATCAGGGAAACATGGTATCACCAAAGAAACAAAACAAAATCCCAGTAACTGACTTCCCAAAATGTAGATCTATGAATTGTCTGACAAAGAATTCCAAGTAATCATCTTAAAGAAGCTCATTGAGCTATAAGAGAATGCAGACAGGTAGACAAAATCAGAAAAGTAATAGATGTTCATAATGAGAAGTTCAACAAATCATAAAATTAATAATAATGATGATGATGATGATAACAACCAGAACATAATTTCTGGAGCAAAGAATACAGTGACTGCACTGAAAGGTTTAATAGAGAGCTTCAACAGCAGGCTTGACCAAGCAGAAGAATCATTAGACATGAAGACAGGTTGTTTGAAATGCTCTATTCACAGTAGCAAAAGTGAAAAGGAGTGAAAAAGAGTGAACAAAGCCTACAGGACTTATAGGACACAGTCAAGAAAAATGATAATGAGAGTTCCAGAAGAAGAAGAGAAAGGAGAAGAAAGCTTATTTAAAGAAATTATGGCTAAATTTCCCCAAAATTTGGGAAAGGAATAGGACATCTATATTTATAAAGCCCAAAAGATCCCAAATAGGTTGAAACTAAAAGAATTCTACACTGAGACACCTTAAACTTGTCAAAACTTTAAAATGAGAAATTTGAGAACAGAAAAATAAAAGAAAAAGTCTTATCAAATACAGTGGAACTCCACTAAGACTACCAGCAGAATTTTTAGCAGAATCCTTGAAGGCCAGGAGAGAGTGGGATAATATATTAAAAATACTGGGGGAAAAATATGCCAACAAAAAATACTACACATAGCAAGAGTTTTCTGTGAAATGAAGGAGAGATAGACTTTCCTGGACAAACAGAAATTGAGAGAGTTTGTTAACACTAGACCTGCTGTACAAGAAGTGCTACAGGGGGGTTGTCAAGTTGAAAGGAAAGGACAATAAGCAACAACACAAAAGCAAAAGGAAGTATACACTTTACTGGTAAAGGTAAATATACAGACAAATACAGAGCAGTGAAATACTCTAATGATAGTGCACAAATCACTTCTAACCCTGATTGATAACTGAAAAGAAAAAGATACTAAGAATAACTATAACTACAATAATTAGTAAATAATTAATTTAAATTTAAATGGGTTAAACTCACTAATCAAAAGAAAATGAGTGACTGAATGGATACAACAAGAAGCTACAACTGCATGCTATGTAAAATTTAGCCTTAAGAACACCCAAAGGTTGAATGTAAAGGGATAGAGAAAGATATTCCATGCAAACGGTAACCAAAAGAGAGCAAGTGTGCCTATACTTACAGGAGACAAAGTAGACTTTAAAAGTTTAAAAATGCTACATGAGTTAAAGAAGATAATTATATAAAGATTGAAGGGTTTATTCAAAAGGAAGATATAGCAATTATAGATATATGTTCACCCATTTCATTCTTGGGTACATATCTGGGGGAAAAAACAGCTAATTTGAAAAGCTACATACATCCCAATATTCACAGTAGTATGATTTATAATTGCCAAGATATGGAAGAAACTTAAATGTCCATCAACAGATGAATGGATAAAGAAGATGTGGTAAAGGAATACTACTCATATATAAAGAATATACTGAAATTTTGCCGTTTGCAGCAATATAGATGGACGTGGAGGGCATTAGGCTAAGTGAAATCAGTCAGACAAAGACAAATGCTGTATGATATCATATATATGGAATCTAAAAAACTAGTGAATATAATGAAAATGTAGACTCACAGAAATAGAGAATAAATGAATGATTACCAGTCAGGGGAGGGGCAACTTTGGGATGGGAAAGTGGGGGTACAAACTCCTGGTTGTTAGACTCAAGGGGGTACTGTACAACATGGGGCATATAGTCAGTAATTGTTAGTAACTGAAAATGGAAAATAACCTTTAAAATTTTGCTAAATGTTCTTAAATATAAAAATATATATGTATGCACCCAACACCAGAGATCCTAATTACATAAAGCAGATGTCTGTAGATCTAAAGGGAGAAATAGCCACACAATAATAGTAGGAGACTTCAGTACTCCACTTTCAGTAATGGGTGGAACATCCAGACAAAAAATCAATAAGGGAAAAAGAGATGACCACCACTGTTACCAATGGACCAAGTCTTAACAAATCTAAGAAAACTGAAGTCATCCCAAATGTCTTTTCTGATCACAATGGAATGATACTACAAATCAATAAAAGGAAGAAAATGGGAAAATTAAAAATACATGGAAATTAAAGGATATAATCTTTATTAAAAAATTCCTTTAAAAAAAACTTGGGTGGGGGTGTAATTGTTTATACATTTATTTAAGTTTTAAATGGAGATACTGGAGATTGAACCCAGGGCCCCATGTAGCTAAGCACATGCCCTACCACTGAGCTATACCCTCCCCATAAACAGCACACCCTTGGAAGAGGTATCAGCTCACACCAGTCATAACGGTCATCACTCAAAAGTCCACAAATAATAAATGCAGGAGAGGCTGTGGAGAAAAGGGAGCCCTCCTGCACTGTTGGTGGGAATGCAGTTTGGTGCAGCCATTGTGGAAAACAGTATAGAGGTTCCTCCAAAGATTAGGAATAGATTTACCATATGACCCAGTAAGCCCACTCCTGGACATATATCCAGAAGAAACCCTAATTCAAAAAGACACCAGCTCCCCAATGTTCATAGCAGAAATATTTACAATAGCCAAGACATGGAAACAACCTAAATGTCCAACAACAGATGACTGGATAAAAATGTTGTGGTATATTTATACAATGGAAGACTATTCAGCTGTAAAAATGACAACATAACACCATTTGCAGCAACATGGATGTCTCTGAGAATGTCATTCTAAGTGAAGGAAGCAAGAAAGAGAAAGAAAAATACCATATTATATCACTCATATGTGGAATCTAAAAAAGAAGAAGGAGGAAGAGAAGGAAAAGGACAAGGAGAAGGAGAAGAAGGAGAAGGAGAAGAAGGAGAAGGAGGAGAATGGACATAAATATAAAACAGACTCATAGACATAGAATATAAACTTGTGGTTGCCATGGGAGAAGGGGGTACGAAGGGACAGTCTGGGAGTTTGAAATTTGTAGATACTGACAGGTATATATAGAATAGCTAAACAAGTTTATACTGTATAGTACACGGAAATATATGCAAGGTCTTGTAATAGCTCATGGTGAAAAAATATAAAAATGAATATATGTATATTCATGTATGACTGAAAAATTTATACACCAGAATTTGGCACAACATTGAAAACTGACTGTAACTCAATAAAATTTAAATAAATAAATACATAAGTAAACAACACATTCTTGGGTGACATTGGATCAAAGTAGAAACTCAAGGAGTAATTAGAAAATACTTTGAGACAAATGGAAATGAAAATACAACATACCAAAACTTATAAGATGTAACAAAAGCAGTACCAAGAAATACCAATAAACACCTACATCACAAAAGAGAAAGGCTAAATTAACTTAAATTTTTACCTCAAAGAAGTAGAAAAAGAACAAACTAAGCCCAAAGTTAACAGAAGGGAAGAAATAATAAAATTCATAGCACAAATAAATAAAATTAGAAAATAGGAAAACAGTAGAAAAATAGACAAAACTGAGTTTGTTTTTGAAAAGAGAAAGCAAAATTGACAAGCCCTTAGCAAGATTAAGAGAAACAGAGAAGACTCAAATAAATAAATAATAAATGAAAGAGAAGATGTTACAGCAGATGCCACAGAAGTTGCTTTTTTTTTAAGTATTAGAAACTATTTTGAACACTAAAATACCAATAAAGTGGACAACTTAGAAGTGGATAAGTTCCTAGAAGCATACAAGCTACCAAGATGGAATCAAGAATAAACTGAAAGTTTGAACAGAACAAGAATAAATAAAAAGATTGTATCAGTAGTCAAACATCTTCCAACAAAAAAAATCTCAGAATCTGTTGTCTTTACAGGCAAATATACCATTTAAAAAGAAATTAATATCAATCCTTCTTAAACTCTTCCAAAAAAATGGAAGAAAGAACACTTCTAAACTCATTTTATGAAGCCAGCATTACCCTGACACCAAAATTAGACCAAAAAATTAGAAACAGAGCTTCCAATTGATCCAGCAATCCCACTTCTGCGTATGCACAAAGGGAATTGCAGTCAGGCCCCCAGAGAGATGCCTGCACTCCCTGCTCACTGCAGCAGTGCTCACAGCAGCCGGAACATGGAAGCTGCCTGAACGTGCATTGACTGATCAATGGGTAAAGAAAAGCTGGTATATACACAAAATGGAATAGTATTCAGCCTTAAAAATAGAAGGAAATCCTCCCATTTGCAACACCATGAATGAACCTGGAAGACATTATGCTCAGTGAAGTAAGCCAGACACAGAAGGACAAATTCTCCATGATACCACTTATATGAGGAATCTAAAATAGTCAAACCCATAAACAAGAGCAGAAGGGTGGTTGCCAGGGTCTGTGGAGAGGAGGAACAAGAAGGTGATGGTCAAATGTTCAAAGTTTCAGTTAGGCAGGATGAATCAGTTCTAGAGTTTTGCAGGGCATGGCACCTGTAGTTAATAATGCCATATTGTGTACTTAAATCTTGGCTAAGAGGGTAGGCCTTCTGTTAAGGGTTCTCATCACAATACCAAGTGAAGAAGGTGGAGGAGACTTGGACTTGATGGATGTGCTTATGGCACAGACTGGTGTTGGCTTCACACACGTACAGTTATCTCCAGTGTCACTATGTCATATACATTAAACATGTCCAGCTTCTTCTGTGTAAATTATAGCTTGATACATTGATTGAAAGAAGTGAATGAAATCTGTTACAGTCTAGGGATCTGAAGACCTCATGGACAAAGCCATTGGGACACATTTATAATCCACAGTAAGTGACATTAAGTGAGCAGAGCTGGCAGAGAATAATACAAACTGTCCTTTTGACTATATAAATAATAGGAAACTTGCAAAAATATTACAGTGATTACCTCCAGGTGATGGGATTACAGATGATTTTAACTTGTTTTTATTCAGTTTTCTGTATGTCTTCCACACAGGAAAAACAATGGAGGTCATTTCAGAGTCTGAATTTGTATCAGTCACAGTGATTAGTTATAGATGGCTGAATCCACTTTTTGTGGTCTGAACAGAGGTGGACTTATTTCTGGGTGTTAAGACTGAGATTCCAGTACTACAAGGGAACATGAGTGGATGCTCCATAGCCAGGGACAACCCGCCTGGACAATCAGGTAACCCTACCCGTGACTGTTGCCATGGAAACCCACTGTCTGTGATGCTCAGGCCCAGCCACTATGGCTGCTGCTGTAGGAGAACCAGAGCCCTCGTTCCCTGCCAGCCAGGAGCTGCTTCCCTACACCGCCCTGTGTTGCTCGCTCCCACCTTCACATCTTGAGCAGCCATCAGCCATCTGTCCAGAGGAGCCGAGGCCGCCTGCAGAGCCCTAGCTGCCCGGGGACTGGGAAATGTAGCTTTCAGGCTTCCCAGAGACTAACATACACAAGGCATAGAAGGTGGGAGTGGCACACATGTTGAATGAATCAGTCTGCAGAATCCCCCACAGAAGTGAGACAAAGGTGACAAACCACCACAAATAACCTTGACCTTCTGAAGTCCACATGGTGTCTCAGGTATCCATGGTCTTATGATAAGGATGGCAGGAGGTTCTCTCATTCCAGGGAGTGCTGGCTCTCAGAGCCCCAGTCTCTGGCCTCCTCGTGCATGAACTGGCAGCGGAAGTGTAGAGGCTTACCCTCCCCTGGAAGCTGACTCAGCCAGGACACCAGCCACCTCTCTGCAGCGGCTCCCAGACTTCCTGATGGGCCATTTCCCACTGCCTACAGTGGGGGTGTAGGGGGAATCCCACAGCAGCAGTTCCTGCAGCGGGGGATCCTGCAGTGGGAGGATCCCGCAGGGGGGCTGCACAGTGGTGGCAGGTGTGTTAACAGCCATACTGAGGCACCTTCCTTCCTCTTCCCTCTTCCCTACACCCTTGCCTCCATCTCCCACATAAACTCCTTGTGCCAGAAGCCTCATCTCCATGTGGGTCTGGGGCAGCTCAGACTAAGGCACCTCTGGCCTCAGCGTGAGCACATGTGAAGCCTCATCCTGGCTCCTGATGTGGTCAGACCCCTGGACATGAGCTAACAGGTGTGAGACTACTTCCATGACCTCACACACATTCACACCAGTTTGGAAAGTCATCCTGTTCCTAGTTCTTGTCCTCCCGAGCAGGAAACCAGAGGGTTCTGAACTGCTCCCGCTGCCTGCTGCCCAGTCCATGGTGATGCCACGGACACGTGCACACACAGGCATCTTCTGCCTGAGTCCTGCCTACCCCATCTCTGTGTCCTGCATTGCTCCTTCTGTCCTAGGACCAGCAAGGATGCACCAAGGGTTTCACGGGTGTCCTCCTAACGTGCTGTCCTTGGCTTATATGTGACCGTGCTGTCAGCATGTGAGGTGGGCTCACACAACACACGAATCCTGGAGCGCTCGGGGCCAGGCCCTGCGCTGAGACCCTGCACTCGGAGCTGCCTCACCCACTAGGGAAGGCGCCCTTCCCTCCGGGCACCCAGGTCTGCCTGTAAGCGCCGCCCAGGGAGGGGGCTCACAGCCTCACAGTGCACCTTCAGGCAGGTGCTGGGAGAAGCGGCTTTATTGATCAGCCTCTCCAGCCCAGGGGTCCACCTTTACACCTTCCACATTCTTGGGGCTCAATCTTCCTGTCACCCCCAGTCCACTGAGGAGGAAATCGAGGCTCCTAGAGGTGGAGTGACATTCTGAGGTGGCTTGGCAAGCAGTCAGGGGTGGGGTTGGGCAGGAACCAGGAAGGTCTGCTCAGGGTCCATTCTTGTTCCCTGGCGTGTCCTGGCCTCTCACACACGGGGCTTTCCACAGTGATGGGGCCTCTGGCATTGCTGCCTTACTGTGCTTCAGTCTCTGAGCCCGGAGGCCCTGTCAGCCTTAGCTCCAGGGAACTGCAGTGCCCGTGACAGACCCCGTGTCCTCACAGAGGAAGACAGAGGTGGTAAACAGACGAAGATAAGTTCACCTCCACAGCCCCGAGGGATGGAGAGGCGGGGAGGAGGCGTCGTGTGTTTCTGGTCCCTCGCTGCATCACAGCTCCTGGCAGCAAATATTTATTGTCTTGGTTCCTGGAGGACAGAAGCAGACAGAGCTGGGTGGTTCTGACTCAGGGTCCCTCATGAGGTTGCAGTCAAGACATCAGCTGGGGCCGCACCATCCAAGGGGCTGGGGAGTCACAGACGGTGAAGGAGGTGTGCGTTTCTCACACATGGGCCCCTCACAGGGCAGCTCACTCGGCAGGACAGGACAGCTCACAGGACAGGACAGGGCAGGACAGGACAGGACAGGGCAGGACAGGGCAGCTCACAGGACAGGATAGGGCAGGACAGGGCAAGGCAGGGCAGGGCAGCTCACAGGACAGGACAGGGCAGGGCAGGGCAACTCACAGGGAAGGACAGGGCAGCTCACAAGACAGGACAGGGCAGCTCACAGGACAGGGCAGCTCACAGGACAGGGCCACTGGCTTCCTCCGGGGTGCAAGGTCAAGATGGAGTTAAGAAATACACACACACGCACTGCCTACTTTTTCTGTCATATCTGTGATAAAATGGAGAAGGAAAACAAAGAGGAAGAGCTCTCTGAATGCTCCAGGCCACCCTTCCTCAACGGCCTGTGCTGGCTTTTGTTTTGGAGAGTCTGGCTGATGGGACTGGGCTGACCTGGTCACTACCCTGGGGCAGGAGGAGCACAGGGTTCTATTGGCCACTCAGGTCCCTGATATCTGCCAGTGTCCTGGTGGTGTGGCTGTGTCGGCGAGCACTGGTGCCCACCTAGAAGTGCTGGGAGGGAGTCGGGTCCTTCTGGTCAAGGGGTTTGCACTCAGACAACTGGGAACCACCAGCGGTTCACTCATTTGCTGCTGGTGAGCCTGAGGTGGTGGCTGGGTGCTGCCAGACATCCAGGCTCATCCAAATGTGGCAATAGGCCTGGGTTTTTGAGGAGCAAACCGGGGGCTCTGTCCCCCCTTCTAAAAATAATAACGGCACTTTGTTGAAAAATTGTGGTTTCTTTTCATTAAAAATTATTGATAAACTCACAGGAGACATAAAATACTCATCTATATAGGGGTGTGTGTGTGTGTGTTGTTAATAGTTTGAAGATCCACTGTCCTCACTGCTCAAGTCAGTAAAAGAAAACAAACCTCTCCCAGGGGTCCAGTGCCCTGACTTCAGTGACAGTCCTGTGTCTGTTCTGCCTCCTCTTCTGACTCCCCGACAGGCACCTCTCAGCCGCAGCACTGGGCTTTTCTGTTCTACTTCCCTCTTTGGGGACTGGCCATCTGGGCGACGCACTCTGAGGCCGTGGCTGGTGAGTGTCCCCTGTGTGGATGGGCCACGCTCGTCTGTGCTCCTGATGAGGCATGCTGGGCCTGTTCTTGCTCAGGGCCCGGGACTCACTGCTAGGCCGGCTCCCACGTTCCACTGGCATTTACACTGGAAGCAGGATTTCTGGGTCAGAGGGGGCCTTCACTTTCCTGGCCAAGAAAAGCATCTTTCCTAAAAATTGAGCAGGTGGGTGTGCCAGGCCCCGTACCTACCTGGGAGGATGGGAGCAGCATTGTACGGGGACATCTAAGCCACACTACTGCCTGAGCCGTGCTGTGGGGAAGAGCAGGTGCTTCGAGAGGGGGGAATAAGGAGGGGGGCCTGGCCGATGCCCCTCCTATCCCTCCCCAAGTTAGAAGCACAGTCGCTGGGCGGGAGCTGCACAAAGCATCAGGCAGGAGGGAGTGTGTGCAGAGCTGCCAAGGCTGGAAAAGCCGCCACGACCCAGGGTCACCACCCAGGAGGCTGGACAGCAGAAGTTCATCTTCCTACAGTTCCGGTGGGGGGAGGCCCAGCAAAGTCCAGCGAGGTCACTTTCTGGTGATGACAATCCTCCTGGCCGCCAGCTGGCTGCCTCCTCGCTGTGTCCACATGGGGCGGGGAGCCAGCTCTGGGGGCTCTCTCTCCTGTAAGGACACCAGACCAACAGGGTGTGGCCACCCTCAGGACCTCACTCAACCTCTGTACCTCCAAACCCTGTCACATGGGGTGATCTCAACCTGTGGCTCTGCGGGGCACAAACCCCAGTCTGAAAAGGTGAGGGGAGTCTGAGGACCCGGAGCAGGCGGGGGCGAGGGCGGGGCGGCATTCAGGAACCTGCTGTCCTGAAACCAGCCGCCCCTAAACGCAGCAGTTTAAAGCAATCCTCATTTACCCCGCCGGGCTGCACGGGGCGGGCAGGCCCGGGGGGCGGCTCCTCTCCGCCGCTGGGACCTCAGTGGAGGCCTTGCGCACAGGGGCCGCCATCCCGGGCGCAGCGCGGCCGGTGGCCGGGCCTCCGCCTCCGTGTGGCTGCCGGGTTTCCGCCCAGCCTGCCGGCTGGTTTCCAAGAACAACGAAGCAAAAGCTGCCACCCTTTGCAGGTCGGGTCTGAGCCTGGCAGGTGTGTCATTTCTGTCTTGTGGAAGTCAGAGACGGTCCAGATGCTGGCCACTCACATCCCAGACCTCGTCTTTTTTTTTTTTTACAAGAATACTATGAATTTAAGGAGTACATGATGAAATTTCGGTGTGTATATACATAGTGAAAAGATTACTACTGGCAAGCTAATTAACACACCCACCTCCTCACCCATTTCTCACTTTGTGTGGTGGGGGCATCTCAAGGCTACTCTCTTGATGAGTGTCCCTGACACGATGCAGTGTCATTAACCATGGTCGTCCTGCTGCACCTGTGTTCGCAGATGCACCTACCCTACAGAACTGGCACTTCTGACCCAGGGCCACGTCTCCCTGTTTCTCTGTTACAGCAGCTGGGCCTGCCTCTAAGCAGGACAGCAGTCTAGGAAGGGACACTGCTAGCGGTTCCCCCGGGGCAAGCTGCTCCCAGGACCACAGATGCCTGAGGTTTCCAGTCCTCCCTTCCGTAGGTGACAGCCAAGCCCGGCTCCAGTCCACTCTCCCCTCTGGACACTTCTCTGGAAATCCAACATGTGAAGATGGATGCTCCCAACTAAATGAGTCAGGAGCTGACATCTTCCAGAGTGCAGCCCCACTGTCTCCCAAAGACGCAGTGTGTGTGTAAATACGCTGTACTGACTCATTCCCTGCTGACATTTGTGGATCTAACTGATTTACTCAGGGAACAGGGAGGCTCACAAGTGATGTAACTTGGTTATTACTGGAAAGATTAGTTTGAAACTGACAACTTCTCTACTAAGCTAGGTGTAAAAGCTTAATTTGAAAACCAATGAAACTCCACTCACAGTGTGAAGGCAGGACATGGTTAAGCCTGGGCCTGAGCCCTCAGTTTGGGAAGACAGATATTTAGGACCTTGCAGGTCCTGTCCACATAATGTTTATGTCTCCTCCACCCTCAAGGAGCCTATGATATTATGGGGGAAAGGAATTCTAATTTATATTAAAATATTAAACTTGTTGACGATGTAAAAATTATACAGGTCTTTTGTTCTTCATTTGTTTACTATAAGTGTCTGCAAAGAGTCTCACAGGCTGGTTTGAAATAGATTATTTTAGTAGAAAATCTGTGGTTCAGAAAGGCCAAGAGATCAGGAGACAACTGCCATTGAAAAGGCAGTTTCTACTCACCGGACTGGCGGTGGGCCGGCACCCAACGTGGGGCCACACCACGGGGGGAATCCCGGGGCCAGGAGCGGAGGGGCAGGGCGCTGTGAACAGGGGCTGTCACAGGGTTTCTGCAGGAGGGAAAGGCGAGGCAGGTGAGCAGGCTGAGGACTGGCCAGTTGAGTAACTTCATGGGTTCTAGGGTTGAATGGCGACCCCAAGTGTCTGGACTTGACTCTGGGTGAGCTGGGCAGGTGGACAGTGGCTCAGTGTGAGTCCAAGTCCAGTGGAAAAGGTGGGGGGTTAGACCTTGAAGAAGGATTCCTCCTGGGGTGAGAGGGCCCACAAGGGAGGCAGGAGGCCAAGTCCAGGTGACTGAGAACAGGGTGTGTCCCGCCTAGGCCTGCAGGGCAGATGAAGGCATCCAGTCTGCAGAAGGTAGAAACACGGTCCATACAAGGGCTCCCCTCAGATGTCACCTCAGAGGAGGAGCCTTCCCTGCCTGCACAGTCTACAGGGACAGCCTCCTCCACGCACATCTCCCCAGCAGACACCCACTTCTTTTCCTGCATAGCATTCAGGACTCGGCCACTGCTCCGCACCCAGCCGTGGTTCCGCTGCCCAGAGGGAAAGCCCTCACAGGAGCCATCAAGCCCTGCACGACCTGGGCCCTACCTCTCTGTCTCCCCTGCCACCACTGGCCCCCCAACCCGGCCCTCTCCTCCTCCACCCTGAACTTCTGACTTATCTGAACTCTGTGTGCTCTCCAGAGCACGTGTCCCTCCTCACACACTGTGTGTGCTCACTGTGTGTCTCACCCACTGTGTGCCTCCCACCCAGGTCAGTGCCCAGCACACAGTAGGGCTCAGCAAGTAGTGAATTAATGACTCTTACCATCGTTGCTGGGGAGATTCTTGTCTGTGGCCTACAGCGTTCATACACCCGACACACATTCACTGAGGTCCTACTGTGTGCTGGGCGGGTTCCAGATACCAGGCACAGCAGGGAGTGAAGCAGGCAGGTCTCCATTCTCATGCAGCAGACAGCCTGGTGGGGGACACAGAGAAAAATAAGTAAAATACACACAATGTCCGGCGGTGATAAGTTACATGGAGAAAAATAAGGTCAGGGAAGACATTTGAGCAGACACCTGGAGGTGTTTTAGAAGCAGAGGGAGAGAGTTCCTGGCTGAAAGAGCAGCCAGTGCAAAGGCCCTGAGGCCACAGTGGGATGCACGTGGAGGGTCTTAGATGTCCTTGTGGATTCTTTGTCCCACCTTGAGTATGTATGTTGTTTTTTATTTGTAAGCATTAATCTCACCTTTCTAGCTAAATAACCTGCATCATTAATCTGTAAAATTTAGCCAATTCTGCCTCAGGTGTTTTGGCACAATGGCGAGCTAGTTACTTGGGTTGGTAAAGAACTACCAGGGTCTGAGAAGGGTTTAGGAAAGTTTAATAGGGACACAGCTATAGGCCACATCGGGCCCCACAGACAAGAGGTGTCTGCATGAGCACCAAGGGTAGGAGTGTGGGGTCTGTTATTGGGGGGTGCTGTGCACACAAGGAGGAGGGGGCTGCATGATCAATTCATGCACAGGTACCTGGTTGGTTGTGAGATCTGTCAGGGGCTTCCCTGAACAACAGGATTTACCACTTTGATAAGGGCAGGATGTGAGGCCTGTGTTCCTGAGGCAATGAGTTTTCATAGAGTAAACACACATTAAGACAAGATGTTTTATATCTTGTAGAAACGAAGGTGTGCAAAGGGTCGTGCAGTGGGGAGTGGGAGGTAATTTGCCACTAGGCTCCAGGCATACAGAGAGCCCAGGGGTGGGTCTGTATGCCTCAAGAGAGTGCCAGCTGTCTCCACACCAGGGACTTAGTATGGAAACAGGAGAACCTGGGTTGTCAGCACGTGTCTGAGTGACCTCCCTAAGCCCAGCTCTGTTAGGCACCAGGCAGCTGTGAAGTGAACACGAAGATCTACGTCCTGAGGTCCCAGTGAGTGAACATCTTGACATCCTCAAGCCCCTTCTCCTGCACCATTGCCCCACTCATCTGGGTCTCAGGCTCTGACCCTGACCTCAGTGGCACCTTTGTCCCCTACCTCCAGCTCCTCTGGACAACTCTGTGCTGAGTTGTTCCAGGTCAGCGAACCCCAAACTGAGCTCTGCCCTTTCCCCATGACTTCCTCCTCCCTGTGAAGTCCCCTCATGAAAGAGGCCACCACCAGTGGGATCCTTTAGTCCTGAGGCTCGGCCTTCCTCATCCCTCTGATGCCTCCCGGCCCATGATCCCGCTCTGGGGAAACCCCATCATCCTCTCCTCCCCGCTTCAGCCTCGGGCTGCACACAAACACCCTGTTCACAATCCTCCATGAGGCGGGTCCATGTTCACTTGAGGACACAGATTTTGACAAGTGGGCAGAGTTGGGAATGAACAGCAGGACCCTGGAGCAGAGGACAGACGAGGACTCCAAATTCACCAGAGCACAGGTTATAGTGGTGGCAAGATGTCCATAAATGATGAGGCTGGCATCACACTGCAGCCTGGCCCTCTGTTCCCCCAGGGTGCCCTGCGTTTCCTGCCTTGGCCTGGGGGGCTGCCCCCCTCACTCTCTGTTAGAGGGATGTTCATTCATTCATTCACACTCTCATTTATCATGTACGTGGGTTCCGGCTAGATGACAGCTTATCCTTGGAGACACAGCTCAGACCTCACCTCCTCCATGAAGTTCTTCTGGATTCCAAGTCCCTCCTGCAGCCCCTCTGGCCTCCCCTGGCACCCCCAGAGCTGGGACATCACTCTGATTACCTCTCCAATCTGTGAGCTCTGTGAGAGCCCTGGGCCCAATATGGAAAGTGACTCAGAAAAATGTGCCAAAGGGGCTAAGAAAAATGCTACTAGTTCTGTGTTACAGACAAGGACACTGAGGTACAAGGAGGGCAGTGTCTACCCAAGGCCACAGAGCAGGATCTCAGTGAGCCCTTCCATGGCCCTGTTACTAGTTCTCCATTACAGATGAAGACACTGAGGCACAGAGAGGGAACAGGGACCTGCTATAACCTTGGCCCCATGGCCTGTGTCCTTTATGACCAGCTCCATGCTGCCAGCAGGGGTGTAGGCCTGGAATGGATGTTGAAAGCAGCCTGACCCCCAGGGCCCCGTCAGATGCAGAGTCACTCAACACCTACTCCACACCCCTGGGGTGAGGCCCTCATTGCTGCTCCTGGAAGCTGGCTGGGCCTCCCTGTGGATTGTCATGGGACAGCCCAGGAGAGGCTTGGGACAGCCACAGGGCCCCTGAGGCTCCCTGTCCCCAGCTGAGCAGCTCTGATCCCCTTGACTGTCCCTGGCAGAGGCCTGATGACAAGAAGTGTCAGCCGTGCAGCCAGGTGTGCTGTGAACATGAGGAAATGGGGCACTATGCAGCTACATGCAGATGTTCATGTATTTACTCAATAATCATTGATTCAGGCCTTGCAGGGTGGCTGGCCTGGGCCCAGGCCTGGGTGTCCAGCAGTGAATAAAACCAACCCCTTGATCCTCCTGGGAAAGCAGTGCTCAGAGAAACGGGCCTTCAGTGCCCCCTCCCTGCTCCCCATGAACAATCACACTGAGATGAGGCTGCGGCCTTGGGTCCCAGTGGAGGGTGAAGGGAGGGGGGACACCCAGAGTGGGCACCGATCATGAGCCTGGACACTGGAACCAGATGGCCTGGGCTCTGTAACCTGGGGTGGTCACCTCACCTGTCCTCTCTGTGCCTCAGTTACTTCTTCTGCAGGAATGGGTGACAACGGCTGTCCCTGCCCCACAAATTTCCACGAGGAGTCAGTGAGCTTCTCTTTCTTAGGCGTGTAGGACAGTGGCCATGGGTCAGGATCCCGCTCACCTCACAATAGTCTGTCCCACTTTAAAGATGAGAAAGTCAAGGCTGAGGGGGTTATGAGACCAGCCCGGGCTCGCCCCAACCTCATGCTCTGCTGACATCCCCTCCACCCAGCTCTTCTGTGTTCATGTCATCCTTTTGTCCCTCATATTGTTAAGAATCTCTGAGCAAATCCACATGAATGGAGACACACCCTCTCACCACTTTGGTCTCTCTGGGCCATGAGCAAGATGGGGTTATCGGGCTCCCCCAGACAGTCCAGGAGGCCCAGCATGTCCATCAGTGCACTTCCACTCAGCACGGAGTCGGTGTGAGGCCCAGGGCCAGAAGGCACTAGATTAGCCCAGAATTGAGGAATGCCAGGTGCGTGGTGAAGCACGCAGAGGCCCCTGGAAGACAGTGTCCAGGCAGCCAAGGTGCAGGGCCTGAGGGTGCCCAGAAGGAGCAGAGGACAGAGTCCAGCCTGGACACCACCCCCTGCTGGGCCATGAGAGGGGATGAGAATTGGGACAAGCCAGGGCCCTGCTAGGACTTCTCCTCATCCAGCAAAGAGGCGAGAAAAAGACAAGGAGACAAGTGCAGCTGACCCCACGGCCCTCCCTGTGGGCGGGTGCTGCTTCCAGTATCCTGGAGGTTCCTTAAAAACTTGTAAAGTGTCTGCTTGTTCCAGCCCTGTGTGGGCAGAACTGAGGCAGGGAGGATAGTGACTCAGGACAGAGCTAGGATTCGGCCCAGTGTGTGCTGGGCCCCTCGCTGAGAGCAGCCTCTGGGCATCATGGACTCAGGAATTACCCCAACCTCCCTCTTAAGGCTCTTGACATTTTAGCAGGGAAGGTCCCAGGGCCCATACCCTATCAGGGGATCCCAACAAGTGGGATCGCCACGGTCCTGGGAAAGGAGAGAGTGTGGGCTGGGCGTCAGGTCTGCATTAGACCCCAGTGCTGCCCTTACCACCGTGTGGCCTGGAGGCTTTCCCGTACCTCTCTGTGCCTGGCTTTCCAGCACTGACTCAGAGGACTGCTGTGCTTGGCACACAGTAGGCCCTCAATCAGAGGAAAAAGCCAGCCCTCCCCCAAGAATCTCTCCTCTTACAGGTCCAAAGCTAAGCTATGTGCTACATGTCACCAGAGCTGACCCTTGACAATCAGGGAAAGTGCAATCCTGAAGCTCCTCCCTCCTGCCTGAGGCCCTTCCCTCCTCAGTGACAGTGGCTCAGAGCAGAGCTCTGCAACCCAGAAGTCTGAACTGAGCCTTGTGACCTGGGGAAGTCCCTGTTCCACACAACTTGGTTTCCAGGTCCTTCCAACAAGGCACACAAGCACCTGCTCAGTGTTTTAGCTGCAAGGTCCTCCCTTTGCAAATTGCCCCATCACAACCGGGCTAGAAGATGTAAGCTCCAGACCACGTGACTATCAGACGCATGACTTCAGGGAAACATCCCTGCCCACACTGCACTCCTGAGAGCCCAACTCCTAGAAGAGGGGATGGTGACCCACAGCTCTGCAGTTTTATCAGAACACAGCCCCCACCCACCCACTATTGGAAACACGTGTGAGAAGTGATGATTCCCGAGTGCCTGGACCCCGGTCATCCAGAAAGCAGAGGTCGCGGCTGACCTCGTGGCGCAAAGGTAGCGGGTCTGACTCCAGAAAGCTGAGGTCAGGGTAACAGACAGTCTAGGAGAAAGTACTTTCAGACCATATATCTGATAAGGGGTTAACACCCAAAACATATAAGGAATTCTAACAGTTCAACAGCAAAAACAAGCAATCTGATTTAAAAAGTGGGCAGAGGAACTGAATACATTTTTGTAAAGAAAACACACAGATGTCCAACAGGTACATGAAAAGGTGCTCAACATCACTCATCATCAAGGAAATGCAAATCAAAACCACAGTGCGATATCCCCTCCCACCTGTCAGGATGGCTGTCATCAAAATACAAGAGATGACAAGTGCTGGCTGGGTTGTGGAGAAAAGGGAAACTCATGCGCTGTTGGTGGGAATGTAAACTGTGCCATCACTGTGGAAAACAGTATGGAGTTTCCTCAAAAATTCAAAAATAGAACTCCCATATGGTCCAGCAATTCCACTTCTGGGAATATAGCCAAAGGAAATGTAATCACTATTTTAAAGAGAGAATAGTGCCCTCATGTTCGCTGCAGCATTATTTTCAATAACCAAGATATGGAAACAACCTGTGTCCATCGACAGATGAATGGATAAAGAAAATGTGATATATACAGAGGGAGAGGCTTCAATGTTCCAATTTTACATATGAGAAAACTGAAGCTCATTTGCTTTGAATAATTGAGCAAGTGATGGTGGAAGCTTTGAACCCCAGTTTTCTGATTTCGAAGCTACACCTTAACCCTGATTTTTAGAAGTTAGGGGTACAGGCTCTGGGGACCCTCTACCTTCCACACTTGTAGTCATGCTCCGGGGCCGCCATCCCAGAGGTGGCTGCGTAAACACATTTAATCTGCTTATTCTGCACCTGCTCAGCCCTTGGCTGCCACTCTGTTGTCACTGCCTGATACCAGCTG
Source organism: Vicugna pacos (assembly GCF_048564905.1). NCBI lineage: Eukaryota > Metazoa > Chordata > Mammalia > Artiodactyla > Camelidae > Vicugna > Vicugna pacos. The sequence goes on from NW_027328721.1 coordinate 19,672,188, forward strand.
AGGTTTTATAGGTGAATCATCACCAGCTACCCGCCCACCCCCCTTGACATGTGGGGCAGGCCCCTCCTAGCCTGGTCATTCTAAATCTTTAGCTCACACATCAGCACAAATGCTTCAAAAGAACCTCACTTCCTGTGTGGAGGTGTTGACAAGGGGAAGGGAAGGGAGTTTGTGGTGGTCTCTTACTCTGAAGGTGACACATGAAAGGGATATATTTATGTCCATAATGGGACTCAATTTGAAGCTAAGAACGTGGTCACAGAGAGGAGTAAAAGCTGAGAGGCTACAAAGCTGCTGAGAAAGGGGCTTGACTATTGGATTGCAAATGTGTAATTTAATTTAAAATATCATCCCCCTGGATGACAACAATTTGCCCCCAAGTTGAGAATTGGCCCCCTGACCCCTGGGCACCCCTCACTTCCAGAATGTAATCATCTGAGCATGGGGGGCTTTAATTTGGGGTGCTGTTCCCTCAGTCATAGGTGTACCTGCTCACATGTGCACCCATGAATTGCAGTGCCCACATGTCAAGGCGCCTCTCACACCTGGCCAAGGAGGCCCAGGTCATAAGAAAGGAATTACAGTCTGTGGTGTCACACATGAGTCCCTGTAGGGGTGAGTGTTGTATAGAGAAGAGCCCACCCCTCCACTCCCCACCCTCACCTCCAGGTGGAGTGATGGACGGAGCAGGACTCCTGAGCCCCTAGGCTTAGCAAGCATCCTGGCTAAGGGTGGGGAGGCTGCCCACTCTGAAGTCATAGGTCAGATGGTAGATTGGAGTCCCACCCCCACAGCTCACCAGCAAGCCCCTCTAGTCTGTTTTCTCCTCTGTAAACTGGAACCCAGTCACCCTCACCCTCAGACGTGGGGGCAGCCTGTGTAAATTACAACACAAAACTCTGGGCTGTTCCAAGTGCCCTGGGGTGTCCAGCCCCAAGGCTAGGCACGTGGGAGAGGAGAGGTGTGGGTTAGCAGGTGTGACAGCAGAGCTGAGACCCGGCTGAGTGTGTGCACACTAATATCCAGGAACTGGGAGTTGCCACTAGGCAAATCCATTCACTGAGGCCATATTTACTCTCCCTTGTCAGTTACAATCCTCTATTTGAACAGAGGGCTCTGGAATCTATTAGCCACATCATTGCCTGTCACCACACTGTTGCAGTTCCAGGGTCTCCATTTAGCCAACTTGAAAGAATAGTTTTGTTTTTGTTTGTTTTAAACCAGTGACAGAAAACCAAAGTGGCTTAAAGAAGCAAACAGGGCAGGAGAGAATGACTTACTTAACTGAGACATTCACAGGGAGACAGCTTCAGGCAGGGCTTTATCTGGTGCTCAGTGACATCAGCAGAAGTCATCCTTCCCCACCTCTGGGTTCTGGCATTGGTGCCATCTTCACATGGCTCTGCCTTTATGAGAGCAAGACAGCCACCAACTGCCACAGGATGACATCACCACCCCTCAACTCCCAACTGAAATAGAACTTCTCTTCCCCTAGGATTCCAGCACCAAAGCCTGAACTCTGTGGAGCCTGATTGGGCTGGTGTCCAGCCCTGAGCCAATCACAGTGGCCAGGGAGGATGGAAAATGCTGATTGGTCAGATCAAGGCCATGTGACCATCCTCTCCAGGAAACCCGTGGGCTGTTCACCCGTTTCCACAGTGGAAGAGTGTGATGTCTCCCAGAGGATCCTGCTATTAGCCCAATCTGCAGTTAGCATGATGAGCTGGGATGAATCCCTCTGCTTGGTGACAAGTGACAGGTCACTTAGTGGTTCCTTGCTCCAGAGAGGGCGGCATGTCCACTCAGGTTTGCAGCTTCAGGTCCAGAATATAGCAGAAAAGCCTCCAGTCTCCCAAAAGTTGGGAAAGTGAGCATTGACACTGGAAAGGCACTCCTCTCTGTGGCCCTTGGCTTTCTCCTTGTTACAGTGGAGAGTGCAGTGCTGCCTGCTGCCCCTCACAGCCCACCTCCCGGCTGGGAGGCTGATGCAACAGGTGGAGAGTGCTTGGAAAAGCCCACTTATTCTGAGGAACTGTTGTTTCTCCTGGTGATACTATTATTTTCATGTCAGTTGTGAGGTGGGCCCTGAGGGGTCCCTGAACTGGGGGGACAGACACCCACAGAAATTGGACCCAGTATTACTGTTCATTCAATGATGATTTACTGAATACCTACTGTGTGCCAGGTTCCCAGGGTAGAGCAGTGATGCTGACAGCACGGGGTCCTGCCCTCCTGGGATGGTAGACACCACAGGGGTACAGATGTGAGCAGCATGTGGAATTCTGGGGATCCCCAGGTAGGGGAGGCAGGCCTTGCTGAGGGTCACAATCTCACCTTTTCCGTCTCTGAAACCGTAGTGCTGGGACCTCTGATCCCCTGCCAAACACACCTTTCTCCCAGCTTGTTCTTAGGACTATTTCATCATAAGCAAGGAGTGAGCATGTTCAGGGAAGAGCTATGAAATGCATCTCCTTGGGGAAATTCTTTGTGGTTACAAGATCAAGTGTATGTACACCTTGCTGTACTATGGGGTCCTGAAAAAGGAACCCTTCCCACTTCTGCAACATTCTTCTATGTCCCACTTTCCCACTCATCTCTCAGCAACAACAATGACAAGTTAAGTCAGGGAATGACTCATTGTCGGTCTCAGAGTTCTGTGAAATTTTACTGCCAGTCTCCACCCTCTAGGACTGACTTCTTGTTACTGTTTAAAACTTAAACTTTTGGAGCTGGCAAGGGATGGGAGGCAGATACTGAAGGGGATGCACACTTAGAAGGATCTCCCAGCTCTGACTTTACCCTGGAATCCCCTTCACCTAAACCCACCAGGATTTGGGGAACTTTTACTTTCAACCCAGAACTCCACCCAGCTACCAAAACTGAGATGGGAGCAATGGTTGCTTCTTCTTGAGAAATCCTCCCAACTACCACCCTGATACCACCTTGCCACTGCCCAGGGGGAGAACGTTTTGCTGGGACTCCTTGGATCCTAAACCCGGAGCAAATAGGGGGCACTGAGAACAATGAGTGTCTTGCTCTAAAACCGGGAAGTTCCTCCACCTGGCACAGAGATCAGAAGAGCCAGGGTACTCCGCTGGTTGTCCAGTGTTGCAAATCTACAGTCTCTTGCCTTTTTAACATCCCGCTTCTCCTTTAGGTGCCCCCATCACCCCACTTTGGCTTCAGGGTTGCAAAAGCAAGGAGCAATTTCTAAAAAGCACACTCAGATGCACACCAGAGGCGACTAGGGAGCGTCAGAAAGACGCAGGAGGGAAGCAGGAGGCAGGAGGAGGCAGCAGGCAGGGAGCCATGGGAGTGGGAAGCAGGCAGGTCCCCTCGCAAATCCCCCTCCTGCCTCACATCTCATCGCTGGTTTGGCCGGGGACCGAGGAGCCAGGGGGCAGGTGGAGGATGGAGCTGGCGCTGGGCAGCAGGCTCGGCCGGAGAGCGGAGGAGGTCGGGGGTTGGAAGAGAAACGCAGAGCGAGGGAGGCGGCTGGAGGAGGATGATCCCTCCGCGGGATCGGGCGGCGGTGCAGACGCCCTGGTCGGGCTTTGTGGAGCTCTGCTAGTTTTCAACCCGCTCTCACAGACTCAGGCCCTCGGGAGCTCCCCAGGTGACTGTGAACTTGGGGTGGGGACAAAAAGAACTGACAATTTCAGCACGGCCACCCAGCCAAAGGGAACAAGAAAAGCAAAGCCTTCCTCCCATTCTGTTTTTCTTTTATTTTTGTGCTGCCCTGCTCGGTGGGAGGGAATGGATTAGGCTGAGCAACACCGGAGAAGGCGTAAATCCGGGCGGGGGCCCGGGGACCCGGGGGAGGGCGGTGCGGACGGGGCTCTGAAGGCGCGCGCCGGGCGGGCGGGCGGCGCCGCGCGGAGGCGGCGGCGGGGACGGGGCTGCGCCGTCCGCGGTCGCTGCGCTTCGCCGTCTCGGGCTCGTTCTCCACACCCGCCTCCCCGGGCGCGGTGGCGGCGGTGGCGCTGCGGCTTGGATCTTGAGCCCGCACACCCTTCGGTGGTGGGCCGCGTCCCCTCTCACACGGTCGGTCAGCGGCCCCCGCGCCGTGGCTTTCGGGGAAGAAGCTGCTGTGAGTGGCTGCGGCGCTGAGCTCTGTGCGCCCGGGGAGGCCGGGGGAGCCGCGCCGGCCGGAGAGGCCCCTCGGCCGGAGCCCGTGCCCCCTCGCGGGTCCCGGGGTGTAAGGAGCACATGGGAGAGAGAGAGAGATTTATATACATACATACATACATACATATTAATTAATTAATTCATTTTTAACTTGCACAGAGGGCATTTTCTTGGGGTGATTTTTTTTTTTTTTTAATTTCACATGTGTGCTGTTCAGCAGCAAGGCAACCCGAGGCAGATGCCCAGGCCGGTGGCTGAGCTCCCGTATATGGGTGGGTGTGGAGGGGGCAGGGGGAGCTGGCGGAAGAGGGAGCCTGTGAGGGCTGGTGTGGAAGCCCCCTCAAAAATTTAAAATACACTTCAATTTTCTTTTATCAGAATTATCTCTCATTCTTGTTATTTTTGTATATGCACATAAATATTAAATATATATTTATATACATACATACATATATAATTAATATTAAAGACATTATTTTTGGCATCACAATTTCCAGAATCATTCAAAGTTATCTTCTGATTGATGTATATCTTTGTAATAGTGTTTATTTCATTAACTATAGGGATTGACTAAAGGATTACTAGTAATATATTATTGAAGGAAAAAATATTCCATTTTCATTCATCATAATGTTCCATGGTTTTGTCAAGACAAATTCAGCAACAACTATTACTGTAGGCATATAAGCAAGTATGAATTAATTGCAGTTGATTTATCTTGTTATTACTTGTTTCCAAAATTTCCTTCAGCATTTCCAAGAACATTTTGGAATCCTGTCTTTACCTTATAATTTAAAATAATAGATCATTAGCAAAAGTCCAACGCTCAGCAGTATGCTAAAGGATTCTTCGTAGCCTGTCTTTTCAGTATGTTTTCTGACACAGATTCCAGCTGATGGCCTTGTCACATTGACTGAAACATTGCCATCTCTGCAGTGTGAGATCACAAAAGTTGACTGAGGAATGAGTGATCACTAAAGACCCTCTTCCACTTATGACACTGACAGTGTTTCCTGCAGTGAGAATCCTCCAATGTCCTGCAAGTGTCACTGTGTGAGGAATAGAAACCCAACGTGTAATTGACTGAATTGATTCTCCACTAAGAATTATTTTGTGCAATCTAAGAGCTTTCTTCTCCAAATAAAATAATGCTTTTCCTTCTTTTGTGTTTTAGAGATTATTCCTATATATCATTTTCTTGTGTGCACCCAGGGCTGGAGCTTGGATGAAGGCTCACCCAGAGTCATTATAGACCTGTCTGCTCAGCAATGAGAATATGTTCTTATGATCAATGAGAGCTTTTTTACATTGGTTGTGAATATTAAGTTTCTCTATCATGTGAGTTCTTTGGTATGAATAAAGATTAGCTCTCTGGCTACTGCTTTTCTTACATTTGTTACATTTATATGGTTTCTCCAGGGAGGGCTGGACTTGTGTATTTCAGGGCAGTTATGTTCTGCTCAGTCCCCAGTTGTTTATGGTCTGTTTATTTTCTCTTGGGGGCAGCCCTCATTAAGAAGAATGAAATGTTGTGGGCCTATTTCAAAATAGTTGCTTTCTTTTTCCCCTGCTGGAAGTGAGGCACATTGTCTCCAATTGTCAATGTGAGAACCTGGTAGGAATCCTGAACAAAAGTGGGGGCCCTCCTAGAACTGCGGCCCCTGCAGTTTTTAACTCTCAGACTGGAGCACTGAGCCTCCAGCAGTTTGTCAGCTACGGTTCGGGTTTCCTCCCTGGGGTCCATGGAGGTTTCTGCTTGTGCATTTCTACTCTGGTCAGTGAATGTCTTTGTGTCCATCTGTCTGTCTCCCCAGTTTGGGGGTGGCAATGTGCCCTGTAACCTCAGTACTCTGAGGCTTCTAACAGGAGTCATTGATTTTGTTTGTTTAGTTAGTTTTTCATTTGTTGTTAGATAGAGTTAAAACTTCTAAATTTTTACATCCTGAATGAGAATGAAGTCTGAATTGTCCTTTTTTATTTTATTTCCCTGAAAGTTTTGCTTTTTAAAATTGTTATTAATAAAATAATCATTCTTCATTTAATTCTTTATTCCTAATTATGTTTAAATTTTTATTAAAATTTACTTTATTTAAAATGAGTCAAACCTATTTCACTTGTGTTTATCTTTATTTTCTTTTAACTTACAAAGTTGAAAGTTCAATTATTGCATTTTTGAACACTTTTATGCTCTATTAATTTGTTCAAACCCAAGTTTCAATTGCATAATTGTGTTTCTGTTTTAGGGAACAATGCCCTTGTAATTTTGACAGGCATTACATTGAATATACATATCACTCTGAGTAGTAGAAATATTTCTTAACAATAATAGTTCTTCCAACCAATGAACCTGAGATGTCTTTCAATTTATTTGCATATACTCCAATTGCTTTCATCAGGGTCATACTTTTCTGTCTCTGGTGGTTGGGACTATGGGAACGGAGTGCAGAATGGAGGATGGACCACCCAGGCATCTGCTGAAGCCACTATTGATTTGGGGAAACACCCTTTTCCCTCACCTGCACCAGCTTAGACTTCCTGCTGCACTGAAGTTATGTGGAGAAAAAGAAAAGCAACATCAGAGAAGTCACGACCCCTCAGCCAGAATTAGCGTAAGTCCCTAGGGGTGCACAGCAGGACTCCGGGCCCATGTCTGGGTAAGACTCTGGAAAAGGGATTCTCAATCTGGTGGAACCCCTTAACTGGAATTCCTGATCTGGAAGTTGCCACCTGGGTAGTGATCACGGGCTTAGTGGGACTTGGAACCCATTCTGGATTTCTGTAGTTCAGCTTCAGTTTCTGGTCTTTCTGGTTTCTGAGGCTTCCATCTGCTGACTGAGATCTGCTTCGTGTCTTTTGCTTAGAGATCAAAATGGGTGACATCATTTCTGTTTCATCACAGTCCTTTGGGAAGAATTTTGATTGCTTGGTTCAACACTAGGTACAGACCCATGACTAGGGGAAAGGTGGTATTTTACTGTAATACCGCATGCCGTATGTATGCCCTTCAGTGTGTAAGAAAAAATTGGAAGTATGTTTTCAGTAAATAAAGGTGTGAGGAATGGAAATGATTTTTGTTAAAAGGAAAAAGAAAAAAGATGATTTTCTCCTTGAGCTTTTTGTTTCTGAACAGAAAAAAATAAGGGACAAAACAATATGGATACAGATAGTTGAAGGAGGTTTGTGGAAAAGACACACTGAGAAAAGAATTTTGTACATGGTTGGGATTTTCTAAGAAAATCTAAGGCTTGATCAAATGTAATTAGGTAAACGGATTTTGTTAAGAGTAGACAGATGCAAGGTTGCATTTGTTTTTACTCTCTGTTAGTGAAAGAAAGATTTCTTAAACTGTTGAGTGGCTTCTGATAACAGAGTATGTGAATTTCTTTGTCTTTAGGCAATCTGTTCCCTAGCTGCTCTTTAAATATTTTATTGTCATTCTGGTTAAACAAATAAGAATTGTTTTGCAATGATCTATGATCTTATCTGACCAAGTATTTTAAAACTCTGACAAAATTCCCAATTATCAAATATTAATTAAGTTACTTTGACATCCATTTAACTTTGGAATGCTTCAAAGAACCCATGGAGCATCCCCAAAAGAGATCCCAAACTGATTGCATTCATTTGATATGTTAAATTACATAGGAAGCATTATTGAATGAGTGATGACAAAATATCTTACATTATATTGTACCTGTGAATGTTATTAGCATAAAGATTCTAGAAGTTATATGGAATACCTAAAATTTGGTATGTCCTGATAAAATATTATCAATCATAATTCCAGTTATTGTCTTAAAATGTATGTCACAGCATTAACCAAGTTTCTTTGTCAGCTGAATTGTAATCAGGTTTGTAACCATGCCTTCCTGAGCCTTCTGTCACTCATAGACAGTTAGGCTTTTACTCTGATGCCCTTGCAAAATGCCTCCTTTTCAAAAGGTTTATGGAAAGCACTTTTTGATAAGTACAGGTTTCTGATTTTCAGATCATACCACTGAGCTGGGTAAGAAATTAAAGAAATCTAATGGAATTTTTTATTTCATAAAACTGTTAATGAAATATTAGTTACATGAAATGGAGTAAACTGATGAATATAGTTCCAATTTTTGGTTTTATCTGAAATATTTCTGGCTTTTAATCTTTATTTTCCAGATATGAGATAATCTTCCCCTGAAGCTAATTATGGCTTACAGAAATTTGTTAAATTACACCTTTGTGAACAGAATTGAAGCATTTATCTTTTCCTTCTACCTGAGACCTCCAGGAAACTCTTAGGTTCCTAGCAACCTTTCCAAGTGAATGAGGAAGGCCACTTCATGGCAGCTGCAGGAACCTCAAGATATTTTGGAACTCAGGAAGAGAAAAATCCACCTGGGCCCGCAGGTACTGCAGGTGAGGGCTGGTGGCGTGGCTTTCCTGACCTTGGGAGGCCTTTTAAAGTTTAACTTGAGGTCCCTTATAAAAAGTTCCAGCAAGATCAAATTTAAAATAGCCTCTTAAAATATTCTTTTTTACAGAGTGGTGGATCTTCACATAGATATTCTTTGCACTGAACGGTTTGTCAGGAAGCCTGGAAAGTAAAAGTTAAGTTTTACTGTGACTGTGTGGTGTGCATGGGGTCCAAGGGAAGTGAGGGTCTTGCAGCGAAGGCTTCTGTGGGGCAAGACACAGTCTGAAAATGTGCTGATTGGTTCACACGCTTCCCAATGTGCAACATAGTGGTGTGGTGTTTTGTGACTGTGTCATGTAGTGGGGCATAAGTTGGTTTTCTCAGATACAGGTGGTGTTGTGTAAACAGAGATACAGCACATTGTGTCTGGAAAAAACAGTGGGAGTTTTGCAGCAACCTATGTGAATGTTTACAGTGTCATTAAGAATTGTTCACCAGATCGTAACACCCCTGGCACAATCTGGGGCAACCCTAGGCTGAAAGGTAACACCATGGTCAGGACAAGAAGAGGGAGATGACACCTGTGGCCGACCAGTGTGTACAGTGGTGAGACTGGCAGCAGGGACACAAGTCGTCCTCATCATCATTGGAAAAATGAGAGATGAGACCTTTCACATGCAGACACAGGTCCCAGTCAGTCACATTCTGGGCCAAGTGCAGGGACTGCTTGTTGCAGATCCAACCTGATGGCAGGCCTTGGGTGGGTGCACTCCTCACATTTACACTTGCCGCAGTCCTCACACACGTAGGTGTGCAGCCCCAAGTCTTCCTTAATCAGTGGCTTAAGCTCACCTGGCCTGAGCTCTGATCTGGGCTGTGCCTGGTTACTCCAAGGAGAAGGATGACCCAGCAGCCTCTTCTCAGAAGGGCTGCTGCTGGGGCTTGTCCTCACGCTGTTCTGGTTTGATTGTCTACTCAACTTCTTTGTCCCTAATATAGGATTGGAGAAGGTGACCCTGCATGTAGAGGCCTTGGCTAACTTCACACAAAAGCCCCGAGTGATAGCCAGCAGAGTTTTACACTGTTGAACACGGAGTTCCCCCTAGTGTGGAAGACAGCTTTTCAGAGCCAGGTGGCATTAGACATACTGCCGGCTTCTCAGGGAGAAACCAGTGTGATTACTCCTGCCACGCACTGTGTTCACATCCCTGATGAATCTGGAAATGCCCCTTCCCTTCTTGATGACGTGAAAACCTGGATTCAGAATGTTGACGGCGCTGACACAAATGCCCCTGAAGTTCTCTCTGACGTCCCTCATTGGTTTCCAAGTTTCTTTTCAATTCCTAAAAGCTGTGCTCTGTGTTTTCAGGAATATTTCAGCTATTGCTTGTGCTCATCAATGTTATTCCAGGGTTTTATATGTTTTTTAGCTTTTGATGTGCTTTGTATCCTACCTTTGTCAAACTATGGTAAAATCTCTAACATGACCCCTTACTAAATGGCATGAACACGTGCATTTTTCCATCAGAAAAAAACCCAGATGAAACCCCAGTTAATTAGGAAGCAGTTAGGGGAGAATGGCGTCCACTTCCCACTTTCCATAGATATGGAAGGAATTCCCAGTGGGGAGTATTGTCATTGGCGACCATCTGGTATTTGTAACTGCTTAAGTGTTCAAAGGTTCAGATGGTGTTTTTACTGCTCTGGCCCACCAGGGTGAGGCTGGAGAGGAGGGGTGGCTGGGTGGTCTGCCCAGCCCCCTGGTGGGCTGTGTGCTTTTGCCCCCGACACCTCAGAAATGGCAATTGGGTTTCTGTTTTCTGTCTCTTATTGTTCATAACTCATTGCAACTGCACACACAGGCACTTGTTTGTAGTCTCTTGTGTTTTCTTTGTGTTTTGCTGTTTGAGATGTAGGTCCTGTCCTGTGCCGGTGCTGTAGAAGGAGGCCCTGGGTCTCAGTCTGCATAGATATTAGAGACATATACCAGCCTGACTTTAAACTGCACACTTTTTTTCTAGCGCTTTTCCACAGCCTCCCTTCCTGCACACCCTTTGTTCTAAGCACAAGAATATTAGAAGATTCCCAAAGCCAGAGGTCAACAATGTGCCCATAATGACATGCCCAGTGGAAGGAACAGCTGCTTCAGCAAAAGCAAGGACAATTTTGCAACAATTTGTCACCCAGAATGTGATCTCTAAGGAAACCAGTGCCACTCCTTGAATTCAAGCACCCTTCCTTCTCTCCCTGGCAGGCCCATAGTCTTGGAGGCATTAGCCCACTGTGAGCTCCTTTGCCTGGCAAAGAAATAAAGCAGTCTTTTCTGCTTCATCCAAAACTCTGCCCTCAAGCCTCAGTTCAGTCACTGGGGTGAGGAGGCCAAGTTCAGGCATCACTTCTAAAGCACTTTGGCACTGGAAGCCCTTGCCTGTATTGACAGGCAGAGACAGTATTTAAGCATCACGTTTAGGAAGAAGAGACTTTTCCTTATTCCTGCGTCTAGAGAAACTCCTCCCAGGCTAGATGTCCCGAGGCCTTCAGTCACTGTAGCTCCTGAAAGTGCCCGTGGGCGATGGCGCAACTAAAGAGCCGTGGTCCTCAGGCACTGAGCGTGCTTTTCACTTTCTCTCTGTGGGGGTCGTATCAACTCGGAAGGACCCTTGGTTCTGAGGGGTACAGGATATGTTCTCATTTTTCAGGGAAGAGGGAAAGTCATTTTTATCAAAGGAAAGTCAAGGTTCAGAAAAACTTAACCTGAGCAGTGAAATAATTAGTGCGTTATTGCATAAATCAAGACATATCAATGACAAAAAATAATAATTTGTGCCTGACATTAGTCTAAGTTTTTAAATATCATCTGAAAAACCCACTTGGGGAAGCTGAGACTGCAAATTCAGTAAGGCCTCTCGAAACTTTATTTTTCTACTCTTTTTTTTTTAACTAAAGCTGTTCTACAGGTTAGCTGTTATATTTCTTTGTATCCACTTTTAAATTTGGTCTTTCCATTAGTGCTAATAAAATAGCTGTCAGTGATGAGAGGTTTCTAAAAAAATTAGCAATTTAGAAGTTTTTCCAACTCAAAGGACCCATCATTGGCCATTGAAGAATAATATCTTAATAGCCTATTTGTAGAAAGACCCAGCGGGGACTTTCCAGTCTACCATGGGTGCAAGAGGTATCCTTGTTGACGGCAAACATGATGTAGCCCCCATGATCCAAAAGTTCATTACCTAGAAAGTCTGAGAAAGTAAAAAACATTCTTATATCAGTAATAAAGCAGCAAAGGTTGAGACAACAGTGACCCCTCGTGGACTGGGACACCTTATGGCAAGCTCCCTTGAGAACTGGTGCAGACTGACCAGGAGAAGGCTTGGAGTTCCAGTCTGTTCAGCTGGTCTCCAAATTCACACTGTGCATGCCCCTCCTGAGTGGGACAGACCAGGGAGTTTCCTCACTGGCCAACAGGCCAAGATCTCAAGACACTGAACAGACAAAAAGAAAGTCTAATTTGACCTGTGGTTGTTCTCCTTATGACAAATGACACAAAAGACAGAGATAAAGAAAAATAGTGACAATGTCTGGTTGGGAAAAGATCCACAAACCAAGAGTAATTCACTGAATTTCAAACCAAGAATTGTTGAGTCCAAGGAGCTAACCCTACAAATATTTTCTCCTGCTAATAGAATTCTAGAAGAGGAAAATTCTTACCTTTCTCATTTACAAAATACTCTGCAGGCAGAGACCCAGGAGATTGACCTGGTAAGAATCTCACGTTCTGCTGGCTTTTGTCAGTCGCCCCAGGATCTCCACCTGCAGCAGCTGTGAGTGAGGTGTGATTAGCCGGAGAAGTTGCAGCTCGTCCTCACTGTGGACTGTTGGGGAGGAAGAAGTTTTGCTCTATTCTTCTAGGTTCTTCTGGCCAGTCTAAGAATTACATTGACATGAAAGAGATTAACAGGGGAAAATCAAACAAAAGTTTAACATGTACACATGGGAGAGACTCACACCCCTGGAAGGCAGGCAGCCGAAACCCAGCAGGAAGAGCCCTGCCGTCATTGCCAGCCCCCATGCCCATTCCTTCTCCTGCTGCCCTGTGACCAGGCCCCAGGAGGGGGCCGGGCATGCGCAGAAATCAGGACTTAGATCCAAACCAATGTCTTGGCACCAAAGAAGGGAAGACATTGGGGCTGAGTCTTGGGGAGCTTGTAGCAGAACCCTCTCTGCTGACACACAGGGAAGCTGAGGCCTGGGGCAGGAGGGGACTGTTCCGCCACTTATGTGATGTTGGACTTTGCGAGGCTCCATTTCACTCTCACCCTATGGAAGCCCCTGTGGGAGAGGCTGAGTCCAGCTCCAACAAAACACCCTGCAGCTCTGTGGTTTGCCAGTTCTGTGGCTCCACCAGCCCAGGGAACTTGGACCACTTTTGTATGTGGAGCCTCCTTTTCCTCACCCCTAAAATGTGCCTGACACCCCAGCACACAGGACTGGCCATGAGGGTCTCACAAAAGGTCTGCTGAATACTGACAGCCCAGGCCTTGGTGTGTGGCCTCTCTCTTCCCAGGCCTTGACCCTGGTTCCCCTGCTCAGCCCCCAGACTTACATCCAGATCACCCTCCACACTGGGTCCAGCATCACCAGGTCGGTGATGTTTATGCTGAGGGAGGGGATTAACCTGGATTCTGATCTCAGGGCCCCACAGACCCTTCCGTGAAAACCACTCACCCTCAGCTCTGGGTCCACCCCACTGTTTGCAGGTGGAGCAGTCTGGAACCCTTACTAGCCTCCTCGATCTCCACACCCCTTGACCTACAAGAACTCTGGCTCCTAATCAACCCCCAAGACTTCTGTCAGCAAATCACAGGGTGTTTGAACCTTGGCTACTCCCATCACCAAGTCTACGTGCATCAGCTTTTCCAGGCCCTCCTGGCAGTCACTTGGAATGAGGATCTTAGCTAACGTGGCAGTGGGAGGCGGGGCTGGAGGAGGAAGGCCCCACCTCCCTTGATTTGAGGGCTTCCAGCTGGGGGTAGCGCCCTCCTCTGACCCTGCAGCCCCTCCCCTGCAGGGCACTCACCCCCTCCCGCAGCCTCTCCCGGGCTCTGGAGGCCCCGCCCCAGGGCGCTGGGCTTGGAGGCTGCTCTTGCCGGAGTGGAGGACAGAGTCATTGAGCCTGCCCCCTCACCCGGTTCCCCAAGCCCCCCGACCTCAGACCCTGACAGCTGACCAGGGCACTGGTAGCAGTGCTATGTGCCCTCCAGCATGCTTTGATTCCAGAACAATCCCAGCGCTGGCACGCACTGGGTTTGTGACTTGGGGCTGTGGCCTAGTCCCCGGAGCCTGTTTCTTCACCTGGCAAGTATTGGACGCCCACTTACCCGCCAGGTTCTCCTGAGGTCTCAGGGCCATGTCACTTTTATCCTCACCTCCTGCTGAAGCAGAACAGAAAGCCCCACACCCTCCTTCCTTTCTCCTCATCACCGCTCTGTGAGGCTGGCACCACGGGGTCATCCTCTCTCCATTTCCCGGCTGAGGAGGCAGAGGCCCGCCGAGGGGCAGTGCGGTGCTCAGGGGCCCACAGAGGAGAGGCCATAACCCCTTCTCAGCCAGAGGCCCTGGGGCAGCGTCCCTCCCCCAGCCCAGCTCCGCCATTGGTGGGAGTTGTGTCCTTCGGGCTCCCAAGCGGTGAAGGCCCCCATCTGGGTGGAGCTGTGGATAGAGGGGACATGGGCCTTGGAGGCCAGGTTGAGGTACCTGCCTGCCCCAGGATCCCTGGAGTCTCAGCCATCCAGGCTGAAAACAAGGCCATGCTGAAGCCTTGCCCTCTCCGGGAACAGCTCAGAACATCCCCTGCACAGCAGGCTTTCTTCATGCACTCAGGAACGTGACCCCTGAGGCACCACCTCTGACTCACAAGGTCGAAGGGGACAGGACACTTTGCTTCCTCTTTCACATGAAGCTTCTGAAGTCATTCAGGAAGGATCAACTAAGCTCCCATTAGTTCCCAGACATTTCTCATGAGCCCCCCGGGGCCTGTGTCATTGCTGACTGGGGACCAGGGTGAGAATCCTGACCGTGACTGACCAGCATTGATGGTGAGTTGGGCACATTGTGGAGTCACAGAATGAACACATATCTGTCTCTGGTCCAGCCACTAGGACCCAGGACTGGGCGGCAATATGCACACCTAGACCATAGGACCCCTGCAGTGCTCATCCTTGGGATGAGAAGGGCGCCCTCCCCTCGGAGGTGCAGTGAAGACAGGATGGGCAGCAAGGACCTGGGCTCCTGAGGATAGATGGGGCTGGTCAGGGAAGAAAGTTACCCCTACCCACCCCGTCCACCCAGGAGCCTGAAAGAAGCCACGTGCCAGCGGCAGGGACTAGAATGGGAGCCAGAGACCTGCTACCGCTGCCATCGAGTACCCCCTCCTGGAGCAGCACGGACACAACACATTCCCAGGGTCTCCTGCCCCTCCACTTTTCTGTGGACAGAACACATCCCTCGTCCTGCTGATCCAGAGAAGATGGGGATTTTTCAGACGCTTTAGTGAGAAACTGAAAACTACATCCCACCCCGTCCCCTTCCCTCCTTGACCCTCCTCCCTCCAGACCTCAGCCCTCCACGCTACCTCGATGAGCAGACCCCTGCTCCAGGAATCGGCTTTGCTACACGGATCTTTACATTTCCAGAAGCCCCTCCTAAGGGGAAGGGTAAGAAGGAAGGAGAAGTTCAGAGAAAATGTGTGCATGAGGAGTTAAAGGGCAAATCCCTTTTACTTGAGAACATGGAGTGTTCAGACTGCATGGATGAGGGTCTCACTGGGATTCTTTGGGCAGGAAGGTGCTGTGGGGCTGGGGATGGAGCCCTGGGGTTGATCACCTGGGGCCTCCATTTCCATTTCTACTGAGAAGATCTGATTCCATCAGTTTGAGTTTCAGCTGGGCAGGGCTCTGTTGGTATAAAGAGAACACTATAAATTCTCCAATTTGACTCCAGCCCCTGGGACGTTTAAGAAAATAAATTCCTAAAGCATTAGGAATGATGGCCTATTTCCCAAGGGGGCTTAGAGACTTGGCCCCCAACCCAGGTAATGTCTGTCAAATTTGTTTCCCCCAGGAGGTGCCAGCTGCCTGGGGGTGGGGATGGCAGACAAATAAGTGACCCCACATTGACTTTGAACTTCCTGTGGAGAGACACCCACCCACGTAGAAACAGCCCCATGTCTCCTTCGGAGAGTGATTTGAGGCAGAGCAGAGAGGACTGCATTCAGGGAGCAAAATTTCCTGAGGACTGGAACCCTTGGGGAAGGGAACATAGCAGGCTTGGAGGTGGGAAGTTGCTGCCCTGCTTGCTCTAGCTTTAGTCCCCTCACTGTCTCAATTTGCCCTGGATGAGACACACACCCAGAGAGCCCAGGGAGGACCTAGAAGGCACACAATACATAAGACAGCAGGATGTTGAAAATCCACAGGAATGAAGTTAGCTCAGCCCAAGGAAGGAGATAGGTAGGAAGCATCCACCCACTGAGAGCTGGGAGTCAAGTTCAGCACGGCCCTGCAGGATGGACCTGGGACTGTGCAGGGGCCTGGATCGCAGACTTCCATCCAGAAAGCAGGCAAAGGAGAAGAGGCCATTCCCAAGATTCCAGAGACGGGCTCCACTGGATGGTCCATGCCATACCCTGGCCGCCTTGACCCAGTGCCCCACCACCCAGGCTTGCTCCTGGGCCACCACACTCAGTCCTTCTGGTAGGGGTGATGATGCAGTTGGCCACACTGTTAAGCTGAGTGATAGTGGCATGGATGGTGGTGCCACGTGCTCATTGCCAGGGCTGTTTTTCTGGGACTAGGTGAATCCCAGACATTGAGAGGGAACCACTTTCTTCAACACCTCCTGGAGCAGAGGGAACATCACATGATCAGCGATACCTCATCTCTGCATCCCAGGTGGGGGTCACCAGAGTGGGAGTCCAGGAAGTAGAGGACATGGCTGAAGCCTGGGCTTTTCTCTGTGTTGAGAGCACTAGCACCACACCGATTGTGGGACTCAGTACCCACAGGACCCAGCATTGATGGGTAAAGGAGAGGGGAATTTCTACAAGCCCATCCTCACTAACTCCAGGCTCCAGAGGGCAGCTCCACTCTATTCAACCCCAGGGGCATCTTCTACCATCCTGATCACATTCTGGTCTGACTCCCCAGATTCATGTTCCCCAGTGGCAGCTACACTCAGACTGTTTGTTTCTCTCCCTGTGTTTAAGTGCACATCAGATATGTGATAAATGCTGGAGCAGCTGAAATTCTGAGCATATTTCTAGGTGACCCTTGGACCTGGTTGCACAGGGTGACCTCCCCTCCCGCAACCAATGGGCCAGACCCCACCCACTATTCTTTCTGTTCTACCTATTTAATATACACATACACTCTGTGCGGAACATCCTGTTATCCTCCATCTCTGCAGGTGGACAGAGAAGGCTTGGGTTTGAGAAAGTTGCCCAGGTCACATGGTTGATAAGCGGTGGAGCTGCGGTCTTGGATTCTGGTCCCAGAAGTCTGGATCCTGGAAAGGATGAGGTGGGACAGCTTATTTCAAAGGGAAGCCCTGCCCCAGTACCCCCATGAGAGCCCACCCACCAGCACATCCAGGAGAGTCAGCAGTTCTGCCGCCAGCCTTGTGGAGAGGCTGTGAGTTCAGACTGCTTCTTACTTGTCCCATTCCTCCTGGTCATGTATCAGAGACAGAGGGGCCCTGGGGCTGGAGCTGGCTCTGTCTCCAGTTTTGAGGCTGGAGATGGAAGACTGAGTGGACGGGCCCCGTTGCTCCGCCTTAGAGTGCGCCCCCACTGGGGTAGATGCTGCTTGTGCCACTACTGGAGCAGCTGGTGGCAGTGACGCTGGCTGCGGCACCAGTGGTGTTGGTAAAAACATAGAGGGGTTGTCTCCAGGCCCTAAGTTGAGCCTTCCTCTGGCTCTTCAGCAAATTTTCAGCTGTGGGGTTGGCACAAGAGGAGGGTAAAGAGAAAGGTTCACCCACAGAACTAACTTTCCCTTTGTCTTCCCCCAAAAGAAAGCTCTGCTGCCTTCAAAAGGGACGCACAGCCTCTGAACCTCAACTCAGACAGCTCTCCCTGCCTGCAGACCTCCTACCCTCTGGCCCTGCCTCATTGGGTGCTAGAAGGTTCGTAGTGACCTGGAAGAGGTGGGGAAGGTGCATCATGTTGGAGGGAACTGTAGCTTGCAGCATGTGGCTTGTGGAGTGTAGGCCAACTGTGCAGGGCTGCCAGGTGAGCTGCAGGTACTGATGCCGCTAGGGTCCCAAGGTACTGGAAAGGGCATGGGAGGTTTCTGCATGAACTAGAGTCAGAGGCCTGGCCTTTCATCCATGCTGAGCTCTCACAGTCCCTTCTTTGGCTCTTGGACCCAGGTGGTGGCCTCAGCCCACTTCCACCCCTGTGACAGCCGTCCTTGTAGTGGAAGGGCTGGTCATGGAGTAGGCCTGACAGGGATCCGCTGTGAGTGTGGTCTTACTGACACCCTTCTCTCCAAGGCCATGGGCACAGCCTACCCCATCCTCCATGCACAGGAGCTTCAGGACTGGGCTGAAGACACTTTTGTGAGTGGGTTGCTCCCCATTCCTCCTGCTCTGGTCCCCAGTTATGGAGGTCATGGAAGTGCATGTAGAGAGAGCAGGTGAGGGAGATGGGGCTGTTGGGGGGATGGGTCTCACAGGGATCAGCTCAGTCCAACAATCCTCTGATTCCCAGGGAGGCTGGGACCCCACCCACAGCGCTTTGTGACTCATTTTCTTCTTCAGGGGAATTAATAGATGTGTGAGCTCCAGGTTCTGTCCGTCTTTCCCCAGTACAGCCCCCGAACCTACTTAGTTCTGAGGAGACAGCAGCCCCTCTTGTGGGCCCAAAGACCACCTACAGCTTCAGTTTGTCTTGTGATTCATCTGTGTGGGTGAATATGGGAGGTGCACCACGTCTAGAAGAGGCTGTGAGGGCATCATGGTTAAAGTGCTGTGGCATGTTCTTTTGCAAATGCAGAAAGGCCACCGGCCAGGGAAGGATGAGGCTGAGAGTATTTTCACTGGGGAGAGAGAAGGATAAATGTGAGGACACACAGCACGCCCAGTAGCCCTTTCTGCAGAGCCAGCCACCAGGTGAGCATGTACCATGACTTCCTCCCATAACCCTGTGAGGTCCATGCCTATACAACCCTGTCTGTGAGAAGAGCAAAGTGAAGCTCAGAGAGGTGTGAGAACTTCCAAAGATAAACAGATTAAGGTGGGATCGTCACCACCATGCTGTGCTGGGACAGGCAGTCACCTGTCACACTGCTCATGTAGGACCTGCTGGGAGCAGGGAAGGCCTGATGGGAGCACAGGAACACTGTGATGGAGGTGGCGTTTCTACCTGGGAGAGCTGGTACTGGGGACTCTGTGTGATTCTTTTTTGTGCTTGCTTTTAGCGTCAGCATGATACTGTCCCATTTGGGAACAGGGCTGTCCCCTTTCCACATCGGTGCACAAGGAGAAACATGTTCACACTGGTATCACCATAAGTCACCAGCAGAATCAGGATCTGGAGCTCAGACCAGATAATCCTCAGCAACTGGTTTAAGAAGAGGACCTGATTGTCCGCCCGAAAAATTTCTAGCTTTAAAAGTATATTTAATTAGGGGGAGTGATAAATAATTGATCCCTTCAAAATATCCTGTTATCTGAAGAACACTAGCACCTCTGAATTATAAGAACAATATTTCAGTTTGTCATCAATAACCATCATACAGGTATGACAAAACAGGGTGTTAGGAATTACAAAAGGGTCTCAAGATTATGCAGGTCAGAACTGAGAACTGTCCAAAGCATGGGCTGCATGACATTCCTTCTAAGCTACCTGAGGCTTGGTCTGCTCCTGACATGGAACAGACAGTCCTGAGAAAACCGCACTCCTCAGAGGACCCCAGGGAGTTGAGAGATTTGGGTTTGGATTCCAGACCAACCCTGATCATTTCTAAATATGGGATTTGAGACTCTTCTGCATCTGATCGAGGCGTGGTTTCAAGGAGTGAGGCATGATCCAGGCAAGAGAGCAGACATGGCTGAATCAGAGCATCACCAGTGACATTAACAAAGAGACCAGGGCACTGAGATTCCCAGGGATTTAGCATCATGGCTGGGACGGGTCATGTGTTCTCCAGTGAGTTCTGAACATCCAACACTGCTCCCAAGGATCTGCAGGGGGCGCGCGAAGCCAACAGTTCTTAGGTGGTGGGGCGCATGCGCATTCCGCGACAGACGTGGTCGGCGTCTTCCCTGGGGGCGACGCTCCTTTTCCTCAGGGCGGAGCGGGCGGCGCCATGGCGGCTTCGGGACCGCGTGGCCCTCGTTCCTGCAGGAGGAGGACGCTCCTCGCTCGCTGTCTGAGGTAATGCCGGTTTCCCCGCATGCTAAGCCAGCTTCACACCGGGGTGTGTGTGGACCTGGCCGAGTTGGGTTCCCAGTCCAGGAGGGAGGGGACGGGTGCGCTGGCGGACCAGCTTCGGCCGTTGTCCTCAGCTGCTGGGACGGGGTGAGGGTCCGCGTCCATCGGGGCCACGGGGCTGTTCGCGCCCCTCATTCTCACTGCCTGGGTCCCCCCCTTCGCCGCGTGGTTGGAGGTGTTTACACCGCAGGTCACGGGCGGGGACTCGGGAGTAACGTGAAAGGGGCTGAGAAATTACTGAAACAGGGAAAGAGGTGTATGAAAACACATTATATTAACTTTTATATTTTAAGTGTGTCAAAGTCAGAGTTTATTATGCTTTTAATCTCCTGTCTTTAAAGGAATACAATTATTTATTTTGTACTTAAAATATTTTATATTTAAAATGTGCTTCTTAGCTTATCTCATTTTCAAGTCCAAATATTGCCACGATTGTTATTTTCTCATAATGAGAAGGAAAAGCCTGGCTGGACTAGCAAGATAACTCTTAAAACTAAGTGTAATAAGTGTCAGTTTACTGATCTAAGTACTGCTGGGCTAACTCATAAATCTGAAGTTTAATAAGTGTTGGTTTACTGGGCTAATAACTTAACTCATAAGTCCTAGCTCAACAAGTGCCAGTAACTGGGTTCTGGCCAGCAGAAGTCCCACTGAGACTGAATGAATTACTCAAGACTCTGTGGAAAAAGTCAAGAGAGGGAGAAGGAGTCGGGAGCCAACTCCACGAGCCTCTCAAATGCTCCCACATTTATTGTGTACAATCAAAGGAAAAATCACTAACAGTTGTGTGACGGAATGCAGGAATTTAAGGAAAGACAGGGTGGGATTGAGATTGTAGAAATCACAGTGAGTACAAAGGCTTTGTTTATCTTTGGGGAAGTCATGGGAAGAGGGGAACAAGATATATCCTTATAGATATGTTAGAAAAGACGACCAGCCCAGCCAGCTCCTTGTTCTGGGCATAGAAGACTAACAGCAGAGACACCCAGTGTTTATAGCTGAGGGCCTGGGTTGTTGCTTTGCCATGAACAGAGCGCTATCTAAATCCTCAACTATGCAAGCAAGGCATTGTCTCTGCTTTTTATGGCCAGGAGACTGGCGTGCGGATGCACAGGTGCCTGTTTGCAAGGCAGTTAACTAAGCACATTTGCTCTTCTTTAAGGAGACGAGTGGCTGGGGTTTGTTACAATTTTTTAACCCAATCATGGGCTCCCAAAAGTAACATGATCTGTTCCTAATAGATAAACTCCAGTGTACTGATTCCCTGCTTTTGCTGTTCAGACCTTACTGGCTATAGCCCCATGCTTGCAATTAACTCTATAAAACCTAATGCACAAGTTTTGGAGGTGCTCAGAGCTTCAGAGCAGAAGCCCCTCTGAGCCCGCCAGTGTAATAAATCTGAGTATTACAACCCTCCGAGTGGTGCTTGTTTCTTGGCTGGCCTGTTGTTTCCATAATATTAATACAGTGACAGTCTTAAATATATGTAAATATAAGCTTATTGAAAAATATTTTGCAGCATTCCAGGGTGACCAGTTTTGTTAAAAATAATACCTAGGCCACTACCAATTTCTTACAAGAGTATAATTTTTAAAATTTTGAATTACTTTTATAAGTTCCAAATACAGTGGCGATTTTTAAAATACCAACCATTGTACATACTGCATAAGAACATTTGAGATGAAATATATTCAAAACTAAATCGTCAGAATATTTAAAAGGCAGGACAATGACTGCTTTTCATTGCAAATACATTTTCTCCTAATAAATGCAAAATATGAAGTTATTTAGCTTAGTTTTCTATACCTTTGTTCAAAAGGTGAAATAAGAATATCTATAATCTTTTTTTTAATTTTAACCTTCTTTCTCATAAAAATTGGTATTTGTATCTGTAGAATCTTAATTTCCCTTTCATTTTTTTCTTTCAATTTATTTTCTTTAACAGAGTGCTTTCCTATGTCTTGTTAAAGTTTTTTTTTATTCTCCTATTCTAGATCCAAGTCACTTTCTGATACTGAGAGTAAACAAGGGGAGAGACCTTATAGTAAGTATGCAACTTTTGATGTGGTCAGGAATTTTTCTTGGAGAACTTTCTTTACAATTTCTGCTCAGGTCACAGTATTATCCCATTATGAAAACTGAATACAAAATTGTAATCTGTTTACACCAGGACGCTTCCAATTTTGGCACAGCACATTTCCTGATATTTTACATTAGATATTAATACAATATTTGATTTTATTTATATATTGTACACTAATACATATTTTATATATGAATATCTGCTGAATGCCATTAATTTGCATGGGGTGGTAGCTGATTGCATTTGATTTTTCTGACCATTAGTTATTCTTAGGTGTGTCTAAAGTACTTCTTAGAACACATATTTGACTACCACACCTCTCATAGAGTATTTTAAAGGTTATTATATTTTAAATTATAGAAGCAGAAATGTTACCCATTACGTTTATGAAATGATTAAGTAACAATTTGGTGTAATCATATTCAGTGGAGGAATGATGGCTTCTACATCTTTGTACATCTGCCACAGTTGCTCCTCTATAGTATTTGTGGCCATGAGCATTTTTATGTCAACATGATCCTTTTCCAATTCTTTTTTTCTTTTATTTCAGTACAATCAGTAAAGCTTTCCTTTGCAGTGATGGCATTGTTTTTAACATGAAGATACCTTGTCATCTGACACATTTGTACCTGATGGTCTATTACTCTTGTACAGAGCAATAAAAAGCATTTTCATATCTCCATCTGTATTCTAGATCTTTCTAATTTCTTAGAAGCTTTTTATAATCATTTTTAGTTATTTTAATTGTACTAAACACAGAAGAACAGATCACTTTTTATATTTACCTACCTCATCACCTGAATGGACACATACATTATAATAACATGTGAGTTTGATGAATTTGAGGAACGTTCCAGAGTTTGAGCTTCAAGTATTTTTATGTGATTTTCTAAGAGGTAATTAATTTCTGGCACAAAATATGGCATTATCTAAAACCACTGGCAGGATTGTCTGTCATTTTGGCTTATTTGACTTTTGTCACATAGCTATCATCTAGGACCCAGTGAGTTTGAATATTTTAAAAAGCACTTCTGATTAGAAAACATCAGGAAGAAACATTGAATATTTGTGTTCACGACTCTGGTATCATTATTGTAATGTGCTATTTGTTTTGGCATATATTTGATTTTGTTCCAGTAGTGTGAAATGTAAGCATGGGAACAAAATTAAAAAAAACAAAAAATTCTTGAAGCTAGTCACAATGAATTATTAGTCATTTTATTTTTATTTTATAAACAGGCCATTTGAATATGTTCAGCCATGAAGTGAAACAGACTCACTGAAGTCTGAGTCCTGAGAGACAGTGACCCAGGACACAGCCCTACCAGTAAGTAATGTGGTGATTTGATACACATATGTATTGTGAAATTATTATCACAATAAGGATACTTCCATAAACTCATAAAATTCCCATTTGTGGTGAGAATTTTTGAGATCTGCTCTCAGTAACTTTCAGATAAATAATACAGCATTGTTAGCTGTAGTCACCATGCTGTTCGTGAGATTTCCCAGAACTCACTCATCTTAAACATGGACATTTGTACTCTTTGGGCATCTTCTCATTTCCCCACTCCCAGGCCCTGACAATCACCACTCTGTTCTCTGTGTGAGTTTGGCTTTTTTAGATTACACGTGTAAGTGAAATCATGCAGTTCTACTTTTTCTTTTTTCAGAGTCTGCAGTGTGTTGATTTGATCCACTTACATACAGCAATGTGATCACAAACACAGCTTTAACTAACACCTCTCACATGACTCACAAGTATAATTTTCTTTATTTTTGGTGGCAAGAACATTCACAAGATAGTACCTTACGAGCTTTGGAGACTGGTACAGCACTGTTGTCTGTAATCACTGTGCTGTGCATTTGATCTGCATGACTTATTTATCTTCTGCTTGCACATTTGTACCCTTTAACATCTCCCCATTTCCTCCACCCTGACACCTAGGTACCACCATTTTACAATTTGTTTCTAAGTGTTTGCTTGCTTGTTTTTTGTTTGTTTGTTTGTTTTTGTATATCTGATATCTTACATTTGTCTTTTCTCTGTTTATTTCATCTCACCAAGCATAATACCCTCAAGGTCAATCTATAATATCCCAAATGGCAGAAATTCCTTCTTTCATAATACAGAATAATATTCCATTGTATATAAATGCCATTTCTTCTTTATCCATTCATTCATTTTTGGACACTCAGGTCATTTCCATATCTTGGCTATTGTGAATAATGTTGTAATAAACATGTGAATGCAGCTATCTTTTCAATACCTTGTTTTCACTTCTTTCAGATGCACACCAAGAAGGAGGACTGCTGGAGCATATGGTAGCTCTATTTTTAACTTTTGGGTAACCTCTATAGCTTTTCCATAGTGGTTGAACCAGGTTACATCCCCACTGACAGTGTACAGGGGTTTTCTTTTGTCCTCATCCTGGTCAGCACTGTCTCTTGTCTTCTTGGTGATGGCCTTTCTGACAGGAGGGAGAGGATATTTCATTCCACTTTCAATTTTCATTTCCCTAATTGTTAGTCATGTTGAATATCTTTTCATGTACCTTTTGTGTATTTGGGTGTCTTCTTTGTTAAGATATAAATTTAGATTCACTGCCCATTTTTTATATTGGATTGTCTACTCTTTTTTTTTTTTTTTTTTTGCTATTGTGTTATATGAGGTTCACGTATATTTTGATACTAACCCTCCATCCAATATATGATTTGCAGAAATTCTCTCCTACTCTGTATTAGGCTTTATATTTTGCTGATTATGTTTTTTGCTGTGCAGGATCTTTTTAGTTTGATGTAGTCCCATCTGTTGATATTTGCTTTTCTGGCTTGTGTTTGGGGTTATATCCCATTATTATTACCCAAACCAGAGTTAAGTATCTTCTTCTCTAAGTTTTCCTGTAGGAGTTTTAAAGTATGAGGTCTTACATTTCAGTCATTAGTCCATTTTAAATTATATTTGTGAGTGGTGGAAAGTAGGTGTCCAATTTCATTTTTCTGCTTGTGGATTTCCAATCTTCCCAGCAACATTTGTTGAAGATGCTGGAGTTTCCTCATTCAAAATAGCATTAAAACCAATAAAATACTTAAGAATAAACTTAACTATGGAAGTGAAAAATTTGTACTTTGAAAACTATAAGATTTCTATGGAAAAAATTGAAGAAGACAAAACAAGTGGAAAGATACACTGGACCAGAAGTATGGCTAATGGAACAGAAGAATTAATGTTAAAATGTCCATAATACCCAAAGCCATTTACAGTTTCAGTGCAATTTCTATCAATATTCCAACAGCATTTTTTACACATGGAGGGAAATCAATCTTAAAAATGTTTTATGTGACTACCAGAGATCCAGACACCAGAGCAATCCTGGGAAAGAACAAATTGGGAGTCATCACACTTCCTGATTTAGAACTAAATCACAATGTTACAGTATGAGACACAATGATATTGGTATTAAAATACACACATGGTTTAAATTAACAGTATAGAGGACCCAGTAGTAAACCCCTGTATATTAGGTCAACTACTATTTGAGACGGAAGTAAAACACGTTCAGTGGGCAAAGGATAGTCTCTTTGAAATATGGTGCTGGGACTCGTGGATACTACTTTAAATTTTTGATAGAAACTCCATACTGCTTTTCCTAGTGTCTGTGGTTATTTACATTTTTACCAACAACACACAAGGATTTTCTTCACATCCCTTCCAATCATTGTACTCACTTGTCTTTTTTCACTTTCGCCATTGTAACAGTTGTGATATGGTTTCGTGGTCTTGATTTGCATTTCCCTGATGATTAATGACAACCTTTTCGTGTTGCACATTTGTATGTTTTCTTAGGAAAAATGTCTATTCAGATCTTTTATTCATTTTTAATTAGATTTATTTTTTTGGCTGCTAAGTTGTATGATGTATTTATATACTTCAGTAAATACCATTTATCAAAAGATGGTTTGCTAATAGATTCTCCCATTCCATATGATGCCTTTTAATTTTTTCAAATTCTTTTCTATGCAGAAGTTTTTACACTGACTTAGTCCCGCTTGTTTCTTTTTGCTTTTGCTTTGTTTGCCTGTACTTTGGAGTCATATCCAAATAATCATTATTTACAAGATCAAGGTCGAGGGGATTTTACTCTATGATTTTTTTTTTAAGGTGTTTTATGATTTCAAGTCACAATTTGACTATTTTATTGTGAGATTTTTTTGTGAGTAGTGTAAGATGGGGTCCAATTTAATTCTTTTATATTCATTCGACTGTACCAGTTTACATTTTGACCAAAAAATTAAACAAGTTTTACCTTTTCTTCATATTCTTGCAAACATTTTTTTTCTTTTTTATAATGGCTATTCTAACAGGTGTGATGTGATGTGTCATTGTGATTTTGATTTACATTTCCCTGATGATTAGTGAGGTTGAGCATTTATTCATGTACCTATTGGCCATCTATATGTCTTTTTGAAAAAAAATCTACTCAAGTCCTTTAACCTATTTTTAATGTTTTATTTGATTGCTATTATTTTATGACTTACTTATATATTTTATAAAAAAATGTTTTTTGATTAACAAATGGAAAAAAAATTACCTGTATGTTATTTTATTCTGTAGTTGCTTTTTAGTTTGCTGATTATTTGTTTTGCTGTGGAGGTTTTTTTGTTTTTTTGTTTTGTTTTGTTTTGTTTGTTTTGTTTTGTTTTTGTTTTTTAAATTTCTGTAGTTCCACTTGTTTGTTTTTGCTTTTGTTACTTGAAACTTTGGTGTCATATCCAAAAAATATTTGCCAAAACCATAGCAAGGAGCTTTATGTTTACATTTTCTTCAAGTAGTTTTACAGTTTTTGGTCTTAAATTTAAGCCTTCAGTCCATTTTGAGTTAATTTCTGTGAGTGCTGCAAGAAAGGGGTCCAATTGTATTCATCTGTAGGTCATTATCCAGTTTTTTCCTGCACAATTTATTGAAGAGTCTATAGTTTTCCCTTTACATCTTCTTGGTTCCCGTGTGAAGTACTTGTTGGCACTATATAAGTGGGTTTGTTTCTGAGCACTTGATTGCTTCATTGGACTTGGTCTCTATTTTTTACTGTTACCTACCATTTTTGATTACTATAGTTTTGTAATAAAGTTTGAAATTAGGAATTGTGATATCTATAGATTAATTCTTTGACCAGGTTGATTTGGTTATTAGGGGTGTCTTGTGGTTCCATACAAGTTTTAGGCTTGTTTTCTGTATTTCTGTGTAAATGTCATTTGAATTTGGATAGGGATTGCATTGAATCTATAGACAGCTTTGGGTGACACAGACATTCTTACAGTTTTAATACTTCTAATTCATAACCATGAAAATTGTTTCCATTTATCTTTTTTTCAGTTGTTTTTTTTTTTTAATCAGTGTTTTGTCATTTTCAGTGTAAGGATATTTTACATACTTGGTTTAATTTATTCCTAATTTTTTATGTCATTTTAAATATGAATGCTTTTTAAATTTATTTTTCAAATTGTTTGTTGTTGGTATATAGAAACACATTGCTGTTCACATGTTGAAAATTGTATCTTGCAACTTGACTGAATTTGTCTATTGTTTGTAATAGGTTTTTGATGGAATCATTAGGATTTTCTATATATAAGATCATATTAAATGCAAACAAATAGTTTTGCTTAATCCTTTTCAATTTTGATTACTTTTATGTATTTATCTTGACTAATTGCTCTGGCCAGGACTTCCAGTATTATGTGGTAAATGAGTGGTGATTGCACAAAATTATTTTGTTTATATTTTTGTCAAAAAACACTTCACCATTGAGTATGATGTTTACTGTGAACTTGTCCAGTATGACATTTATTATGTTTAATTACTTACTTTGTATAGCAATTTGTTGAGGTTTTGTTTGTTTGTTTGTTTGTTTATGGAAGGCTGTTTAATTTTTTCACATGTTTTTCTGCATCTATTGAGATTACCATATGATTTTTGTATTTCATTCATTAATGTGATGCATCACATGTTTGATTTACATAGGTTGAATTGTCCTTGGATTCAGGGATAAATTCCGCTTGACATGGTATATGATCTTTTCAATATACCGTTGAATTTGATTTGCTTATATGTCATTGAGAAATCTTGCATCTATATTTATCAGTAATACTTGCTAGTTTTTTTATTTTTCCTCCTTGTAGTGTTCTTTTCTGCCTTTGGTATCAGGGTAATGTTGGACTCATCAAATGAGTTTGCAAATATGCCTCCTCTTCATGTTTTTAAAAAGTTTGAGATGATTGTATTAATTCTATTTAAATGTTTGGTTGAATATCCCAAAGAAACTGTCTGGTCTTAGCCTCTTTTTATGTTTATTTTATTTTTTATTTTTTTACTGATACAATCTTTTCATTCATCATTGGTTTGTTCAGATTTTCTGTTTTTTTATTAGTCAGTTTTGGTAGTTTTTATATTTCTTTGAGTTTATTTTTCCCAGCATAACCGAGTTGTTTGTGTGTATTTGTTGATAGTCACCTCGTATAAGCTGTTGTATTTCTGCTGCATCAGTTATAATATCGCCTCTCATTTCTGATTTATTTGCATATTGTTTTACCCTTTGTTAGTATAGCTCAGTTTGTCAATTTTACCATTTCAAAAACAAACTCTAGCATTGATGTTTTCTAATATTTACAGTCTTTGTTTATTCTCTCACATTTGTTATTTCATTTCTTTGCTACTTGTGAACTTAGTAGGATTTTGTTTTTTGCTCTAGTCCCTTGAGAAGTAAAGTTGTTTATTTGCAATTCTTTCTTCTTGTCATACTAATTTGTTGTAATAAACTCATAACTATTTTCATGGTATCTTGTAAGTTTTAGTAAGTTGTGTTTCCATTATCTTTTGTTTCAAGATTTTCTTTTAATTTCAAGAAAATTATTGTAAAACTGTTATAAATTACCCACCCCGGTTTTATTGAGATATAATATGGTGCTGTTTAAGATTCAAATGCATATTATAATGATTTGACTTGATATATTATGAAATGATTATCACATAAGATTAGTTAACATACATCATTTTAATATAGATGCAGAAAACAAAGGAAACAAAATATATTTTCCTGTAATGAGAACACTTAAGGTCTACTTGCTTAACAGCTTTCAAATATACCACAGAGCAATGTTAACTGTATTCATCATGTTGTACATAACATTTCAATACTTGTTTATCCCATAACTGGACGTTGGTATGTTTGGACTTCCTACATCAAATTCTCCCTCTTCCCACTGCCCAACTTTGGTAACCAAAAATGTGATATTTTACTTTTTGTTTATTTTTTTCACATATAAATCAGGACATACAGTATTTGTCTTGCTCTGCCTGACTTCTCTTACTTAGCATGATGCCCTCAACCTCCATCCATATTGTCACCAATGGCAGAATTTCCTTCTTTATATTGCTGAATAATACTCCATTGTCTAAATATAGCACAACTTTTATATGCAAGCATTTGTTGATAGGCAGGTCATTATCATCTCTTGCCTATTATAAATAATGTTGCTGTGAACATGGGTGCAGATGTCTCTTCAACAAAATGTTTTCAATTATTTTAGATACATTTCCCATATGTAGAAATTTTGGGTCATATGGTAGTCCTGTTAAATGTTGAGGAACCTCTCTAGTGTTTTTCATAGAGGCCAAACCAACTCATAAGCCAACCAAAAGTACACAAACAGTCCCTTTTCTCCATACCTTTGCTAGCATTTAATAGTAAGCCTCTTGTCTTTTTGATAAATTCATCCTAATAATCCTGAGTCGATATCTCCTTGGGTGTTTGATTTTAGTTTCCCTAATGTTTTGTGATGTTGAGCACATTTTCATGTATTTGTTGGAAATTCATGTATTTTCTTTGAAAAAATGTATTTTTAGGTGTTTTGCACAGCTTTTAAGTGGGTTATTTGTTTTGATGCTTTTTAGTTGTGTGATATGTATTTTGGATATCAACACCTTATTAGTTATAAGGTTTTTAGATTTTTTTTCCCATTATATAGGCTGTCTTTTCATTTTGTTGATTGTCTCATGTAGGAGATTTTTAGTTTGATGTAGTTTCATTTGTTATTTTTTTAATTGTTGTTTATGCTTAAAGTATCATCAAAAATAATTTTTAAGACCTGTGTTAAAAAGATTTTTACTGTTTTCTTCTAGGAATTTTATGACTTCCAGTCTTATATTTGACTTTCTTTCCTTTATATTTAATTTTCAGAGTGGTGTTAGATAGAGGTCTAATTTTATTCTTTGGCATGTGAATATAAAATTCTCCAAGCCCAGTTATTGACAAGACTGTCTTTGCTCCACTGAGTCTTCCTGACCACCTTGTCAAATACTGGTTGACTTTACATGCATGGGATTGTATTTAGACTCTCATTTCTATTCCATTGTTTTTATGGCAGTACCATGCTATTTTGATTATTATAGCTTTATATTATAGTTTGATATAGAATGCAATATCTCCAACATTGTATGTACAAGGTCTTTTGTGTTTCCTTATACATTTTTGTATTGTTTTTTTTTTTTCCTACTTTAAAAAATGCCACTGGATTTTGATAGGAATTAAATCAACATATGGCTTTGTGTAGGATGGGCATTTTAACAATATAATTCTTCCAATTCATGGGCAAGGGATAACTTTACACTTGTCTGTATTTTTTAGTTTATTTCATAGAGTGATATTTTATCTCCTTGGATGAATTTAGTCCTCAGGTAATTTTCAGTGTATAGAGATATGACTGATTTTTGCATTTAAAATTTTTATTCTGCAACTTTACTGATTATGCTGATTAGTTCTAACAGGATTTTGGTGAAGTTTTTAGGACTTTCTATAGATAAAATCATGTTATCTTAAACTAGAGATATTTGCACTTCTTATTTTCCAGTTTTGATGACTTTCCTGTCTCCTCCTTACCTGACTGCTCCAGCTAGGACTTTCATTACTCTTCTGAGTGAGCGGTGGGGGTGGGCTCCTTTGCCTTGTTCCTGACATTAGGGGAAAGTTTCGGACTTCCACTACTGAGTATGTTTTGAACCGTGGCCTTGAGTTACATTCATTTTATACCTAGGCTGTTTGGTGTTTTCCTGTGTCTATTGATCATTATATTTTTTCTTTTGTTCTATTAATGAGATGGCATCACATTTATTTGATTTGCTAGTATTTTTTAAAATCTACATTCATCTGGGTTATTGGCCTAAATTTTCTTCTCTGGCAGTTTGAAAGCAATGCTAGCCTTGTAAAATGAATTTGGGAATTTTCCTTCCTTGTCTATTTTTTAAAAGACTTGAGGATTGGCATTAAATCATTACATATTTGGTAAAATTTACCAGTGAAACCATCTGATCTTGAGCTTTCCTTCATTTGAAGAGTTTTGATTACAGATTTATTCTCCACAGTGGTAAATGGTTCATTTAGATTTTTTATTTCTTCTTGATTCCCTCTTGCTAGATATGTTTCTAAGAATTTTTTTTTCCATTTATCTAGGTTGTCTAGTTTATCTGCATGTAGTTGTTCATAGTAACTTATTATCCTTCTTATTTCTGTGGTAGAGATGCAATGTCTTCTCTATCATTTATAATTTGTTGATTTTGTTCCTCTCTCCTTTTCCTTGTGTAGTGTAGCAAAAAATTCAAAATTTTGTTTATTTATTTAATGAACTAGCTCTTAATATTGCTAAATTTTACTGTTGTTTTGTCTATCACATTGATTTCTGCTGTAATCTTTATTATGTCCTTCCTTCTGCTAACTTTGGCTCAGTTTGGTCTTTTTCCAGGTCCTTGAGGAGAAAAGTAAGATTGTTTATTTGAGCTCTTTCTTATTTCTTAAGTTAGGCATTTATTGTAATAGACCACCCTGTCGGAATTGGTTTTGCTATATCTCATGGGCTTTGGTATGCTTTGTTTCCATTTTAGTCTGTCTCAAGACACTTTGTTATTTCCTCTTAAATTTATTCTTTGATACATTAGTTGGTCAGGAGAGTGTTGATCAATTTCTATGTGTTCATTAGCTTTCCAGTTTTCTTCCTCCTACTGATTTCTAGTTTTATACTATGATCAGAGAAGACATTTGGTATAATTTCAGTCTTGAATTTGTTGAGATTTGATATATGACATAATATGTGGTCTCGTCTAGAAAAAAAATTTTGTACACTTGAGAAGAATGTATATTCAACTTTTGTTAGACAGAATATTTTATATATGACTGTTAGGACCATTTGATCTTCAGTGTTGTTCACATCAACAGATCCTGTATTGAACTATTGTCTGGATGATCTATCACTTGTGGAGAGTGGGGTGTTAAAGTTCTCAACAATTATCATAGTGTAGTTTATTCTGCCTTTTAGCTTGTTTTTGCTATACATATATTTAGTTGCTCTGATTTTGGATGCATAAATATTAATAATTGTTACATTTATTTGGATGGATTGACTCCTCTATCATTATATAATGACCTTCTTTGCCTTTTTTGACCTTTGTTAGATTAATGTATTTTTGACTGTTTTAGGTGTAACTCACCCCTTTTTTTCCTATTTGTTTGAAGTATCTTTTTCTGTCCCTTCACTCTCAGTCTGTGTTTTTAAAGACAGAAAATAAATAAATAAATATTTACTTGAGCTACATCTTTAAAGAAATAGACCTAACAGATATATGCACAATATTCTGCCCAGTAGCAACAGAACGACGTTCTTCTCAAGCACACAAGAAACATTCTCTAGGTAGGTCCTTTATAAAGTCACAAAACAAGGCTCAGCAAATGTAAGAAGACTGAAATCATATCAAGTATCATTTCTGATAATAATGGTATAAACCAAAAATTAATGACAGAGGAAAATAAGAAAATTCACAAATGTGTGAAAATTAATGTGCATACTCCTTATAAACTATTGGGTTAAAGAAGATATCAGAAATGAAATAAAAAATATTGTGGGGTGATGTCACCAGGATGGCAATGTAGGTCATTACAGACTTTGCAATGTAGGTTATTACAGACTTTGCTCCCCCTCAGAAGAACAGCTTACAACTGTTCACAGGCAGGACAGCACTGAGAATACACTAGAACATGGGGTGAGGCTGAAGCATCCATGTGCACCATGTAGACAAAGACAGACCATAGTAGAAAGACATAGATGGACACACTTGGGCCCATAATCTGAGAGAATGCAGATACATTACAAGTTATTTTAAATAAAGACAAGCACAGAACTTTTTGTTTCAGATTTTCTACAGTACTGAGAAAAAAGAATCCACAATGACACTTCTGTGCAAAGTTGAGAAAGTTACTTTTGAGACTGTTAAAAAAAAAAAAAGAAATAATCTATAGACATAATATATGTTCCATAACTGTGTTTACTTGATTTACCTCATTAAATGGAAAATATTTTGTTAAAAAGAAGACATACATCAACCAGACTTATTTTGATTTTCTTCCTATTAATCGTGATTTACCATTTGTATTACAGGACTCATGAAGTAGTGACATATTCAGTGAAACCTACATATGGGATGTTCCATTTATGATACACATGTTGAGAAACTTGAGCTTTGGATGTCACTGAACTCTTCAGCATGGAGTACTAATTACTAATTAAACTACTCTTATGGAGTAAATTCATAAGTTCCTTGGTAAGTAACCAATTACATGGGACAGAAGCCATTGTTGAGGAAGTGACATTACTTAAAACCCTACATAGTAGAGGCAGGATGTGTGAGGATAAGTGTATCCTGAGGGGTAGGGGCAGGGTAGATAGGGAGGGAATGAGGTTTCCAGAGGGTTGAGTTGGATACTGGAGAATCAGTGAATAAACAAAGAGTAGTAAATCTGAGTAATTTCAGAGAGGCTTCCATAGAGGTGGAGAGTGAAATACACATGTGTTAATCAGGGCCTCCTGGGTTTCAGGATTGGGGGAATTGAGTAAGACTCTAAGTAGCATGGACTCATTAACATATAAAATTCAATGAATTTATTTACTTGTATGTAAATTAAGAGAATTCATATTTTCTATATGAGCAGCTGCATGTAAAGCCATATTAGTTCTGAATCTGGGAGAGGAGAAATGGTCTCTGTTTCTCTTAGAGCACAGTGCCAGGTGATGGTTAGGGGATTTGTGGCAGGTGAGCCTGGGTATTGTGGAAAACTATAAAATGTCTTGGCTTCTTTCTCCTTTTTCAGTTGTGTCTTAGTGCTTGAACTTTTTGTAAATGAAAATCCAGAGACTGATGGAGGTTAGCTGTGATCCTGACAGTTCAATCACAGAGAAGCAGGTCCTTCCTCTTTCTCTGTTGCCAGTAGGTAAGCAGGCTTCTCCACAGGCCTGAATCTTCTCTATAAAACCAAGAAGTAATAAAAGATTTAAGGGGCTCTGGTTATGTTTCCCTAGGTCCCTGAGATGTTTTGTGGCCCAGAAGTTGAATATTCTCCTTCCCAGTATTTGTGCTGTTGAAAGTCTTCACATTACACCAATATGAGAGCGGCTGTCTTTGTCTCAGTCCCTTCGGCACAGGGGAAAGATGCCTCACTCATGGCTGATTGGCTTCTGATGTGCATTAGTCATATAGTGGACACAGTGGAGGGAGACTGAAGAAGCAGAGGCTCACTCTCTAGTTGTGCTGGCGTATGTGTCAGAATGAGGTCAGCTGAACACAGCACAGGTGCAGGAGGCACAGGGGACAACAGCAGGGCTCCTGTGAGTGTGGAGCATGGAGGATAGTGAGGGGTCAGCGATCTGACCTGAATTCAGTGTCATAGTTTTGATTAGTAACTGCATCCTCTGAAAATGGCTGCCAATTTTAAATAACATAATTATCTTCCCTCTTGTATAAATCCATCCAGTTTTCATTTTGTAAGGAAACTTCGTTCACATTTAAACACTGGAAAACAATGTATAAATTTTATTTTTTCCTTAAATATGGCTGTATGTTGATGAGAGAAACTGCAGTAGATAGAGCAGCACATAGGATCTTGTGGAAATCTTTGAAGGACTGAAATACCTGAACCTTATTGGAAGATTCTGTTACTGTCAGACCAGTGAGAGTGAGTGCGACCCTGAAGAAGCAATGCTGTATGACCATCAAAGCTGAGAGGTAGAAAGAAGACAGAAAGAAATGGGAGAACTCAGGTCACTGGAGGGCCAGATTAGGGCCATCTTTCAGTGTAGAAATCCCTGGAGCGACAGGCTTGTGATGCTGACTTTGTCCACACGTCTGGTAATGGACATCTGATGTGTGTAGTTATTAGAGAATCTGCACCTGCTAACCCCAAGATCTGCATGAATCCTGTTCAGTCATGTGCAGGGCTGGGCATCTGAATTCTCTGTGATTGAAGTGAGTAATAGACATTGACAATTAATTCACTGATTTCTATACAGAACACTTTAAACATGACCTCAGTTTGAAAATCAATACTCCTAAGCACTTAGGAAAATGTTTCACATGAGAGGTGTTCTGTTCCATGTAGAGGTATAATTTGCCATTAGTCACAGTTAATAAGTCATAAATAACAGACATCTGCCTTGTGATGAGTCTAGTTTTATCTAAAAGTCTTAGAGAGAAGAGGTGAGTTATGACTTCTCAAATTCAAATTTTATAATCAGCAGTTCTCTTGATTTTGCCTTTGACCCAGTGGTATTTGAGATTGTGTTATTTAGTTTCCTCGTATTTGTGGAGTTTTTTAATTTTGTGCTGTAATTGATTTCTAGTTTCATTTCATGGTGCAACAAAGATTCTTGGTATGATGTCAATCTTCCTCAATTTGTAAGGTCCCTTTTGTGACATAACATGTGATCTATCCTGGAGAATGTTTTGTTTTCACTTGAAAAGAGTGTGAATTATTCTGCAACTGGATGAAAAGTTCTGTGTATGTCTGTTAGGTCCATTTGTCTAAAGTGTTGTTTAGGTCCACTGGTTGTTTATTGATTTCTGTCTCAATGTTCTATCCACTGTTGATAATCAGATATAGAAATGCTTACTATTGTATTGCATTAAATTTCTCCTTTCAGATCTGTCAATGTTTGCTTTACATATTAAGATGATCTTATATTAGATGTGTATAAATAATTGCAATTGTTATAACTTCCTAGTGAATTGACATGTTTATAATTACATAATACATTTTTTGTCCCATTTTTGGCTAAACATCACATTTGTCTGGGACAAGTATAATAGCCACTCCTGCTTTGTTTCGGTCAGCTTTTCATGGAATATCTTTTACCATCACTTTACTTTCAGCCTATGTGTGTCCTTAAATCTAAGATGAATTCTTGTAGACAGCATATAGGTGGAGCTTGGCTTTTTAAACCATTCAGCCACTATGTATCTTTTTATTAGGGAGTTTAGCCCATTTACAGCTAAAATAATGTTTGATCAAGAATGACTTACTGTTGTCATTTTTGAACTGTTTTCTGTTTGTCTTGCAGTTTTTCTCTCATTTTCTTTTCATGTCTTTTGTGTTCCATTGTTTTTGGTATTAATAAGTTTTTATTTCTTTTCTCTTTTTTTGTTCTCTACCACAGGTATATTCTTTGTGGTTACCGAGGGGCTTGTTTGCAATACCTGTTAGTTATAACAGCCTATTTTAAGTTGACAGCAACTTAATTTCACTTGCACATAAGACGCCTCTATCTCTCCATTCATATTATATGCTACTGATATCACAGTTTACATACATCTACTTCTATTATGTATCTGGCAATCTAATTTAGTTATAGTTATTTTAAATCTTTCATCTTTTAACTTTTATAGTAGTATTAGTAGCAATTTGTTACCACCATTATAGTAATAGAGTATTCTGTTTTTCTGTATATATTTAACTTTACCATTAAGATTCAGTTTGTCTTCTGCTCTTGAGTTGCTGTTTAGTATCCTTTTCTTCCAACTTGAAGACTTCCCTCTAACATTGCTTTTAAGAAAGTTCTTGCTAAATTCCTTTAGGTATGGTTGTCTGAGAAATTCTTTCTCTGTCTCTCTCTCTTTTTTTTTTTTTTTTTCTTTTGTGGACAGGTGTAGCAATCTTAGTTGGCAGTTTTTCTTTACCTTGCAATATTTTGGCTTATGTTATCTCAGTCTTTTCTGGCCTCCAAAATTTCTCCTGAAAATATCAAATGGTAGTTTTATGGGAATTACCCTGTATTTATATAACAAGTTGATTTTCTCTTGCTGCTTTCAACAGTCTCTATTTGTCTTGAAATTCTGACAATTTGATTATAGTGTGTCTTGATGTGATTCACTTTGAATTCTCTTACTTGATGTCCTTTGGGGTTTCTGGACCTGGATGTCTGCTTTATTCCTCAGGTTTGGAACAAAATTCAGATATGATTTATTTCTATATTTTTTCTGCTTCTTTCTCTCTTCCTCTTGGTCCTCCAATGTTTTGTCTTTGGACTGAATAATGTAACATAATTCCTTTAAACTATTTTCACATGATTTTATTCTCCCCCCCCCCTTTTTTTTTTCATACTTTACTCTTCTGACCTCAGAAAGAATCTTTAGGAACACTATTTTGAATTTTCTGTTGGGTATATCGCTTATCTCCATATCATACAGTCATTGTTCTTGGAGTGTATCTTTGTTTTCATTTTGTTTTGTTTTTTTCTTAGGATATATTCATTGTTTCTTCATTTTTCTTGACTCCATGTTAGTTTATTTGCCTTAGACCAAATAGCCTCCTCTCCCAATCTTCGGAGTCTTGCCTTATGTCAGAAATGTTTGGCACAAGTCAGCCCAGCCAGAGTTTCTAGGTACATCTCAAACCTTGTTCTTACTCATAGTGCCTTTTTTAGGTGCCCCCAGGAGACTGAGGTACTGTCAGTGCCCCAAGAGAGGCAAATTAGAAGCCAGCCCTCAGGCAGCAACTGGACAAGCTGGGGCACTGCATGTGTAGCCTGACACTGTCTGTAGAGAAGCTAGGAGCTGATCTCTATTGTTGGAGCAAGCCGGGGTAGGGGGAGTTGTGGGAAAGCCTGCAGGGCCATGAGGAACTGCCACTTTGTTCTCTGCAGACTCCAGAAGACTAATGAGTGCTGGGCTCCATTTGCTCTAAGTGTCATACAAGCTAGAGGACAAAGAGTCAGGCAGTAGCTGGAAAAGTCTGGGTGCTGGATGTGCAGTCAGACTCCTTCCAGGGAGAAGCTGGGCCCTGGTAGTTTTTGCTGGGGCAAGTGAGGGGCAGAAGCTGCAGAGATTACCCCCCTGCCAGCTCAAGCTCCCAGAGGGCCCTGCCAGCTTCCAAAGAGAGGAGTGAGTTAGAACGTAGACTTTAGACAGCAGCTGGGAAGGTCAGCACATGAGATAGATGTGCAGTCTAGCTCCTTCCAGAGAGAAGCTGGAAGTTGATTTTTATTTCCAGCTCAGTCTACACTAAGCCATAAGGAATATCTGCTGGAAGAAAAACATCTTGAAAACTGAAAACATTCACGGTTTCACCAGAGGAGAAAGATCACTCTGATTCCAAGGCAAGATAGTGAGACTCTTTTGTTGCCAGTGCAGAGAGAACTGAGAGCAAAGACAGAGTGAAGAATGCTCAGTGTTTTCAACTAGAAAGGAATTAGATGACTCCACAGTTGATTGAACTATTTTTTTTTGTCAAAAACAATCCAATAAATGTTAGCTCCACCAGAACAATCTAAGTTCTATGTAGAAAAGGGAAATGTCTGCTCTTTCTACGATGTTATTTTAATTTGCACAGCTTAATGCTTAGAGTATTACACTTACTTAGTAAATCTTTAATTCACTTACTCATTCATGCAAGAAATAATCACTGACTTTCCAGCACTGTTTTGTGTCTTAGAGATTGGATACAAGAAAGAACTGAGTACAAGAATTATGATCAGGAAGGCACCAGTGTAGTGATGGACAAACTAGATGTAAACATCTTCAGACAGCTGTCGTTGCTTTGACCAGACATGAATCGGGGCTGATTGAGGTCTGAGGTATGTGGAAGCTTGTCTGGATACTTAAGTAAAGAAGTCATTGTTGACAGACTCACTGAGACCAGATGGCTGAAGTTTTCTAGCACCACATCTCTGAAGAATTTTCTCTGGGATGAATCCACCAAGGCCTGTAATTCTTGATGGACATCCACACTACTTCCTTCAGGTCACTACTTTGTAAAAGTTCACAGATGCTCGGGTTCTGATGGGGCTTCCCTGACCAGTTCTGTGTGCAGAGATTTGACATGATGGTGCTGGGCAAGGGGACTTTGTGTACAGTTGGCTCAGACCTTGTTTGCTGTTTCTGTGCTGACTTATTTATATCCTTCAAAAACAATCAGGAATATATAGACACTGGAAAACAACAAATGTTTATTGACAAAATTATCACCTGAGGTATAGTGTGAAATACCCTGGACATGCTCAAATAAAGTCATGACTCTTTATTGGTTATTATAAATTTTGAGAACACGTAACAAAGCTGTAATTTTCACCAATTTTAAGTGCATAAGGCAGACAGTGTCAACAAACTGCTGATTCTTAACCATAACTGTGGATAGATTAGCCTGATACAAATGTCAAGTTTCTCATCTGTGAAATGACTCAACAATTATTTAGGAATTTTAAGAATTCCAGTGAGTTGATATGTAAAGTGCCTTCTATATAGCAAATGCTCAATAAATTGAAGTTATAAATCTGTTATTACTAAAATGACAGACAGCCTTCCAGCAATGCTTAGAATACTGCAGGACTAAACAGGATTCACGGTGAATTCAGGGTCTGCAGTTGTAAACTCTCTCATCTCTGTACAACTCAGATGTTCATTAAAAGGCATAGGACATACAATTCAGAAGCACAAGCCAGAGGCCCATGAGACTTATGTACTGAACGGTGGCCCCAGCCTAACCCCTCTCCATTTTCTCTGTGGTCTCCAAACATTAGTTACTATTGTCTGCTTTGTATCTTCATTCGGTCTATCTGTGAAAAGGTAATAGAAGCCTCTCGACTTAATCTAACTGAAGCTGGTCTCTCCAGTTCTTCAATAATTTCCACAGGTCCCTAAATTGTATTTCATATGCTATTCTCTTATGTTTATGCATTTTGTAATTGAAATATAGTCAGTTTACAATTTTGTGTAATTTGTGCTGTTCAGCATAATATTTCAGTCATATATATACATATACATATATATTTTTGTCTTCATATTCTTTTTCATTATAGGTCACTGAAAGATATTGAATAGTTCCCTGTGCTTTACAGTATGAACTTGTTATTTGTTTTATATATAGTATTTAGTATATGCAAATTTCAAACTCCCAATTTATCCTTTACCACTCCCTTTCATCCCTGGGAACCATAAGTTTGTTTTCAATGTCTGTCAGTCTGTTTCTGTTTTGCAGGTGAGTTCATTTGTGTCTTTTTTTTTTTTTTTTGTAGATTCCACTTATAAATGTAGAAATTTTCTATCTCTGGCTTACTTCACTTATAATGATGATCTCCAGGTCATCCATGTTGCTGCAAGTGATATTATATATATACACTATATATATACAAGTACATATATATATGTAGTAGAGTAGGATTCCATTGTAAAAATTTACCACAATTTTTTATCCAGTCATCTATCAATGGACATTTATGTTGTTTCTATGTCTTGGCTGTTGTAAATAGTGCTGCTGTGAACATTGGGGTGCATGTGTCTTTTTGAATTATATTTTTCTCTAGATATGTGCCCAGAAGTAGGATTGCTGGATCACATGTTAACTAGTAATTTTTAAATTAACTTCCATATTGTCCTTTAAAGTGGCTGCACCAATTTACATTCCCACCAATAGTGTAGGAGGGTGCCCTTTTCACCACATCCTCTGCAGCATTTATCATTTGTGGACTTTTTAATGATGGCCATTTGACTGGTAATAGGTGAAACCTCATAGTATTTTTGATTTGCATTTCCCTAATAATTAGTGATACTGAGCATTTTTTCGTGTGCCTGTTAGCCATCTGTATGTCTTCCTTGGAGAAATGTCTATTTAGAAGAAATGTCTGTTTTCTCCCCATTTTTAAAAATATATTTTTATTTAAGTATAGTCAGTTTACAATGTTGTGTCAATTTCTGGTGTACATCACAATACTTCAATCATATAGGAACAACATATCTTCATTTTGATATTATTTTTAACTATAAGTTACTACAATATATGAATAGAGTTTTCTGTGCTATACAGTATAAACTTGTTTATCTATTTTATGCATAGTAATTAGTATCTGCAAATCTCAAACTCTAATTTATCCTTTTCCACATCCTTAACCACTTGGTAACCATAAGGTTGTTTACTATGTCTGTGAGTTTGTTTTGGTGTTGTAAATAAGTCTGTTTTGGTTTTGTAAATAAGTTTGCCTTTTTTTCTGATTCCACATTTCAGTGATATCATATGGAATTTTTCTTTCTTTCTGATTTAATTCACTTAGAATGGCATTTCCCAGGTTTATCCAAGTTGCTGCAAATTGCATTATTGTATTCTTTTTTATGACTGAGTAGTATTCTATTGTATAAATACACCACAACTTCTTACCAGTTATCTGTTAGTGGACATGTAGGTTGTTTCAATGTCTTGTCTATTGTAAATAGTGCTGCTATGAAAATTGGGGTGCATGTATCTTTTTGAATTAAGATTCCCTCTGGACATAAGCCCAGGAATGGGATTGCTGGATAAGATGGTAAGTGTATTTTTAGTCTTTTGAGGACTCTTCATAATGTTTTCCACAATGGCTGCACCAAACCACATTCCCATCAATAATATAGAGGATTCCTTTTCCTCCAAATCCTCTCCAGAATTTACTCTTTGTGGACTTTTGAATGATGACCATTCAGACTGTTGTCATGTGATACCTCACTGTACTTTCGACCTGCATTTCTCTGATAATTACTGATATTGAGCATTTTTTCATGTGCATTTTGGCCATTTGTATGTCTTTATTGGAGAATTGCTTGCTTAGGTCTTCTGCCCATTTTTTAATTGGTTATGTTTTTTTCTTACGAAGTTGTATGAGCTGCTTAAATATTCTGGAGATTAAGCCCTTGTCAAATTCATCTTTTACAAATATTTTCTCCCATTCTGTAGGTTGTCTCTTTGTTTTGTTTATGGTTTACTTTGTTGTGACAAAACTTATAAGTTTAATTAGATAGGTCCCATTTGTTTATTTTTGCTTCTATTTCTATTGCTTGGGTAGAATATCCAGGAGAACATTACTGAGATTTATGTGGGATAATGTTTTGCCTATGATTTCTTCTAAGAGGTTTATAGTATCTTGTCTTATGTTTAAAGTTATAAGTCTTTTTGAATTTATTTTTGTGTATGGTATGAGGGAGTATTCTAACTTCATTGATTTACATGCAGCTGTCCAGTTTTCCCAATACCACTGGCAGAAGAGACTGTCTTTACTCCATTGTATGTTCTTGCCTCCTTTGTCAAAGATTAATTGACCAAAAGTTTGTGGAACTAT
The DNA here is from genome assembly GCF_048564905.1 of Vicugna pacos. Taxonomy (NCBI): domain Eukaryota; kingdom Metazoa; phylum Chordata; class Mammalia; order Artiodactyla; family Camelidae; genus Vicugna; species Vicugna pacos. Next base: position 19,714,728 of record NW_027328721.1, read on the forward strand.
TTCTGGGGTCTCTATGCTGTTCCATTGATCCATATGCCTGTTTTTGTTCCAGAACCATGCTGATATGATTAGTGTAGCTCTGTAGTATTGTCTGAAGCCTGGAAGGATTATTCCTCCAGGTTTGTTCTTTTTCTTCAGTAATGCTTAGGCAGCTCTGTGTCTATTTTGATTCCATATAAATTATAGTATGATGTGTTCTAGTTCTGTGAAAAATTTCCTGGGTAATTTGATAGGAATCACATTAAATCTGTAGATTGCTTTGGGTATATGGTCATTTTAACAATATTAATTTTTCCAATCCAAGAACATGGGATATCTTTCCATTTCTTTAAATCCTCTTTAATTTCCTTAGCATTTTCTAATTCTCCACATATAAGACTTTAACTTTCTTGGTCAGATTTATTCCTAAGTTTTGTTTCTTTTTTGATACAGTCTTAAAAGGAATTACTTCTTTACTTTCCTTTTCTGATATTTCATTGTTAGTGTAAAGACATGCCTCTGACTTATGGATGTTAATCTTGTATCCTGCTACCTTGCCAGTTTCTTTTATCAGCTCTAATAGTCTTTGTGTGGAGCTTTTAGTGTTTTCTATATATAGTATTATGTCATCCATCTATAATGACAATTTTACCTCTTCTCTTCCAGTTTGGAACTGTTTTAGTTTTCTTGTCTAATTGCTATGGCTAGAACTTCCAATGCTATATTGAATAGAAGTGGTGAAACACGACATTCTTTTCTTGTTCCAGATTTTAGTGGGAGGGCTTTCAGCTTTTCACCATTGAGTATTATACTGGCTGTAGCATTGTCATAAGTAGCTTTTACTATGTTGAGATATGTTGCTCTACACCCAATTTGATAAGAGTTTTTATAATAAAAGGTTGTTGAATTTTATCAAATGCTGTTTCTGCATCTATTCAGATAAACATGTGATTTTTATCCTTTCTCTTGGTAATGTGGTGTACCACATGGATTCATTTATGTATCCTTTGTCCCTGGGATGAATCCAACTTGATCATGGTGTATGATCTTTTTTAAGTGTTGTTGGACTTTGCAACTTTTTATTGAGTATTTTTGTGTCTATATTCATCAAAGTCATTGGCCTATAGATTTCCTTTTTGTTAATGTCTTTGGCTTTGCTATCAGAGTAATGGTGGCTTCATAGAATGAACTTGGGAGTATACCTTCCTCTTTAATCTTTTGGAAGAGTTTGAGAAGAACTGGCATGAGCTCTTTGTATGTTTGATAGAATTCCTCAGTGACGCTATCTGGTCCTGAACTTTGGTTTGCAGGGAGTTTTTTAATTGTTGATGCTATTTCACTTCTACTGATTGGTCTGTTTGTATGATCTATTTCTTCTTGATGCAGTTTTGATGGATGTTTGATGGATGTATGTTTCTAGAAACTTTTCCATTTTTTCTAAATTGTCCAATTGTTTGCCACATAGGTGTTCATAATATTCTCTTAGAATTGTTTGTATTTCTGTGGTGTTGGTTGTAATCTCACCATTCATTTCTTATTTTGTTTATTTGTGTGTGCTCTCTTTTCTTGGTGAGCTGGGCCAGAGGTTTGTCAATTTTTTTTAGTCTTTCATAAAACCTGCTCTTGCTTTGATTGATTTCTTCTATTGTTTCTTTAATCTATGTTTTATTTCTTTCCCCCCTGATCTTTAATATTTCTTTCCTTCTTGTACTTTGGGTTTTGTTTTTTCTTTTTTTTTTCTAATTATTTTAGGTGGTAGGTGAGGTTATTTATTTGAGTTTTGTTTTTTTGTTTGTTTGTTTGTCTGTTTGTTTAGGAAGATCTCTATCTCTTTGAACTTCCCTCTTAGGACTGCTGTTGCGGCAAGATATAGATTTTGTCTGGTCGTATTTGTATTGTCATTTGTCTCAAGGTATTTTTAAATTTCTTCTTTGATTCCGTCGTTGACACATTGCTTTTTTACTAGCATGCTGTTTATTCTCCGTGCTGTCATTTTTTCTCATTTGTTTTCCTGTGGTTGATTTATAGTTTCCTGCTATTGTGGTCAGAGAAGATGATTGGAATAATTTCTATCTTCTTAATTTGTTTGAGGTTACTTATGTGCCTGACTATGTGGTCTTTCCTAGGGAATGATCCAAGAGCACTTGAAAAAAAAAGTGTTTATTCTGTTTTGGAGGCATGAAATGTCCTACAGATATCAACCATTTCCAAATGTTCTAATGTATCATTTAGTATTTCCATTGCCTTATTGATTTTCTATCTGAAAGACCTGCCCAAAAATGTTGGTGTGGTGTTAAATTCTTCTACTATGACTGTATTCTTATTAACTTTTCCCTTTATGTCTGTTAGTATTTTTATATATATATATTTAAGTGCTCCTATATTGGGTGCATATATGTTAAGGAGTGTAATAGTTTCATCTTGTATTGCTCCTGTGATCATTATATACTGTCCTTCTTTATCTCCCTTTGTGGCCTTAGTTTTAAAATCTATATTATCTGTTATAAGTATTGCTACTCCTGCTTTCATATCATTTCCATTTGCATAAAATATATTATTCCATCCTCTCAGTTTCTATTTTTCAAACTTTTTCTTATTATTGAGTTGTAGTCATTTTACAATGGTGTGTCAAATTCCAGTGTACAGCACAATTTTTCAGTTATACTTGAACATACATACATTCATTGTCACATTCTCTTTCACTGTGAGCCACTGCAAGATCCTGTCTATATTTCCCCATGTTACACAGTACAATCTTGTTTATCTATGCTACATTTTGAAATCCCAGTCCCTTCCCACCCTTCATCCCCCTGGCAACCACACGTTTGTATTCTATGTCTATGAGTCTGTTTCTGTTTTGCATTTATGTTTTGTTGTGTTTTTTACATTCCGCATATGAGTGATCTCATATAGTATTTTTCTTTCTCTTTCTGGCTTACTTCACTTAGAATGACATTCTCCAGTAACATCTATGTTGCTGTAAATGACGTTATGTTGTAGATTTTTGTGGCTGAATAGTATTCCATTGTATAAATATATCACATCTTCTTTATCCAGTCATCTGTTGATGGACATTTAGGCTGTTTCCATGTCTTGATTATTGTAAATAGTGTTACTGTGAACACTGGTGTGCAGGTGTCATTTTGAAGTAGGGTTCCTCCTGGATATATGCCCAGGAGCAGGATTCCTGGGTCATATGATGTCTATTCCTAGTCTTTTGAGGAATCTCCATGCTGTTTTCCACAGTGGCTGCACCAAACTACATTCCCACCAGCAGTGTAGCAGGGTTCCCTTTTCTACACAACCTCTCCAGCATTTGTCATTTGTGGACTTTTGAATGATGGCCATTCTGACTGGTGTGAGGGGATACCTCATTGCAATTTAGATTTGCATTTCTCTGATAATTAGTGATATTGAGTATTGTTTCATGTGCCTATGGATCATTTGTTATTCTTCCTTGGAGAATTGCTTGTTTAGGTCTTCTGCCTGTTTTTGGATTGGGTTGTTTGTTTTTTTCTTATTAAGTCATAAGAGCTGCTTATATATTTTGGAGATCAAGCCTTCATTGGTTTCATTTGCAAAAATTTTCTCCCATTCCATAGTTTGTCGTTTTGTTTTACTTCTGGTTTCCTTTGCTGTGCAGAAGCTTGTAAGTTTCATTAGGTCCCATTTGTTTATTCTTGCTTTTATTTCTTCTAGGAGAAAATTTTTGAAATGTATGTCAGAAAATGTTTTGCCTATGTTTTCCTCTAGTAGGTTTATTGTACCTTGTCTTATGTTTAAGTCTTTAATCCACTTTGAGTTGATTTTTGTATATGGTGTAAGGGAGTGTTCTAGCTTCACTGTTTTACATGCTGCTGTCCAGTTTTCCCAACACCATTTGCTGAAGAGACTGTCTTTATTCCATTGTATATTGTTGCCTCCTTTGTCGAAGATGAGTTGACCGAAAGTTTGTGGGTTAATTTCTGGGCTCTCCATTCTGTTCCATTGGTCTATATGTCTGTTTTGGTACCAATACCATGCTGTTTTGATGACTGTAGCTCTATAGTATTGTCTGAAGTCTGGGAGAGTTATTCCTCCAGCCTCTTTCTTTCTCTTCAGTAATGCTTTGGCAATTCTAGGTCTTTGATGGTTCCATATAAATTTTATTATGATTTGTTCTAGTTCTGTGAAATATGTCCTGGGTAATTGGATAGGGATTGCATTAAATCTGTAGATTGCCTTGGGCAGTGTGACCATTTTAACAATACTGATTCTTCCAAACCAAGAGCATGGAATATCTTTCCATTTTTTAAAGTCTTCTTTAATTTCCTTCATCAATGGTTTATAGTTTTCTGTGTGTAATTCTTTCACCTCCTTGGTTAGATTTATTCCCAGATATTTTATTACTTTGGGTGCTATTTTAAAGGGGATTGTTCCTTTACTTTCTTTTTCTGTTGATTTATCGCTAGTGTAAAGAAATGAAACTGATTTTTGAACGTTAATTTTGTAACCTGCTACCTTGCTGAATTCTTCAATCAGCTCTAGTAGCTTTTGTGTGGACCTTTTAGGGTTTTCTATATATAGAAACATGTCATCAGCATATAATGACACTTTTACCTCTTCTTTTCCAATTTGGATCCCTTTTATTTCTTTCTCTTGCCTGACTGCTGTGGCTAGGACTTCCAGGACTATGTTGAATAGGAGGGGTGATAGTGGGCATCCTTGTCTTGTCCCAGATTTTAGTGGGAAGCTTTTGAGTTTTTCACCGTTGAGTACTATGCTGGCTGTAGGTTTGTCATATATAGCTTATATTATATTGATATATGTTCCCTCTATACCCACTTTTGCGAGAGTTTTTATCATAAATGGATGTTGAATTTTATCAAATGCTTTTTCGGTATCGATTGAGATGATCATGTGGTTTTTGTCCTTTCTCTTGTTGATGTGATGTATTACATTGATTGATTTGCATATGTTGAACCAGCCTTGTGTCCCTGGGATGAACCCCACTTGGTCATGATGTATAATCTTTTTTATGTGTTGTTGGATTCTATTTGCTAAAATGTTCGTGAGGATTTTGGCGTCTATGTTCATCAATGATATTGGCCTATAATTCTCTTTTTTTGTAGTGTCTTTGCCTGGTTTTGGTATCAGGGTGATGGTGGCTTCATAGAATGAGTTTAGGAGTATTCCCTCCTTTTCAATCGTCTGGAAGAGTTTGAGAAGGACTGGTATGAGTTCTTCATTGTATGTTTGGTAGAATTCCCCTGTGAAGCCATCCGGTTCTGGACTTTTATTTGTAGGGAGTTTTTTAATTGCTATTTCTATTTCCTTTCTAGTGATTGGATTGTTCAAGTGTTTAGTTTGTTCTTTATTCAGTTTTGGTGGACAATATGTTTCCAGAAACTTGCCCAACTCCTCTAGGTTATCCAGTTTGTTTCCATATAGTTTTTCATAATATTCTCTTATGATATTCTGTATTTCTATTTTGTTTGTTGTAATTTCTCCATTTTCCTTTCTTATTTTGCTAATTTGTGCTCTCTCTTTTTTCTTCTTTGTGAGTTTGGCCAGAGGTTTGTCGATTTTATTTACTGTTTCAAAAAACCAGCTTTTGGTTTGGTTGATTTTTTCTATGGTCTTGTTAATCTCTATTGTATTTAATTCCTCTCTGATCTTTATTATTTCCTTCCTTCTGCTGCTTTTTGGGGCTTTTTGTTCTTCTTTTTCTAATTCATTCAAGTGGTGGGTTAATATGTTTATTTGCGATTGTTCTTATTTCCTGAGGAAGGCCTGTATCGCTATAAACTTCCCTCTTTGCATTGCCATTGCTGTGTCCCATAGGTTTTGAGTGGTTGTGCTTTCATTATCATTTGTCTCAAGGTATTTTTTAATTTCAGCTTTGATTTCCTCATTGATCCATTGTTTTTTCAATAACATGTTGTTTAATCTCCATGCTTTCCTTTTTTTCTCCTTTGTTTCTCTGTTGTTGATTTCCAGTTTCATGGCATTGTGGTCAGTAAAGATGCTTGAGATAATTTCTATCTTCTTAAAATTGTTGAGTTTTTTTTTTGTGTGTCCAAGTATATAATCGATCCTGGAAAATGTTCCATGTGCACTTGAAAAGAATGTATATCCTATTTTTGGGGGGTGTAATGCTCTGAAAATATCCACCAAATCTAGTTTTTCTATTTTAGTATTTAATTTCTCTGTTGCCTTATTTATTTTCTTTCTGGAAGATCTGTCTAGTGATGTAAATGCAGTGTGAAAATCTCCAACTATGATTGTATTCCCATCAATATCCCCCTTTATCTCTGTTAGTAATTCTTGTATGTACTTAGGTGCTCCTATATTGGGTGCATATATATTAACAAGTGTAATATCTTCATCTTGTATCACTCCTTTAATCATTATAAAATGTCCTTCTTTATCTTTCTTTATGGCCCTTGTTTTAAAGTCTATTTTGTCTGAAATTAGTACTGCAACACCTGCTTTTTTGGTTTTTCCATTTGCATGGAATATCCTTTTCCATCCTTCCACTCTCAATCTATATCTGTCCTTCTCCCTAAAGTGGGTCTTTTGTATGCAGCATATTGAAGGTTCTTGCTTTATTATCCAGTCTGCCACTCTATGTCTTTTGACTGGAGCATTTAGTCCATTAACATTCACAGTAATTAATGATAGATGTGTGTTTATTGCCATTTTGAACTTATCTTTGCAGTTGAATTGGTATATCCTCTTTGTTCCTTTCTTCTTCCTTTTGTGGGTTGGTAATTTTCCTTTGTATTATCATGGATTTTATTTGATTTTTGTGACTCCCTTGTAAATTTTTGACTTTTCGTTACCCTTTTTTGTAAATCTATTAACCCATTACTATAACTGTTTTTATTAAACTGATAGTAACATGATCTCAAACCCATCCTACTGTTAAAAAAATTTAAAAAAAGAAAGGAAAAAAATATTCTATATTTCCCTGCCTCCCTCTCACACTCTCAGTGATTTGTATGTCTTCTTTTATAATTTCATGTTTTCTTTATTTGTAATTCATGAGTTATCACCTTTCCAGTTGTGAGTTTCTCATTTCTGTAGCATCCTGCTGCTTTCCTATTTAGAATAGCCCTTTCAATATTTTTTTAGCATGGATTTAGTGTTGCTAAACTCCTGTAGCTTTTTTTTGTCTGTGAAATTCTTTATTTCTCCTTCTATCCTAACGGATAGCCTTGCTGGATAAAGTATCCTAGGCTGCATCTTTTTTTCTTTCAGAGCTTTCAATATATCTTACTACTCCCTTCTGGCCTGTAGTGTTTGTGTAGAGAAATCAGCTGAGAGCCTTATGAGGGTCCCCTTGTAACTTACGCTTTGCTTTTCTCTTGCTGCCTTTGGAATCATTTCTTTATCCTTGACTCTGGCCATTTTGATTATGATATGTCTTGGTGTGGGTCTATTTGGATTCTTCCTGTTTGGGACCCTCTGAGCTTCCTGTACTTGGATATGATTCCTTCTTTAAGTTTGGGAAGTTTTTAGTCATGATTTCTTCGAAAACCTTTTCAATCCCCTTTGATTCTTCTTCCCCTTCTGGGACCCCTATTATGCAAAGATTGGGACGCTTTATATTATCCCATATGTCCCTTATGCTATTTTCATTATTTTTTATTTGCTTATCTTGTAGTTCTTCTGAATGGGTGCTTTCTATTGCCCTGTCTTCTAGATCACTAGTTCGTTCCTCTGCATTATCTAGTCGGCTTTGCACAGCTATTAGATCATTCCTCATCTCTGTCAATGAGTTTACCCATTCTACTTGGCTCTTCTTTATAGCTTCAATTTCATTTTTGACATATTTTATATCTCTAAACACTATCTCTTTCAATTCCTTCAGCAATTTGATCACTCCTTTTTTTAAATCTTGATCTAGTAGGCTATCGATGTCTATTTCATTGATCTTTCTTTCAGGGGATTTCTCTTGTTCTTTTAATTGGGAAAGGTTTCTCTGCTTTTTCGTCTTGCTCATACCTCTCTGGCACTGTGGTTTATGGAGTATCAGTTGTCTATTTTGAATCTTAAGGATTTTATCTATCTAATGCGTATTTAGGAATAGAACTTAGGAAAAAAGAAAAAATAAGAGAGAGAATTTTAAAAGAAGGGAGAAAGAGGGTTTGAAAACAGTGTATAATGAATAATAGAAGATCGAGTTGAAGCAGAGTATTAATCGCGTTGAGACTTCCTTTTAAAACCTTTAAAAAAGGTGGGGTAGATGAATAGATGTATTTGAAACCTGTGTCTAATCAATAACAGGACATCAAAACCCAAGAGAAATAGAAATGAATTAAGAAGTAAGAATTAAGAGAGTAATAGAAAATAGAACAGGTAAAAACAGATTTTAAAAAAAGGAAAAAAAGGGGGGGTTGTCGGTGTTCTCCTGGAGTCTGTGTGCTTTTAATGTGAAGTCTTTCTGTCTTCGTCCTGTTTTGGAAGCTCAGCTTGTTGTTTTCAGAGGCCCTCCGTTGGTGCCCTCTTCTGTGCTGCTCCCAGCACCTGTCGGCAAGCAGATCGTGCCCCCGCCTAACACGGGGTCAGGTGCAGCTCTCCTCTGCTGTGGGCGGGCGGGTCACTGCCCCTCCGCATGCCGCAGTCAGATGTTGCAGACTGGCCAGGTAGGAGGGCGGGGTCGTGCCCCCTCCCAGCACCTCGGTCAGGGGCTGTGTTCCTGCCTGACAGGCGGGGGGCCGCTCTCCGTCTACCTGCGCCGCCCTGGTCGGCACTCCGCAGGTGGGCTCGGGAAGACCCAGGGACAGCCTTGTCCCTGCTCCGAGCCAAAACCCAGCTCCTTGGTTGTCTTTGTGCAGCAAGTTCCCTGAGGGACCAGGGTGGAAGGATCCTATCTGCCCCGGGCTGTAGGCCCGTCTCAGTCTGGCCCTTGAGGCTGCTATGTCCTTCGGTGCGGGTGCAGGTTTCGCCCCCGCCCCCGCCTGGGTGCTCAGCGCCGGGGGATATGGCGGCTGTGCCTGAGCCCCCCTCTCTTCCCCTGAAAAGTTTCCGTGGGTTTTCAGAGATGGGGGTATGCACCCTTCCCCCGAGAGCACATCAACATTGCTGTTATGGAGGGCCCAGTTTGTTCTGCCCTGTGCACCCACAGCCACGGCGCGCAGCCCCTTGTAGTCCCCCGGGGCTGCCTCCGTGCAGCTGTCCCCGTCCTCCGCCCGGCTTGTGCAACCTGGCCCTGCCTGCCGCTGCCGGCCCGCGTCTCAGGCTGGGTGTCGGGGGGACGCTCTGTGCCCGTTTAACTTAGTTCTGTCAGACCAGGGCTGCTCTGTACAGATCCGAGCCTCGGAGGCTCCCCCTCCGTCCCGCTGGCCTCTCAGTTGGAGAGGGGAGACCCAGAGAGCGAGCGCCAGTCCTCCTTTGCTGCTCCCTCCCCACAGGACCCGTCCTGCACTGCTTTGCCTTTTGTTCTTTCTTTTTTCCTTTTCTCCTACCACATTTTTTGGTGTCTTTATCTTTTGAAGAGGGCGATGTTCTGTCAGAATTCCGTAGGTGCTCTGGTTGGCTGAGTGGGTCTGTAGATGTGGGTCTTGGTGTATTTGTGGGAGAGGGTGACTTACGAGCGTCCTTCTACTCCACCATCTTCTTTGTCTCTCCGAGTTGTACTCATTTTATAATATTGTGTCAAATTACAGTGTAGAGCACAATTTTTCTGGTATACATGAACATACATACATTCATTGCCTCTTTCTTTTGCTGTGAGCCACCACAAGATCCTGTCTATGTTTCCCTGTGGTATACAGTACGATCTTGTTTATCTATTCTACATTTCAAAATCCCAATCTGTCCCTTCCCACCCCCGTCCCCCTGGCAAACACCAGTTTGTATTCTATGTCTATGAGTCTGTTTCTGTTTTTTACTTTATTTTATTTTTTTAGATTGCACATATGAGCGATCTCATATGGTACTTTTCTCTCTCTTTGTAGCTTACTTCACTTAGGATGATGACATTCTCCAGGAACATCCATGTTGCTGCAAATGGCGTTATGTTGTTGGTTTTTATGGCTGAATAGTATTGCATTGCATAAATATAGCACATCTTATTTATCCAGTCATCTGTTGATGGTGATTTTTTTTACTTGAAAAAGCATTTTTGCTATTTGAAAGGGAAATCCAGACGGATTGAACATGAGGTGTACAAAATAAGGTCCTTTTAGTAACTATGTGCATAATCTCAGGGTAAGCACTGCTGTTTTATGTGTGAAACCAGAGCCAGAATGGAGATGCTTAGCTCTTCCTGTGGCAAAAGAAAACCAAACAAAAACAGAAAACAAAAAAAAGAAAAGCCAAGAAAGACGTCTGAAAAGACAAACCACAACATGGAAAAGCATCCCTTATGACCCAAGGTCCGAGAAAGATTTCAAATTCCTGTGGTGAAAAGATCTCTTGAAACTCAGTTTTCTAAAAGGAAACAGAACAAACACAGGCAATTCCAATGAGAGGCAGTGCAGGTGGCCAGTGTCTGTTAGAGATGCTTGGCCTCTCAGGCGAGGACACACGCAGTTGCACACACTATGGAGACAGCACTGGTCCCCAGCACGCTGGCAGCTCTCAGCGTGGTGACAACCAGCTCTGGTGACAATGTGAGGAGGCAGAGGCCCCAGCAGATCCCCTGGAGGTGAGAGTCAGTGGACATTCCTCTCTGGGAGAACAGTGTGCAGGATGCATGAAAGTGCCATAGTTTGATCCCTTCCCCAGCAGTGCTGATCCTTAGAGTTGATCACACCAAAGCTCTTGCACAACTTTCAATGATGTTTTTTGGTTCAGTAATATGAATTTAAAATAATCAGTTTGTTATTAAGGTGTCTTTAGAAGTGATGTACCCTTGGCCCTATCAATCCACACACGTAAGTACATACACGCATATATATACACACATATATATGTACACACACATATTTATATATATAAACACATATATAAGGGAAAGAGAGACTGAAACACAGAGAGGCAGAAAGGGAGAAAAGACAGACAAACAGACACTGAGAGAGAGAGAGAGAGAATGAACACTGGAGATGAGAATGAGTAAATGTCTTACAATTTTCATAAGTCAGTCTACTTGTCAGAATCCTGTCACAGTGTCCATCCACCATGGAGAGGTGGGTGTGGGGATTACACTAAGATGTGTGATCAGAAGGCAAAGAAGCAGGGAGCCATTGTGGGGCAGCCCACCACAGAGGCCAAGATGGGACACTGGGCCTGAATGTGAACATAACAGGAGGACCTAGAAGGCTGTATGCCAGTAGCAGATGAAGTGAGAATTGTATTTAAAGTAAACCCGCCCACAGGGAGCTGGTGAAGCAGGCAACAAGGAGTGTGATTTTCTGCAGGCCCAGGCCTGTGTGGGGAGTGTTCTACACTGCACCAGCCCTCTATTTAACCCTCCCTTTTCTGAGCCTGTGCATGAGCTTCCTGTGATGCCAGCACAAGGATTTACAGGTGCTGTAGGGGTTTAGGGTTCTATAGACATGAAGGCTTCCCTAGGGAGCAGAGGCAAGAATGAGCCCCACAGTGCAGATGGGGGATTGGGGAGGCCCTGAGAGGCACATGGCTTGTCAAGGGTCACAGCACTGCTGAGAAGAGGGAACCAGGTCTGAACCCAGCTGTGTCCTTAGAGCTGGGGCCCTGGCTGCACCAAAGCCTCCCCAGGGCTCTGGGGTGTTCTGAGTTGCTGTCACTGTGTGTGGACATGGCATGGGGGTGGGAGACATGCAATCAGCAGCCCAGAAAGGCCCTTGGGGAGCTTTGCGTGTGGAGGAAGCTTGGGTAAGGGGACCCCAGGATGTGACCTCACTTCCCTGGCAATAGAGCCCAACAGAACTTGGAACCTAGGTAACCAGGCTCCCACTTTCTAGAGAAGCTCCCTACCCAGCTCACTCGGTTGGAAGTGCTCAAACATGTCCTGTCGTGTCCCAATGTCCCAAGGCCCTGGCCTCAGGAAAGCACCAGTGAGGGCCTTTACCGACGCTGCAGACGTTGGGTCAGGTCTCACTCCGGGTGCCTTTTGCCCTTTACCCTGAGGGACCCAAAGGTAACACAGGGAGGCCTAGGGCAGACAGCCAGTTGGATCCCAGCCAGGTAGACCTACGTCCCCTTCCTGGACCGTGGAGGTGGGGTGGTCATGTGGGGAGATCTGCCTCAAGCAAGAGCAGGCTGAGACAGGGTCAGAGGCCTGGCGGGCCAGGCACGTCCACAACCCGGGTCAAAGCTGGCCGGCTGGGACATGGAGACCCGGGGTAGGGCCCTTCTGCCTGAGGTGAAGCCCAAGCCCTCTGGGTGTGTCTTCTCTCCCGGGTGACTGTGTGAGCACACCAAGCACTAAGTGTCTTATCTGGCAGCAGAGGGTTGAGTGGGCAGAAGAGGCAGTGATGCTGGCCAGGCAGGGCTCTGAGATCTCCGGGCCAGGCCAGCTGTTGGTCACTGTCATTGCAGAGCCCCACACCACAGATCGGACAGGAGCTGGTAAGCGAGAACACCCACTCCACCTCCCTGAGTGAGAGGCTGGTATGCCACACTGCCGAGGGCCAGCACAGGCTCCGGGTGAGTGTGGACACAAAGGGATCTCCCAAACCAGGGCCCAGAGATGAATGGTGAAGGCTTCCTGCCCAGACACCACCCAGGCCAGTCCCCAGGGTCCTACCTGGCAATGAGGGGCAGCTCAGCACACATGGCTTCAACCTGGAGTACAAGGCCAACCTTCCTGTGAGTCAGCTGGATCGCCTGAAGCCCACCTAGGCAGATCCTGAAGGTGAGAAGGGCAGTGGGGATATGCCAGTGTGTAAGCGGATGTGAGGACTGGCTCACACAGTGAGGATTCCGGGACCAGAGCAAATATTGGCCTCAGACCACCCATCTGGTGGAATGTAGTCACAGAACATATCCTGTTGGGGGTTTCTGGGTAAGGCTTGTCTATAAAGCTCTGGGACGATTTCTGTCCTTGAAAATGTACATGGAAAGGGAGGCATGTGGGTAAAGTTTTCCTCTCTCACAGCTGTAGAACATCCATAAGACTTAAATCTCTCTTCATTTCCTACAGATACATAACCACAGGAGATAGTAGAAGGAGAAGACACCAGGGACAAAAGAAAGGAAGTACCTGATCCATCAGGAGATGCAGAGCGAGAGGAGAAAACACCACTCCGGCAGAGAAACTGCATCTGCTCCTGCAGGAGACCAAGGACTGGGCCCCAATCCACCAACCCTGTAGTGATACCTGAGGCTGCACCTGAGAAAAATAAAGAGCCATGTCACACTCCATCAGTCCTACAGGGAGACCCTGAGCCTGCTTCTGTGGCTCCTCCTGCACCTACACCTGCACCTCTAGACAACCCAGAGCCAATTCAGGCATCACCACCCCCACAGGCTGAGCTCTGCAACCACCAGCACTGTCATCTCCTAATTCTCAAAATCAACCCACTTCCCGAAAGGAAGTTAACTTCCCTTCTCTGGTATGGTTTTCATTTGTTTTTTTTTTTTTTTTCCCTGTAATTTCATTGTATTATTTCATGTCATTTACAGCATCATCTTTTTGTAAGTTTTAAGTTTATAATAATAAAATCTAGGGGTTTTTTCCATTTTAAATTTTGCAATTCAGGAGCATAAAGTGCATTCACAGTTCTGTGCGAACATCACTACTGTTTAGTTTCAGACTATTTCTTTCCTCAAAATAAAGCCCTGTATCCAAAACACACACTCCCCTTCCTCCCTCCCCCAGGTCCTGACCAGCCCTAATCCCATTTCTCTCTCTGTACTTACATATTCATGATGTTCCCTACCGGTGACGTCATACAAAACGTAGCTGTTTGTGTTTGCCTACATATTTTAACCAGGGAATGGTGAATTTTTCTTTTGGTTGCTTTATTTGAAATAGCATTTTAGTCATTTAAAAGGGCAATCCATGTGGATTAAAGATGAGGTATACACAGTGAAGCTGTTATAGTAACTATGTACCTAATCTCAGGATAGGTACTGCAGTTCTACGTATGAAACCAGAGTCAGAAGGAAGATGCTTAGTTCTTTCTGTGAGAAAGCAGAACCAAAGAAAACCAACCAACAAACAAAAGCCAAGAAAGACAGCTGAGAAGACAAACCAAAACCTAGAAAACTCATTTCTCATAACCCAAGTTTGGAGAAAGATTTCACATCCCGGTGGTCAAAAAACATCTCAAAACCCGGTGTTCTAAATAGAAATAGAACAAACACATGCAATTCCACCGAGAGGCATTGCAGGTGGCCAGTGTATGTTAAAGATGCTCGGCTTCTGAGGTGAGGACACGTGCAGACATACGCACTCTGGAGACAGCATTGGTCACCATCACACTGTCAGGTTTTCAGCCTGGTGATTACCAGCTGTAGTGAAAACATGAGGAGGCTGAGGCCCCAGTAGATATCCTGGAGGGAAGAGTGAGCTGACACTTCTCTTTGGGAGAATGGTGTGCAGGATGCATGAAAGTTCAACAGGTGCATCCCTCTCCCAGCAGTGCTGATCCTAATTGTTGATTCCACTAAAATGCTTGCACAACTTTTCAAAGATGTCTTTTTAAAGATATCTATCAGAGTCCTGGGTAAATTAGTAGGAAAGTGGAAGCCACACTAATCTTCATGTAGAGTGGATGGAATCCATCAGTTCTAGTTCACAAGGATACATGAATACTGTACAGCTGGAAAAGTGAGTGCTAGGTCTCTGCGTGATGTCAGGGCAGCCCTCATGTTGGATGGTTGTGAATCCACTATTTGCATCCGGGATACCATCTCTATGATCAAATGTGTGAAGTCTTCATAGATGTAATTGTATCCTGTGGTGTGTGAAAAAGAGAGAGAGACTGAAAGAGACAGAATGAGACAGAGACCAAGTCATTCAAACCAGAATGAAAGACTTGCACAAAACCATTCATGAGGGTCAATTCGGGGGATGTTTGCAAATCTATACCTTTTTCCTTTAGGTGATACTTCCATCTTTTTAAATGTGTCTGTATTTCATGAGTAGTTTTAAAGCATTAACATAATATGTTAATTGGAATTCACTCATTAGTCATCTATAGAGTAATTAAGTTGTCTTTCTACTTTAAAATATTTGTCCTAAGTACAATAAGCATTTATGAGAGTAGAATGATATATTCTAAAGAATTAAGAATTAGGTAAAGAACAAAACTTCGATTACTCAGTCGCAGGTCAGCTAGGTGGTAGCACAAGACAGATTGGGGCATGTTTCTTCAGGAGGTTGTGTATGTTCTGAACCATCATCCAATATAGGTAAGGGAAAATACAAGGGTTATACACTGAAAATTAGAAAAGCTTGCTTATAGTAAGGAAGACCTAGCCTTATTTTGAAATTGAGAAGAGCCCAGATGGCTGAGTAGAGACTCATACCTCGCCCTCTCCCACAAATACCAGAATTACATCTACAAACCCATTGAATAGCACACATCTACTGAACTTTGGCAGAATGTCTCTCATTTCAAAATACAGGAAGATTTTTATAAAATCTGGTTTAAAAAAATGAGAAATTAAAAATTTGGTGCAGGACCAATCCTGCAGTGATGAAGTGTCATAGGAAGAAAGGCACCCACACACTGGGGTGTCCCGTCTCCAGCCGGGAGGACAGAGTGGACAGAAGAGCTTCGAAAATTTGGAGGAGTAAGTGGCAAGAGCGTGGCAGACAGAACTTAGGAAAACTGACACGGAGAATCCCTGCGTCCCTGTCCCTATATGCTAGCTGGCAGGGACAAGCTGGGACTGGCTGTTGGAGATCAATGAGGAACTCAGGTAGAGGGCTGGGTCCCACTGCACACAGGAAGCCTCGGGGTACTGGAAGAAGGACTGAGCTCTAGATGGGGTGTGTGTGGAACAAAACAGATTGGGGATCCCATAAGAAATACCATTGTTGGTGTATGTAGAAGGTAGGGGTGCAAAACTGCCGTTCCAGAGCTGCTTTGTCTTCTTGGCTCCATTGTTAATGTGTTTTCATGAGAAGAGAAATTGGACTTGGTCATAGCAAACACTGCTGCACAAAGGCAGGGCTGAAAGCTCAGTTCATATCCAGTGGCCCTGAAATTTCATACTGAGATTGAGATTTGTTTACAGCCCCCGGCAGAGAGGGAGAATATTCTCTCTCTGGACAATTTGTGGCCATGCTCTGTGAGTTATAGGCAGTGAAGGGAGTTCTGACACAGGATGGAGGCCAATATGGGTCTATAAAACAGGAAAGTGTACGACATCAAATAGGAGGAGGAGCTGGAATCGGTGTAGAAATTGAGTGGGCTTACAGATTAATGTGTGTGAATGACTAAACTTGCTATACAACGCCTTCCCTCCCTGTTTCCCTCCTCCCCTTCCCACCCCCCCCCCCCGCCGCCGGGAACCCGGGATCTCGTCCTGGTCGCTCTGGGCCACCCGCCGGCGTGTCCGTGTGATCTCCCCCGCCCGGGGAATCGCGTGGGGAGCGCGTCCCCTTCGCGGCAGCCGCCCGGCCGGCCGGCCGTGTCTTGCCAAACCCCGGCTCCCTCCGTCCTCCCCGCCCTGATCTGCTGCCGGGGTGGGTCGCGTCGCGTCGCGTCGCCTCATGCCGCCGTGCCGTGCCGTGCCGTGCCGTGACGAGGGTGAGCGGGCTCCGAGGCGGACGCCACGGGGTCGCGCCGGCCGGCCGCCCGGCGCCTCAGCCCGGGACGGTCTCGGGCGTTTGGGCGGCCGGCGGTCGGGATCGGTTCCGGGGACGTTGGCGACGGCTGTCGGGCGCCATCTGGCTGCCGCTCTTGAGATCGTCCCTCTTCTCCCGAGCGTCGGCGACCTCGGCAAGGGATGGGGCTCGGCGGCGGGGCCCGAGGCAGACTTCGGGGAGGCTGGCGACACCGGCGGTGACAGTCCCCGTGGCGCTGAGCCGCGGGCGCGTCCTGCTCTCGGCGCAGATTGGACTCGCAGGCTGATGAGGGGGTGACTGTCGCCGCGCTCCCGGGATCTCGTGTGTAGGGGGAAGCCGTGTGGCCTGGCCTGGTCGACCAGCATCCGCCTGTGCCCCTGCAGCCGCGGGGACCGACCCGAGCCGATCGGACACGGCCTGCGCCGTGCCGCCGCGGGGGAAAGGGACGGGGTGTCCCGCGCCCGGGCCGCCGGCGGCTAGGTGGTCCGGCCCTCGTCTGTGTCCCTTGGACGACTGCTCCCGAGGCGAGGAGCGGCCCGGGCCCAGTGCGGTGAGGCCGGGGACGGGCGCGCTGGGGTTCCCGGTCGTCGGAGGCGCCTCCTTGGATGAAATGTTTTCTGAGTCCCGATGGACCCGGAGACGTGGCTGGGCCGGCCCCTGTTGGCGCGGGAGGCCAGGGAGGGCGCCCCCCGGCCCGTAAGCCTGCCCGCGTGGGTTCCGGTGGCATTTGAGGGACCGAGACTTCATCCGGACTCGGGGACCGGCACGGGGGCGTCCTGCGAGGGATGTGGGGGAGGCAGGCTTTCCCCGGCCCGGTGCTCGGGAGCGGTCCCTCGTGGGGGGCCCTCTCCTCGGAGGCGCCTCTGTGGCATCTCCCCGAGTCCCCGGCCACGCGGGCGAGAAACGGGCAGGGCGTCCCCGGCCCGATCCCGTCTCCCTCTCGTCCCTTCCCATTCCCACTGCTCCTCCTCAACCCCTCCCCCTCCCCCTCCCCCCCCCGGTCGATCAGATGGCCCCCGAGAGCTTCGGGGCTGCCATTTATGGGGGTAGGGCTGGGGGCAGGTGGCCGGACCGAGGTCCCGGGGCCCCCCCTGCAAATCGTGGACCCGACCCGTTTCCGGGCGCTGTCATTTTTCCTTTCGTGTTGGGCATTTTCTGCCAGCAGATAGGTGCTGACACGGTCTTTCTCGGTGTCTGTCACCGAGTGTTGGGTCTCCGGACGCGTGTGGGGCTCTTGGGCTTTGTCTCTGCGTGAGCCCTGGCCTGGTAGAAGCTGACTCTGCTTCTGACACTTGAGCCGCCCGCTCGGGCCTGCGCGCCGGCTCTCGTGTGTGCGTCCGGCTGACGTGGCCCGTGGTGCCGCCTCCGGTCTCTGGTGGCCCGAGGGCGGTGGGGTGAGGTGGCGGCGTGGGTCTTTTACCCCGTGCGCTCCCTGCCGCAGGCACCCGGTGGTGGCCGGCACGACCCCACCCTCCCAGGCTCCGTGCCGCGTGTCAGGCATTCTCCGCCTGGGGTCGTTGGCCACTCTCCTCGTAGAGGAACGAGGAGTGGGTGGCGCCTGGCGAGGCTGAAGCAGGCCCCCCTCTGGTGGTTGTCCTCGCCGGGCCCTCCCTTCTGGCTCTGGGGCTTCCCTGCCCCATGGCTCGCTCGCTCGCTCGCTCACCTGACCGATGTGGTGACGTCATGCTCTCCCGGGCCGGGCCTAAGCCGCGCCAGACGAGGGACGGGACGTTCATGGTGAACGTGGCCTCTCTTCTCGTTCTGCCTGCGGGCCCCTCGCCTCTCCTCCACCGCCCGTGGGTGGCGGGGGCAAGGAAGGGGTGCGGACTCCGGCCCGACCTCGGTCTCCCGTGCCTCGTGGTGTCGGCGGGGCCGGGGTCTTGTGACGCGGCAGACACCTCTCGCCTCCTCGCCTGCTCGGCGTCTTGTCTCGCGAGCGGCCCTCCCCCGCGGTGGGGGAGGGCTGCCCCCGCCGCCACGCCACGTATCCCCTCGCCGGGGTGCGAGCGTGTCTCGCCTTGGCCCTCTGTGGTGCCCCTGGAGCGCTCCAGGTTGTCCCTCAGGTGCCCGAGGCCGAGCGGTGGCATCGCTTCCCGTCCCCAGCGCGTCCTCTCGGGTAACCCCTGCGGTGGTCGTGTGTCCCGAGCCACTCTCTTGAGCAGTGGGGGAGGGGTCGAGACGGTAAGCGAGGCGTGGCCCCGCTCCCCACCCTCGGTTGGGGCCGGGGCCGCCTCCTGGTCGTCGTCCTCACCCTGTACGGGGGGGACTGACGTGGCCGGGCGCACGCCGGGTGGGTCCCCCCCTCTGCGGGGCTCGCGCCCGGGCGTGGGAGCGGACGTGGTGGGGCCGGGTGATGTGCCGGTGGGGGCGGGCGCCTGTCTCGTCCCCACGCGGCCTTGGGTGCGTCTCCTCGCGAGGCGGCACGGGCTTGCCCCGGCCCCGACCGCGAACGCTCGCTTTTCGGCCCGCTGCTTACCCCTACCGCAGGCCCCTCCTGCCCAGCCGAGCGCTGACGTCCACCTCGGCGGACTTCCGTAGGCCTGAAGGGGTCCCCCGCTGGGTAGGGGGCGATGCGCCCTCGGTGAGAAAGCCTTCTCTAGCGATCTGAGAGGGGAGCCTTGGGGGGTACCGGACAACCCCCAGCCGCCGCTCCTCCATCCAGAGCGTGCAGTCGCCACGGGGAGCGACTGCCGCAGCGTGTGGGCAGGGCCCCGCCGCTTTGGCGTGTGGGTTGCGCCGGCCCCGCGGCGGGGCCGTGTGCTGCTCTTTGCCTGCTGTGGCCCGCGCCTCCCCCCTCCGAGTCGGGGGAGGGTTCTGCCGGGCCGGGCCGGGCCCGGCGTCTGGCGCGGGGCCGTGCGAGCGCGCGTGCGTGCGCGCGGGCTTTGCCTCCCCGGTGCGTGCCGTGGGGGGAGGGGCAAGGCGGTCCACCCCGACTTTGCCCCCCGTTGTCTCCCCGCCGCGAGGAGCC